>NW_020664980.1:19569422-19610394 GCF_002925995.2 Terrapene triunguis | reverse complement strand
GGATATGGTTGGGGATGGTTAGGGGTAGGCATCGTTAACGCCCTGAACACATGAATGCTGGGGTTTGGCCAAGCCACAGAGCACATCCAGGAGCAGCAATCAGCAAGGCACAGCTAAGGCCTGGGCATGTGTCTGTGGCATGCGTGGGCGCTGCGGTGGGGCTGGGGAGAAGTCGTGTTTCTGCTGCAGGAGATGTATGGGAGGACTTGGGGTCAGTGACAGGGTTACTGATGGTGGCGACGGTTGGGAGGCCAGAGTGGCTGGTCTGGGGGAAGCTCTTGTTGCACAAGCTTCTGCCTGTGAGATGCTAGGCAGGAAGCTGAGCCCTAGCCACAAGCTGCCATGGTTGGGGCAGGCAGAGAGGGGGGCATTCGAGGTGTCTGAAGAGAATCGGGGGGAGTAGCTAAGGCAGTTGTTGGGGGCTGTAGGGCTGTGCTGGGGTCAAGGATGTGCCTTGAATTAAGCATCTTCACTAGCAAAAAGAGGGTAACTATGCTGAGAGATCTGGGTCCTAGACCCAAAACCAGTCAGGGACGTTGAGGGGAAAAACCATTCCCAAGGGTTGGTGAGAGGGTGGTGGTCATGCTGGGATATAAGGTGGATAGTGGCACATTTTAGAGATCCGGAGAAGGTTCCAAAGGCAAAGGAATTGTTGAGAGTGGAGACAGTGTAGGGAGAGGGAGCTGTGTTTAAATGACAGAAGAGGGAAGGGAGTTTGGAGAATGGATTATGTTGGGTGTGGCTGAGCATGTTGAATAGGTTGGAGTGTATATGGATAAACTGGGTGAGATTTATGGAGACATTTGTGTGAAGCCCCCGAGTGTGGGTGTCAGCCTGGCACTTGTTACCTGGGTTCACAACCTGGCATCTTGTTGGATCCTTTGCTGCTGGATATCCAGGTGCCAGTTAAGAGAACCTTTCATCACTTTTGCCTGGAGTCTGGGTAAGGGACTTAGCAGCAGGTATCTAGGGCTGTCATCTCGGAGTTGGGTCACTGCAGTGAGCTGTACATGGGCTACATCTTCAAAGGAGCCGGTTACATTATGTTCAGCCCAAACTCTCCAGTGGGTGAACAAGGTTTTATTAAGCCTCAGACAAGTGGGAATGTTTGACATCTTAAAAGTCCAATGGAACAAGTTGTTTTTAAACAAATAACCCTTCTCCAGCAGCGTGTGCCACCCAAACACTGGAGCACTGAACTCCAGAGTGGGACTGACTATCATCGTACCAACTGAGCAAGATGCATAAACAATGTCCAGATGTGAACTGACTTCTAGAGACTCTTTCCCTTCTGATAACTCTGAGTGCTGTTAGTAACACAAGGAGAGGTTTATTTCAGTCGTATGATTTTTGGTTGACAGTACCTTATCTGAGACCATCTGGAGATTGCAATTTATCCAGAACGTGGGCTTTCCCAGGGGAAGCATCTCTCACTGGTTTTCTATGGCCTGCACTGGCTAGCAGCCCATTTTCATGGGATGTTTATGAAGTTGGCTTTGACTTATGAAGCCCTGGACAGTTTGGGTCTTGCCTCCTTTAGAGATTACCTTTCTCCTTGTATGATTCCACAGCAGCTGTGTTCACCAGGAGTGCACAAGCTCACAGGCCCATGGCTTAAGCAACAGAAGCCTAGGGCGGGGCACTTCTGGTGAAAAGTCCTTGACTCTTGACTTCCCTCTCCATGGTCTGCCACGTCCTGGATTGGAGAGCCTGTCTGTGTTCAGCCCAGGATTGGCATTGGGGAGGCTTTAAGGTGCTGCTGTGCCTAGTTTATCATGTTGTCTTTAGTTTTTGTGCGTGTCCTAAAAAGGTTATAACTAAATGCCTCGAATGTCTGGGGTGGGTGAGGAAGGGGAAGGTATTAGGGATGCTCCAGGAGAGGAAATACCAACATGAATTGGATTTGTCAGTTTCAGAGAAGGAAGCCAACTCCTTACCCTACTTTTTCCTGGTCAGATGAATGTGGAGAAGAGGCTGTATGAGGTGGAAGAGGGAGCAAGAGTTGCAGCACTCTTGGCAGTGCTCTCTCCAGTCTGAGCTTTTAGTCTTACAAGCAGGGAGGCCTCTGTCAATGGCAGCCCACTGGAAGCATGCGTCTGCTCAGTCAGCATTGCAAACCGCCCCGCTCTTTCTCCCTCACTGAGCTCATGATTGCATTATCAGGAGACCCCTTTCTAACCTGAGGTGTGAGGATCCTCTCCCCTCCCCTTCGCTCTCCCAGTAGGTTTTCTGCCCTGAGCCACTCTTCACAGGCCTTGCTGCATGGTCTGAGGATGGCTGGGATGTCGGTGAGCACAAGTATGCAGGTCAAAGCTTCCTGGCTTACAGTGCCACTGCGACCAAGCATGCACTCAGCTGCCAAGGAGAAGCAATAGTGCTTCTTTCAATAGGTGGCACAGGAGAAACTTGCACTTAGTGCCTAGTGGTCACTCTTGCCCTTCACCACTTGTATCTTTATGGATGCACAAACCAGCTGCACAGTGAAATTTTGGTGCTGGGCAGTCACCCTCAACCTTGTTGGCCTTATCCTTATTTAGTATGGATCCAGATTTAGGATGGAACCAGTTACCTGGTTCTGTGGTAACTACGGAAACTCTCTCTTCATCCACTAGCTGCGCTATAGGGGCAGAATTACTCACTCAGGGTTTGCTGCGGGCTGGGCATTATTAGATTTCCTCTGATGTATTTTCAGTCCTGGAGGCCAGCTGGCTTTTGGTTTCTTCATCACAGTCTGAGATACTAGAGAGTCTGAATATCTTATGCTGCTGGATGCTCTGATTCTGGATTGCTGCCCTGACATGGTTACCGAAGGAGAGGTGCAGACAGGGCATCGTATCTGTTGATGCAGAGAAAAGCAAGAGCCATGTATATGGATTACAAGAGTATGCAGTTATAACAGTTAATGCAACCAGAGTTTGGAAGGGATTAAAAACTCATGGCTTTGAGGGTTAAACCTGTTAGGGACTAGGATGAGACCTACATGGTAGGTAGTTTACCTCACATCTGCTACTGCTGGGTTTCTTTTAACTTCCCTGAGGCGTCTGGTGTTGGCCTGTCGGAGGCAGGATACTGGACTAGATGGACTGCAGATGTGATCTGGCCTGGTGATGCCTTTGTTGCCAAAGATCAGCCTGGACCCTGGAATTTGAGTTCTAGACTTCTTGTATGTCATTCTGAACCCCGAGGATTGTGGACTTTACTGATTAGGAGGCTGGTGAACTCTGCAGGGCTGGTGGGATAAACTTGTCCCTAAATGAAGCCCCAGAACTTGGTGTCCAGTCCTGCACTCAAGTGGCTGTGAGACTGGCACACCTGTCTACTTGCCACTGTTCATTACTGCTCATGTTGCACCAGGAACACAAGCCCCTTTAGGGTTTCTGCATCTCTGCGCAGCCGTTCCTCTGTCAGCAAAGCCATTTACACACCACACTCTGGATCTCAGTGGTTCCAGAGCCTGTCCCAGAGGCTGCCTCTGTCGTAAAGGCAAAGGAGCAAAGCCTGACTGCAGTCTCTTGGGCAAAATGGTAGAATTCAGCCTGACAATCCAACTGCCTCTGTAGTGGCTCTCCCCACCCCAGGGCTGACCCCAAAACTTTATAGGTGCAGGTCCCACTCCTTTGCTGATTCCTATAGTGACCATGGGCCTCAGCCCTCTGGAAAATGGAGCAGGCTCTGCCAGGTGCTGAGGCTGAATTCCAGGACTTCTGGGTTGGGTGACAGGCTAGTAGCAACAGAATTGTGTGAAACATGGAGTTCGCTAGAGGTGCAAGTTGACTGTGAGGGTGATTAGCCAATGGAACAGCTCACCACTGGAAGTGGTGAATTTATCACGTGAAGCCATTGAATCAAGGCTGCTTGTCTTTCTAAAAGAGATCCAGTTCAACCACACACTACTGGACTCAGTAGTGTCACTTATCGAGTGAAGAAGAAGAATTCCCTTCACTGCAGGAATGGGGGTGAAAGTCTCTGGCCTCTGTTATGTAGGAGGTCAGATAAGTGAACAGAGAGTGGCCCCTGCTGGATTTAAAGTCTATGAAAAGGTTTTGAAGATGAGGGTTTTTGGGGAAAAACAAAAGCTGAATAGGGACATGGGCAGAGAAACTTCTCAAGCTACTTGAAAATCAGGTTTGGGGTAGAAACCCCAGGCAAGGTAGAAGACTCAGGGCAGGTAATCCCAGAGCTATGTGCCGATGAGGTGGGGAACTGAAATCCCTTCAGTGTCAGACTTCGATATGGAAGGGTCCAGTGTCTGAAGGGAGATGCTATCAAAGCCTCCAGAGCAGGGCTGGGCACCCCGTGCCTGTCAGGGTAATGCACTGGTGGGCTGAGAGACACTGTTTACATTGGCCGCCCGCAGCTCCCATTGGCCGGGAACGGCGAACCGCTGCGGGCGGCCAATGTAAACAGAGTTTCATGGCCCGCCAGCGCATTACCCTGATGGGCCGCAGGTTGCCCACCACTGCTCCAGAGAAACTAGGTGGCAGCAATTATCTTGCTCCCCGACGCAGGAGACGTGAAAGGAACCCTGCCCTAAACGGCTGTCTTCCAGAGACTGGAGTCAGTTACTCTCACATGGGGCACTCACAGCCTCAGTTCTGGGCAACTGTCCAGCAAGGAGCTCAGCCGGCCTTTCTGCTCTGCTATTAACGGTCACTTTCCATGAGCGTCTGGGTGCAGTTAAGCACACCCTCAGAGTTAATGTCCTGTACAGTCTTTTATTAGAACCATGGAAAGCACCAATCCAGAGTTTGCAATATATGTGATTAGAGAATGGAAGATGCTGGGCTAGCTGCTTGGATGTGCCGGAGCAGTAGGGGGCTCTACCACCTTTCTGCATCCCCCTATCCTGGGGGTCAAATTGCAAAGTCCCCCTTGCGAGTGAGAGCAGCCTGTGCTGGTGGACAGAACCGCTTTGCTGGCCAGGATTGCTCGCCAGTCCAGCCCTCCCTGGAACACCACTTACACTGATGCAGATGGGGTGGGGTGGCGCTGCCCTACCCCTATGGAACAGTGCGCTCCAGGGAATCCCCAGCTGCTGCCTGAAGAGCACTGCAAGTTTCCGTTGCCAGCAGCCAAGAGGGGCTGAGGATCTAGCCCACTGAATGTAAAGCTGTTCCCTACAATATCAACCCCTCCCCCAAATTAACTCCCCATCACTCACCCACTCTTGCCCCGATGCCTCTGAAAATAGGCCAGCTTGGCAGCGTGCCCTGGAGCCCAGCTCCTTCAGGCTTTGGGTGGGGAAGAGCTCCTCCTGGAGAATGGGCTTCCCCTGGCTCCTTCCCCCTCAAGGCAGGGGCTGTTAGCTGAAGTGCCCCCACTGCTGGCTGCTGTGAGGCAGTTGTGCAGGGAGGGCAGCTAGAGCTCAGCTGGGCACCCAGGTGCTTGCTGTAACCGAGGGGAGAGCTTGGGGGGTGAATGCCACGGTTCCTTTTCTAAACAAACAAGTCAAAGGAAACCTGAGTTCTGCAGCTCTTCTCTTCTCCTCCTGCCTCCCCCAGCATGAAGTGGGGCTCTGGGTCTGCCCTTCATCAAACCCTCTGCATGGCAGTTGGGCTCTCCCTGGCTGTGTGGCCCACACCCCCCTCCCTGCCTTCGTCCTTATCACTGATTTGTCCTTCACATTCTGTCACTGCAGGCTGTAGCTGAGAAGAAGGTGTCTGTGCTGCTGGCTCCTTCTCCCCCCCCCACTTGCCCGGGGCATTGAGTCACTTCCTTCCTGGGTTTGTAGATTGCACAGCGGAGCTGCTGATGTTGGGCAGATGCAATGCTGCTGCCTACAGAACATGCAGCAAACTCTGGCATGTGCACCAGGTGCTCAGCTCCTTGGGCTCCAGCCTGCTGTAGCCTGCGTGGCTGCATGAGACACTCTGGGCTGGAGTTTCGCTCTATCCAGAGCCCAAGTAGTGTGTTGAGCTGGTGGCTCGTGCCTAGTACCGGAGGCAGCAGTGTCTCCTCCGGATGTTTGCCTCTCTGAAGCTTTCAGTGTTGTGCGTTTGTTGGACTGTGTGAAGTGAGCCTGGGGGAAGCTCTTTGCTGGTTTAAACAGCTCTTGTTGAAGGCAGCAATACCACTGGCTGGCCAGAGCTGGAGGCACTTGGTCCTGCGCTGTACCTGGGGATTTTCTGCTGGGTACAATCCCTCCCCCCACCCCTCTGCCAAGGCTTTTGTCTGTGTATTTAGTAAGTGCCCCCATCCTGTCCCTGTCCAGATGGTCTCTTATAGGCCCCCCAGTGGTGGCTGCAGGAAATCTGGCTGACGGGGGATGTGCAAACTGGCCAGGATCAACACTAGGGGTTGGCTCATGTGTTCAGCAGTTGTTGGTGTGCTGCCGCCAGCTGCTTTTCCACTAGCTGATCGATCAATCAGAAAGAAACATCTTCCCCCCTTTTTTTTTCTTTTGAAGAGTCCCATTTCTGTGCCTGAATCAGCTGGGTGTGGCTGAGGGGTTGAACACAGCTCAAGTGCACCTTGGCTGGCCTGGAGGAGAGACAGGTGTGCTGTGGGCTAGTTCCAGAGTGGATGTCATACCCTGCAGCACTTTAATACTTGCCATTTACCGAGTATTTAGAGAGCTTCCCAATCCTGTCCCATGGCGCTGGGCAGTTAACCCTAAGAGACCAATCTGCTTTTCACAGTATTGATGCCGTAATGATACCTGGCACTTGGATCCTGCTTTCCAGACATGAACTAACTCTCGCTCCCTACCTGGGAGGGAGGGAGGAGTTCGTTCCATTTGTAGGCGGGGAGGCTGAAGCGACTTGCCCAAGGCTACCCAGTGAGTTGGCTGCAGGGCTGGGATTAGAGCAGAAATTCTTGTCTTCCGGTCCCATGTGCATTTTTCGATAGCATGTTGCCTCCCTGTAGTGAATCTATTTAGCCTTGGAAGACTAGGCAGCATGAACATCTCTGCTTGTGCTAGGCAGGAAATTCTGCAGCTGGGGACTTCATACCTTTGCAGCACTGGGTAAATGTTACCCTTCAGCTTACTTTCAGAGATGGGATCTGAAGACAGGCTTGGGAGCTAGACCTTCAGCTGATACAGGTGCTCTTAGGCCTTCTCCAGTCTATGCCTTAGTTTCCCCATCTGTAATAGCAGATAACTTCCTTGAAATGCTTGGATAGAAGAGCTCATTATTGTTGATTCAGTGACTTCCTGCTCTTCTCTAACGAGCTGCAGTGATTTATCTTTCCTTTAGCAGCAAGGCGGGGTCCTGTCATGCAGGGAGAAAGGCACCACTGCTGTCTAGATCCACAGCATGGGGCTCAGGTCCAGGCAGTCCGTTCCCTGATTCCTGCTGGCTGGGTGTGGCTCAGCGGGGGGGTGTCTCCTTCCCAGCTCTCTCTGCGGCCAGGTCAGACACTCTAGCTGGGTCTCGTTTGTGGCTGCCTCATTGTGATGTCTGTTCTGTGCCCCTGCAGGCGGCGGAGGGAACAGGAAGGGCAAGAGTAAGAAATGGCGCCAGATGCTGCAGTTCCCGCACATCAGCCTGTGTGAAGATCTCCGGCAAGCACTCGGTGAGGAATAGCTGTTTGTTGGATGTCGAGTGCTGTCCCCTGCCCTGTTTGCACGTGGGGCTGGCGGAGATACATGGTTGGCTTCCTTGGGGTGACTCTTAGTTGCCTGGCGGGGAGGTGTTCATCCCTTGTCCTGTAAGCTCTGCCTAACTGCATTTGTGAGACTCAGTGTGTCATGGGAGAAACTAGGGTCACTGTGGTGTGTACGGGGCACAGACCTGCCAGACGGGGTAAGAGTTTGGGTGCAGAGAAAGGAGGAATGCTGGTAAGTCATGCTTTCTCCAAGCCCGCTGGACACATCCAGCAAGGTCCTCCAGGGTCCTCTAGACCAGTGGCTCTCGACCTTTCCAGACTACTGTCCCCCTTTCCGGAGGCTGATTTGTCTTGCACACCCCCAAGTTACATCTCACTTAAAAACTACTTGCTTACAAAATCAGACCTAGAAATACAAAGTGTCACAGCCACGCTAGTACTGAATAATGCTGACGTTCTCATTTTTACCATATCATTATAAAATAAATCAACTGGAATATAAATATTGTACTTACATTTCAGTGCATAGTGTATAGAGCAGTAGAAACAAGTCATTGTATGAAATTTTAGTGTGTACTGACTTCACTAGTGCTGTTTATGTAACCTGTTGTAAAACTAGGCAAACACCTAGATGGGTTGATGTACCCCCGGAAGACCTCTGTGTACCCCTGGTTGAGCCACTGCTCTAAACCATGACAGGTTTCCCCAGAGACAGGAACTTTCTTTTTCATGGAAACAGCCCAAAGGGTGTAGCTGAGCCCCAAATCACATTTCAGGGCTTCCCCTTACATAGATGGCGTAGCCAGTGGATTCCTATGGCCAAGGTCCCATATATTCCCTGGCAAGCTGGGCCTAAATTCTTCACCACGGTCCCTGGGGATCTGATGCAGCAGCTTCATTCTGGTTACCAGTGGAGCTTTTCAGTGAACTGCAGCTGGGACAGTCACAGCTGATTTAGTAGCACTGGGTTGTTTGTTCTGATACTCAGTTCAGTCTATTGTATGCTGTCCCCATGTTTTCAGTGCGTGAGGTGCTCGGGTTTTGGTACTGGCATTGCATAACTGCATCCTCAAAGCCATGGAGGAAGCTGGAGGTTTTGGCAGTTGAGTAGGGGGCAGCTGGAGCTTTGGGCACCTGGGGTTGTTTGACGCTGTGGGATAAACGCCTTACAGATGAATATTAGTGAAATAGTGAAGTCACATTTTAAGTTGTCACCGTTAAATTTCAGAATTAACAGCCAATTGAGATGAATTATGTAGTTCACCCCCCGGAGCTATTGTTTCAGGCTGTCTGCAGACTAGGGCAGATGTCACTGCATCAGGTGCATTCAGGTCACATTAGGAAGGTTCTGTGTAACCAAGAGGCCTGTAAACTTGGGCCGTGATTCTGAGCACACTGGATGGTGGTGGCCACAGGGAGCTGGGTGTGGCTCCCTCATCCTGAGTGTGAGGCCCCACTGGAAGTTAGAGCAACAGGGGGCCTCCTCTAACTTCCATCCCTTGTGTGAGCTCCAAGCTTCTAGCTCAGTTCCATCGCACCCCATCTCGCCCGGCCCTGTCTGCCGCACCCCCACCCTTCCCCACAACTCCCTTTTGCTGGGGGTGGAGGGTGCCACTGCTGAACTTAGGACCAAATTCTCCTGTTTGCCTTTTTAAACAAAAGCTGAGATTTTGGAACGGTTCTGCCCCCCATTGCTGAGGATGGTAGCTGCCTTAGTCTCTAGCCTGTTCCATAGCCATCCCAATGTTCTGACTGTTGTGCTCGCTAAGCAGAGCTTTCTCTGCAGCTGGTCTCAGTGGTGCTCAGACCTCTATTCAGTGGGCAATACGAGGCATTTTGTTAGCAGTGCATTTCATCTACTGTTGTGCTGCCTGTTCACTCAGGCTGGCTGTCAAAGTTTAAATGTCCTTTCCACTGTCCTCTGGCACATCTGGCCAAGGCATTGCCCTTGGGTTGCTTTGGAAGACCTGGTTCCTGTCCTCCCTGCTGGGTCGCTCCCCGTGCCCCCTCTACTCCCTTTGGTGGGCTCCAGCTTTGTGCTTTATTGGCTGAAGATCTGTTCCAGGTAGAGACTCCTTCTCAGTTACAGTGAAAGGACTGAGGTACTGCTGCCCCTCTGGGGAGAGGTGAGGGGGATGGTAGTCCATGTTCAGGATGGGTCAGCATGTTTGTTTCCAGCAGGGGTTCCTGTGTTTTCCCCTCTCACTAATGGCTTCAAGGCCAGGTGTGGGCATTCTTATTTCCCTCCCCACACAACCCGAGGGGGTGGACAGGCCCCTCTACATCACTGAGCTAAAAAACCCACTGCAGAAATCCAGCCTCTGTGCATGCACTGGTCGTGCCAAGTCCTGCAAGCAGTGAGGCCTGTGCCGCGCTGGGGCCAGTGATGGCAGCGAGGGAGTCTCTGACCTTGCCAGGCTGCAAACCTTTCACCTTCCTCATTGGAGTGAGCTCATTTCCCCACAGAGAAGGAAATAGTGCAGCTAGTGAGGCAGCAGTGTGACCCCCTCCCCTGGGCTGGAGCTGTTGTCGCTGAGCTCTGCACCACTCAGGAAGCCGCAGCTTCCTCAGGAGAAACTGCTGCATAGGGGAGGGGAACGCCTACAATATGCCTGCCATGTAGGAGGGCGGGGCCCTGGCATCCTATGGAGCAATGTGGGGACTTCTGTCCTGGGGAGGGGCAGGGGGTATGTGCTGAATACAGTGAGATGCATTCTCCCCCCTCCCCCCAGTGCTACCCTTCCAGTGCCACCCTGCTCACCCCGTAGTGTGAGCAGAGCGAGGTCCTTCTGCTCTGCCTGGAGCAGGCATAGACCCCAAGGGCAAATGGAGCCCCCCTGCAGGCTGGGATGGCCAGGTGTCCCGGTCCCTGATGGCTGAGTGAGGGCTTTAAACATTACTGATTAATGGGGAATAAGCAATGAGTCTTGCAGGAATCGGTTCTCAGTCCACCCCTCAGTATTTTTACCAATGAGCTGAAAGAAAATATAAAGGCATTGCAGACTTAAAAAGAAATAAAGAAAAAAATTGCAGATGGCCCAAAGATTGGGGTGGTAAATAAAGATGAGGACAGGTCACTGATACTGAGTGATCTGGATTGGTTGGTAAGTGGGGCATGAACAAATGTGTTTTGTTATGGTCAAATGCAAAGGCATACATCTAGGAATAAAGAACATAGACTATATTTTATCCTGAAATGCAGTGGCTCTGAAAAGGACTTGGCTGGGGTGGGGGAGGCAGTATGGTAGATAGCCATCGCATTAAACTGGGAATAATGTTCAGCTGGTTAAGAGAGCTAACGTGATGCTTGGATGTACAAGCAGGGGAATATCAAGCACATGTGGAGAGGTGACATTACCATTGTATACAGCAGTAGTGAGACCGTTACGGGAAGAGTCCAGTTCTGGTGTCTGCACTCTAAGAAGCATGTTGAAAAATTATGAAAGGTTTATAGAATAGCTACAAGAGCGATTTGAGGTCTGGAAAACCTGCTGTACAGGGAAAGGGTTAAGAAGTTAAATAGATTGAACTTATCAAAGAGAAAGCTGTGGTGACTGGACCATGGACAGTAAATATCTCCATGGGGAAAAGATTTTGGATAGGAGGGCTCTGTAATGTAGAAGACAGAGGCAGACCAAGATCCTATGGCTGGATATTGAAGCTATCCAGATTAGATTAATGGAGGAAATAAGGCACAAAGTTCTAACAGTGAAGGGACTTGCTTGTTGGAACAGCTTTACCTAGGCTCATGTCAGGTGGAGTCTCTAACCAGGACGGGATGCCTTTTCCTAAATGCTACACTTTAGTTCAGCTGCAAGTTATGGGCTCCATAGAGGAATCACGGGGCGCGATTCTTTGGCCTGTATAAGAGTAGATTGTTGCAGTGCCCCCTACTGGCCTGGTCTGTGAATTCTCATTGGCTGTGGCTATGATGGGCTTTGCTTATACCTACATTTGAAGCAAGCGGCTCACTTCCTCCTTTGCATTTGCAGAGCGGGACTATCGCAGCCTGTGTGAAAAGCAGCCGATTGGGCGCCTGCTCTTTCGGCTGTTCTGCGAGACGCGGCCTGAGCTGTCACGCTGTGTCAAGTTCTTGGATGCTGTGGTAAGCACAGAGCTGTGTGAGAAATTCCTCCAGGACGCTGTGACCCATGTTCGGAGAGTCGGGGGCCAAGGCCCAGTTGGCCTAGAGCCCTCAGTCTGTTGCTAAATGTAGGGCTGAGTGTGTGGGGAGACCTGAACTCTTGACCCTCCGCTTTATGCTGCAGCATTTCCCTGGGGAAAGAGTCTGTTACCTACTGTTCTGTAAAGATTGGGGCTGTGCCCTGAGGTTGGGGGGCAGTTTGCAGGAGCCCCATTGTGCCAGTAATGGGGAGAGGGGTATTATTGATGGCAGGCAGCTAATTCATGCTGTTCTGTGGCACTCCCTGCATGTCTCCATGCCCAGCAGGGGCAGTCCTTACCAGCCTCGCTTTCTCTGTACAGGCAGAGTATGAAGTGACTCCAGATGAGAAGCGGAAAGAGTGTGGGCAGCACCTGATTGACAGCTACCTAAACCCCAAGGTAAGCGACCCGAGCAGGCTGCTCCAGCTGCTGAGCTGCTGGCTCCGTGCCGGCATGTATAAGAGAGACGCTTGGGAAGCATTAGCACCCAGACGCTCACAGCGTGCTCGGGAAAGAGCACCAGCCACCCCCAATGCAGGGCAGAGGGGAGCAAAGAGTCCCTCCACTACCCCAGTAACAAATATCCTGGGGGCAGGCCAAGACCTGTGCTGGGTTCCTGCGGATTCCGTTCCCCTAGCGGCAGCCCATGGAGGCCCCTGGGGCTCAGCTCCCTGTGTCTGATTCAGTCCCTCCTCTCCCAGAATGTGGATCATGTGCCCGAAGTTCCCTTGCCACTGGTGAGTGCTTGTTCTGAGAGGCTGGAGCAGGAGCCATCCAAGGAGCTCTTCAAGGAAGCAACCAAGTAAGTTGGGGAGGGGCCCCAGGGCCTGGCTCGAGGTTACATTGGATAGTGTAAATATTCCCAGGGGAATGGATATTACAGGTAATTGGCTGAGTCCAGTGTGGCCATCAGCATATACCCCTGAAGGAGCAATTTGGGTTGCTCCTGGGATTTGAGTCTTGCTCCCTAGCATTGATAGCTAACGGGATTTGCATTTGCACTGAGCAGGCTGAGTCTAGCCAGCACTGATGGGGGAAGGAAGTGTGAGTGCAGGCCAGCTTCTGCGTTTCCTGCATTTCAGGGGTCCCTGAAGGCCACAAGGTGGTGCAGGAATCTGTTCTTATGTGTTCTCTCTCTTTCCTGGTGTTCGAGTCACCATCCTGAGTGGATCCTGTCCTATCTCCTATGGCCAGCCCTGGACTTGCTGACCTGCTTGTGGCTCTCGCTGGGCTCTCCAGCCTGTCTCTTTGGGCTGAGACTGGGACAGACCAAGAGTCAAATGCTCTACCTGCCCTAATGTTGTCTGCATCTGGATGTGGCTGTTGTGAACACATGGTAGCAACTGTGAGTCCAGGGGACTCCAGGAGGTGGGACGTGCAGGGCCTGAGGCCTGCTTGATTGCGGGGGAACCACAGTGATGGTGCCTGGAGTTCTGTACCGTCTAAGTATGCAAAGGAAACCGTTAAGCAAGCCGATCCTCCTTCTCCCCCGTGCTCTCCAGCCCAGACGTTGCCTGACTAAATATTGGGCCTAGCAGCAGGTGCGCCCGCTGCCTTTATGGAACGTAACCAATGGTGTTGTGTGAACAAGGAGTCTCCAGCCTGGGCCCTGCCATCTCTTGGCAGCCCCTGGAAAGGGAAGAGCCCATCTGCTGCTCTTGATGTGCGTCTGCAGTCCAGACGCTTTCTGCAGGGCTCATCGCTCTGCAGCCTGGCCTTGGCACCAGCCTCAGGAGCCGGTAATGGTTCAGACTGGTCCCCGGGTGGCCTGTTGTGGACCCTGCTCCGATCTCCGTGCCTGCACACAGCAACAGTGCCTCAGCAGCTGATTACGATGTCTGGGCGTGGCCTTCTGCAGGGGGCACCGCTGCTAAGGAAGCTCTCCCAAGGGGCAGACAGCACCACATCCTCCTCGTGTGCATAGCCCAGCCAGCGCCTGGTCACAGGGGCCATGCTTGGATCTGAGCAGTGCCAGCCCAGCTCCATAAGCTGCTTTCCCCACAGGCGATGTCATTCCCAGGGTCAGCTTCCTCTTCCTGCAGCGGCTGCAGATCACTGAATGTCAGGACCAAAGGGCTGGAGTCGGTGGGAAAGGGCTCTCCTGGGGTGGTGATGGGTGCTCGGGGCAATGCCTGGCTGCCCTGCTAGGAGGGTGCAAGGGTCTCATTCGTCTTGGGTGCAGCTGTGGGGAAGGCCAGCTGCTGCTTAGATCAGAGGGGTCTTAGGCCCAAGTCTGGGCTGGCGAGCTGCTGGATCCTTTGGAAAGCATTTACAGCATCCTCCTGCCATCACTGACTGGCTGTCCCTCTCTCCCAGGCTCATCCACGACTATCTGAGCGTGGCTCCCTTTGCCGATTACCTTGACAGCATCTACTTCAACCGCTTCCTGCAGTGGAAATGGATGGAAAGGTAAGTCTGTCCCTGCTTCTCTCGGGGGGCACTGCAGCCCAAGAGCCCTGCAGGCTCAGGGCTGGGGGGTGCTGCTCGAAGGGGACCCGCAGCCCTTCCTTGCTTTCTGGCCGAAGCCAGTCAAGTGGGAGCAGATGTTCTGATCCCTCCCATCAGCGCAGGGTGCTGTTCCCATCAGCGCAGGGTGCTGTTCCCATCAGCGCAGGGTGCTGTTCTCCTCAGCACCCACAGAGCCCTTTCCAGGCTTTAATGAAGGCAGCAATAGGCCCTGCTTTCCCTGTGGCTGCAGAGCCCAGGGTTAGCCCTCTGAGTTCCTGACTCTGTCGGCTAGGTCAGGCCAGGTGTGCCTGCTGCGCCAGGGTGGGTGGGGGACTTGTGCCACGCAGCCTGGTACCTCACTGCTCCCCCTCTCATCTCAAGTCAGCCTCTTCTGCTTTGTTCACAGGCAGCCAGTGACTAAAAACACTTTCCGCCAGTATCGCGTGCTGGGAAAGGGAGGCTTTGGTGAGGTGAGTGGCCTGCATGCTCTCCTGCCTTTGAGTATGCAGGAGGTTCAGGGGCCAAAGCTTTGTCCTGCCAAAGGGCCCCACCTGCCCCTGAGGATGGGACTGGGCCTTGCTTTCTGACCCAGTCCCCAGGAAAGCCTCACTTGCTGGGTGCACTCTGCTCTTGCTCTTGATCCCCTTTTCTGGAGCTGGGAGAGCACCTCATGTTGGACACTAGAGCTGCGTCTGGTGGGGAGGGAGGGGCTGGCATGGGGTGTGTTCAGGACAGGCAGTGCTGGGGGAGCACTTGTCACACCTGCCACTGCTTGGGCAGAGGGCCAATATCCTTCTCTCCCATCTTACAGATGGGAAAACTGAGGCACACAGCTGGGATTATCCTGAGTCGGTGGCAGAGCCAGGATTAGAACACAGGACTTCCTGACTCCCAGCCCCTTGCTTACGCCGTTGGGTTACACCTCTTTCTCGGGCTGTAACTGCCTCAAGCATCCCCTCCATGGTGGCCAATGGGCTGCAGGCCTTGTCACGACTTGGTGACAGGTGTCCAGGTTTCACTGCCATGTGCTCACAGGGGGACAGCTCAAAGTTGGGAGAAGTAGGTAACTAGAAGAGTCAGATGCACAGGCCACAGTGGGGCAATGATCAGAGACCAGCAGGCAAGGGAGAACCATGTAAGCCCATCAGGAAAGGAGTTGATCTGGTGGCTTGCTTGGCTGGCAGACCCAGAAGTGCATGCCACTAATATTAGCAGTTTGGATAGGGGTGGAGTCTAATCCCTCGGCCTGCACCAGCTGGGTTCTGGGGCAGGGTTTGGCCTGCATGCTGAACCTGCTGGCTTCCTCCAGGTGTGTGCATGCCAGGTGCGAGCCACTGGGAAGATGTATGCCTGCAAGAAGCTGGAGAAGAAGCGGATCAAAAAGCGGAAGGGGGAGTCCATGGCCCTGAACGAGAAGCAGATCCTGGAAAAAGTGAACAGTAGGTTTGTAGTAAGTACATAGGAACTGCTTTCACTTTGCATCAAGGGGCTGAGAGGCAGCTGACCCACCTGCGGCCCACGCTCTGCGCTGCAGTGGGGCTGCACAAGGAGCCTGTGTGGGTCCTAGTGCTGCATTTCCCGAATGGCTGGACTGTAAATGTGCCATCACCCTGGCTGGGCATGAGATGGCATGGCAGCAGTGCTCTGGGGAGGGAGCAGGCCTTGCCCGGGGGAACCCTAGGGTTGCCAAGCGTCCGGTTTTCGCGCGGAACGCCTGGTTGAAAAGGGACCCTGGTGGCTGCGGTCAGCACCGGTGCCCGGGCTGCTAAAAGTCTGGTCAGTGGTGCAGTCGGACTAAGGCAGGCTCCCTGCCTGCCCTGGCTCTGCATGGCTCCTGGAAGTGGCGACATGTCTGGCCCTGAGGCTCGGGGACGATCAAGGAAGCTTCACGTGCTGCCCCCACCCCCAGTGCCAGCTCCACAGCTCCCATTGGCCAGGAACCATGGCCAATGGGATCTGTGGGGGCAGAGGCAGCGCACAGAGCCCCCTGCGCCTAAGGGACGGAAATGTCGGCCGCTTCGAAGGGTGGCGAGGAGCCAGGGCAGGCAGGGAGCCTGCCTTAGCCCCGCTGCGCTGCCGACGGGGAGCTGCCTGAGGTAAGCGCCGCCGCCCAGCTGGAGCCTGAACCCTCTCCTGCACCCCAACCCCATGCCCCAGGTCGGAACCCCCTCCCGCACCCAAACTCCCTCCCGGAGCCTGCACCCCAACCCCCTGTCACGGAGTGTGGGGGAGTCAGGCCCTGCACCCCCCTTCCTGCGATTCACCATGACTCCCAGCCAGCCAGCAAAACAGAAGGTTTATTTAGACGACAGGAACACAGTCCCAAACAGGTCTTGCAGGTACAGACAACAGGACCCCCTCAGTCGGGTCCATCTTGGGGGGGCCCCAGGGAGGCCAGAGCCTAGTCTGGGATTCCCTCCATTTCCCAGCCGGCTCCAAACTGAAACTCCCTCCAGCTGTTCATTCAGCCTCCCCTTGGCTCCTCCCCCAGCCTTTGTCCATTTCCCTGGGCAGAGGTGTCACCTGGCTTCCATCCCCAATGGACAGTCCCAGCAAAACTCCCCTGCAACCTTCCCAGGTCAATACTCCCCTCTCCCTGCTGCATCACAGGCAAGCACATAGTATTCAAAGAACACATTAAGAACATTCCCAGTTCGTCACAACCCCCCCGGCCCCAGCCAGAGCCCACTCCCGCACTCCGAACCTCTCAGCTCCTGCCCAGAGCCCCCTCCTGCACCCCAAAACCCTCATCCTTGGCCCCAGCCCCTGCACCCCCAGCCGGAGCCCTCACCCCTCCTGTACTCCAACCCCCTGCCCCAGCCCGGTGAAAGTGAGTGAGGGTGGGGGAGACTGAGTTATGGAGGGGCGGGAGGAGGGGGCTCGGAGAAGGGGTGGGACGGGGGAGGGACGAGGGCTGGGTTAGGGTTAGGAACTTGGCAACCTGAGAGAACCCAGAACCTGCTGATCTTCACTCCCCTGCTGTGGGGCAGGATAACAGGATTCAGCAGGGCTGCGCTTGCTGTTTGCTGAACAGGGCACAGTGATGGAGCTTCCCCTACAGGCTGGATGGTGTCACAGCATCAGTCTGGTTACACTCCGCTCACTTCTTTTTAAGGCTTTCTTCATAACCCAAAGGGCTAAAGTGTTCTTAGCTATAAGGGAAAGCTTGGCCTATGCAGGAGGCAAGCTGCAGCCAGCCCCACCTCTGAACTGCTGCAGCTCGGTGGGGGTGTGCGGCAGAGATCTACTGAGCAATTGTGGCACACGTTCCTGTGCTCAGTGGAGCAGGCAATGCGTGGTGTGGGGGGCTGCTGCTTCCAGTTGTAGGGAGATGTTGGCCCTGTGGCACTGAGCAGTGTGACAGTTCCCATCAGGTAGAACTTTGGGGTGAGGGCCCTGCATGAAATGCTTCCACCCAGCTGCTTCCTGTCCAGCTGTCTTGTTGTCCCAGCTGGGTAGCAGCTTTGGTTCTTCCCTGGAGGCGTCCCAGCTCCTTGCACAGACAATGCAGCCAGTTCCCTTTCAGTGTGCAGTGAAGAGGGAATCTCCTGTGAGCTGGGGATCTGCCTGGCTGGGCCCACAAGCTACTGCCCCATGGGAGACTTGGATTTGAATGGTTTTCCTCTCTGCAGTGTCTGCCCAGGCAGGTGAAGCCAGAAAAATAGGTGGGGTGCAAAAGCCCCCTCCCAAGAGATAATCCCCAATGTGTCTGATAGGAGATAGGGATATGAAACAGCTCTAACCTTGCCATCTAGGCAGCTGTGTCCAAGGCTGGCTGCCTGGGTGGGCATGGTGCCTGCCCAGGCCTCTATCTGCAGCAGCTCTGTTGTCTTCTAACAGCTTTTCTGCCCTGTCTTGCAGGTGAGCTTAGCCTATGCATACGAGACTAAAGATGCCCTCTGCCTGGTACTGACCCTCATGAATGGAGGGGACCTCAAGTTTCACATCTACCACATGGGTGAGGCTGGCTTTGAGGAGCCTCGGGCGGTGTTCTATGCAGCTGAGATTTGCTGCGGCCTGGGGGACCTGCACCGGGAGAGGATAGCGTACAGGTGAGTGACCGTTTTCTGTGCTCCCAGGCAGGGGTATGGGCCTCCCTTACACTGGCAGGGCTCGGGATTTGTACCCCATGATGGTGGTGGGAGTAGAGGCTCACGTTTAGACACAATATGTCCTTTAGCGGGGCTGGTTCTTTAACTAGCTGCAAAGGCAAGAGGGCTCTGGGGAGCTCTGCCTCTCCCAGCTAGTCCCCTCCCCATCCTCCATGAGGGTCACCCTGGAGCCCAGGTTAGTGGGAGTGGGGAAGGCCTTAGAGGAAAGCCTGGCTGTAAGCCTGCTCTGGATAGGTTTGGATGACTTCTCTACAAGAGAAGAGGGAAGCAGCCCAGTGGCTTTTCACTTCCCCTCTTTTCATGAGGCTTGGAGTCTGAGCTGTCAGCCACAGGGTGAACAGGAGCTGTGCTGGGCTTGCCTGGGGATGGGGATGTGACTGTAGGAAGGCTGCGCTCCTTGCCTGTGGGGTGGGAGCTGCAGCCCATCTGCTCATAAGATGCAATATCGGCCCTTTGCACTGGGCTTGTGTAACGATGCTGGCTTCTGGTGGGACACAACTGAGAGTATCAATTCAGGGCAGTTACAGCCCAAAACTGGAGTTCCCTTACTATTAAGGCACCGAACCAGCCAAAGAGAGAGGACTTCGGTCTCACCCCACTGGCTAACCATAAGTCCCACAAGCAATTCCCTTAGACACTCCAGTTTCCCAGTATCACCACCAGTGCCACTCGTTATGGGGACGAATGGTTTTGAAAACCAAGACCCCAGTAAAAGAAAAAAGGTTCTCCCAATCCCAAAGGACCAAGCCCCAGACCCAGGTCAATATACAAGTCAGATCTTATCCACAAATCACGCTGTTGCCAATCCTTTAGAATCTAAAATCTAAAGGTTTATTCATAAAAGAAAGAAATATAGATGAGTTAAAATTGGTTAAATGGAATCAATTACATACAGTAATGGCAAAGATCTTGGTTCAGGCTTGTAGCAGTGATGGAATAAACTGCAGGTTCAAATCAAGTCTCTGGAGTACGTCCACAGCTGGGATGGGTCATTCAGTCCTTTGTTCAGAGCTTCAGTTTGTAGCAAAGTTCCTCCAGAGGTCAGAAGCAGGATTGAAGACAAAATGGAGATGATGCTGCTGCCTTTTCTAGTCCTTTTGCCATGTGGCTTGTGCTTTTTTTGTTCCAACCACAAGCTACCCAGCACATGGCACGGAAAGACCTTAGAGTTCTGTCTGTAGGCATGTCCCTGCATACCTTGCTGAGTCACAAGGTGTATCTGCCTTCTCTCAATGGGTCAGTTGTATAGCTGATGGTCCTTAATGGGCCATCAAGCAGGCTAGGCAGAGCTAACACCAACTTGTATGGGGTGTCACCCAGAAGTTTGAAATACAGAAAGTATAGAGCCAATACTTATAACTTTAAATACAAAATGATACATGCATTTAGATAGCATAATCCTAACCAGCAAATCATAACCTTTTTATAAACACCTCACACAACAACCTTTGTACAATATTTGCCACAAATATATAACAGTTGTTGCAACAATGATCTATACAGTTACACTTTATGTCAATAACGTCACAGCTTATACAGACAGTCAGACTGAAGTAACAGGCAGGGCCCTGGTGGGATGTCGCCTGTAGGACTGTCCCAGGCTGAGCTGAGGGTTTTGCTGCTCCAGGGCATGTCTAATGGAATCTGCTCTCTCCCACTCTAGGGACTTGAAGCCAGAGAACATCTTGCTGGATGACCATGGTGAGTCGAGGGCCGCAGGTGGGAGAGGAGCCAGGAGTGTGTGGCGGTGCTCTGGCCCTGTGCCTGGACTGTGGGTGCCTCTCTCATTTCCTTGTGTGAATCGGGGCTACTTTGTGCTCACCAACAGCCGTGGCCTAGCCCGTCGACTCCTGAGCTCCTAATGCTGTTATTCCCGTATTCAGGTCACATTCGTATCTCAGATCTGGGGCTGGCTGTGCACGTGCCCGAGGGCCAGACGATCAAAGGCCGGGTGGGGACAGTTGGCTACATGGGTGAGTATCTCCTGCGACGGGAAATCTGGAAGCTTTGTCCCTGATTTGAAATGTGTTCAATTTGCATAATACCTCCCTCTTCCAAAGTTTGCCCTGCCCCCCACAATGTCCTTCCTGACCATAGAGACCCTGCCTAGAGTATGGCCTCCAACAACCTGCCTATGGCCATGGAGAGATGGCTAGAGTGACTGCCTAGACCAGTGGCTCTCAACCTTTCCAGACTACTGTCCCCTTTCAGGAGGCTGATTTGTCTTGCCCACCCCCAAGTTACATCTCACTTAAAAACTACTTGCTTACAAAATCAGACATAGAAATACAGAAGTGTCACAGCCACGCTAGTGCTGAAAAATGTCTGACTTTCTCATTGCCATATCATTATAAAATAAATCAACTGGAATGTAAACATTCTACTTACACTTCAGTGTATAGTGTATAGAGCAGTATAAACAAGTCATTGTATGAAATTTTAGTTTGTACTGACTTCACTACTGCTTTTTATGTAGCGTGTTGTAAAACTAGGCAAATCTCTAGATGAGTTGATGTACCCCCTGGAAGACCTCTGCGTACCCCCAGGGTACATGTACCACTGGTTGAGAACCACTGGCCTATACAATGCCACTCTCTTCATCACCCTGGGCTGCATTCTAGTCAGAGCTCCATGTCTAGGGGTGGACTGGGGGCTGTGCTTTTGAGCTAGGTGTCTATGGACAGAGCCCTGGAAGACCCTTGGAATCTCTGATTTAGAATCTTAGCAGTCCTTGAGGATTGCGTAATTATAGGAACATGGTGCTTCGCGCACACAGCTTCCCTACACTCCCAATGAAAACAGGAGACGGAAGCAGGGGTGCCCAAAACTAGGAGTCTACTGACAGATCTTAACAGCTCTGGTATCCTCAGCAGGGTTCAAGTGAGGGAATGGTGTGCGTGCTTACTGAAAATTAGACTGGAGACCTTAGAGCAGAACACTGTAGGCACTGGTTCTACATCCCGCCTGTGACCCGAGGTGCCTAGGGTAGCCCACGCTGAAAATGCCAACGTCAGCGCAGGTTGCAAGGAGAGCAGATTCTCCCCAAACCAGTAGATTCACCAACCAGTCACAAACTCTGCTCCTGATCCCCCACACTGGTTATCAAGAAGCCAGAAAAAGAAATCACACAGCCCCCTTTACTGCATTCCAGTCTCTGGCTCTTAATCAGCAAATAGGTCCAGTAAAGTGAGAAGTTATTTAAAACTCTATTTGCTGTACAAAATGTTCTTCTGATCCCCAAAGGACCAGCCACATTCCCAGATCAATACTAGTTTGGATCTGACCCAAAATACCACGCTGCCAGCCAATCCCTTAGTATCTAAAACTAAAGGTTTATAATAAAAGAAAGGAAAGAGAAGAGAGTTGTTAAATGGTTGAAGCGGTCAGATACATACATATGACTTCAGAGTCCATATATCGGGTTCTTAGTGAGTTTGCTGGCTTGTAAAGTCCCTCTGGAACACACCCAAAGCTTGGATGGGTCTGTCAGTCCTTTGTTCAAAGCTTCAGTTTGTAGAGAAGTGAGTCCAGTAGTGAGAAGCAGGATTGAAGACAAAATGGAGAAGAGGCAGCTGCCTTTTTAGATCCTTTGCCATGTGGCTTGTGCATTCTTTGTCCCAGACACAAGCTCCCAGCACATGGGCATGGAAAAGCGCTTGGAGTCCCCTGTCCATAGGCACGTCCTTGTCTCTACATGTCCTGCTGACTCATAGGTGTAGCCCCTGGCTTCTCTCAGTGGATTCATTGTACAGCTGATTGCCCTTGATGGCCCATCCAACAGGCTGGATAGTGCTGATGCCAAGTTATCTAGGGGTGTCACCTAGACACACAGCACAGGTTTGAGTTGCATGTACATCACACACACTTATAACTCGTGATACAAAGATACAGACATATAAACACGATTATCATACTTAGCAAATCATAACTTTTCCACTGAGACCTTACATGGCTATCTGGCAAGATTCATTGCAATATTATAATATTGGTATCTTCTAATATAAGTGGTCACCCATATTCATAGATTCATAGATTCTAGGACTGGAATGGACCTCGAGAGGTCATCGAGTCCAGTCCCCTACCCCCATGGCAGGACCAAATACTGTCTTAGACCATCCCGGATAGACATTTATCTAACCTACTTTTAAATATCTCCAGAGATGGAGATTCCACAACCTCCCTAGGCAGTTTATTCCAGTGTTTAACCACCCTGACAGTTAGGAACTTTTTCCTAATGTCCAACCTAAACCTCCCTTGCTGCAGTTTAAGCCCATTGCTTCTTGTTCTGTCCTTAGAGGCTAAGGTGAACAAGTTTTCTCCCTCCTCCTTATGACACCCTTTTAGATACCTGAAAACTGCTATCATGTCCCTTCTCAATCTTCTCTTTTCCAAACTAAACAAACCCAATTAGAATATTCCATACAGCGTCCCACCTACTGAAGATGATTGTAACATAGCAGTTGAGCAGTGGCACGCAGCCATGGCTGGCAGGTGGAGCCCCCCTTTGGGGAGGCTAGACCCCGGCTCTGCCCACGCCCTCCCCATGGCCAGAGCCCCGAGACCCCCTGCTTCCCCCCAACACCGGTGGCCAGAGTCACGAGCCCCTCCCCCACCCGGAAAAGCCCTGAGCTCTCCCCTGCCTCGGCTGGAGGAGCCCCGGGCTGGCTGAAACCGTGCCATGCCTCCCCTTCCTGGACCCAATTCGCTGTGTCTGTTAGAAGATGCTTTTGATCTGCCCCATGCAGGTTCCGGGGTGGCTAAGCAGGCGGTATGTGCCTCCTCAGCCGCCCCGGACCCTGCATGGGGCATAATAAAGCAAAAACTTTGTCGCCAAACCCCGCCACCAATGTCCGGTAGCAGTGCTGGGGGAGGCAGAGCCTCCCCTGGCCTATTCTACCTGCCGCCCATGCATGCAGCCCAGTATGCTGAGCACACCCCATCACAGGTGTCCCATAGCAAAACCATGCCCAGGTACTTGTGGTTGCATGGCCTCAGGGCTGGACAGGTCTCCTGTCATTTTTGACTGGTCACAAAAATCATGCTTTTCATATAGTGGCTTTTCATCTTTTCCAAGATTCCTCCCAGACACAGGCAGGGCTGGGGCTGTGCTCACATACCCTGACCACGCCGCTCATTCTCAGACTCTGCCAGTGTCGCAGAGCCAGCCAGCTCCCTAGCTGTGGCCCCAGGACTTACCCAGGGTGGCTGGAACAATTTGTATAGTGGGGGTGCTGAGAGCCATTGAACCAAACTGAACCCTGGATATGATGGAAACCCCTTCAAGCCAGGGAGTGCAGCAGCCCTAGTTCCAGGGAGAAGAGCTGGGGAATTGCTAAGAGGTGGAGGAGGCTAGAAGCTGGCAGCCTGAAAGGAACCTCGCCCTGCTCTCCTGCCTGAGCCATTACCAGCCCATCTCTGACTAGCCTAGTCTCGCCCGGTGCCCTCATGGGTCATTGTGCTGCATTCCAGCCTCATGTTCCACTTGTTTGCTCGCCCCCTTGCAGCTCCCGAAGTAGTGAAGAACGAGCGCTACACGTTCAGTCCCGACTGGTGGGCTCTGGGCTGTCTTGTCTATGAGATGATCGAGGGCCAATCTCCCTTCCAGCAAAGGAAGAAGAAGATCAAGCGGGAGGAGGTGGAGCGGCTGGTGAAGGATGTACAGGAGGAGTACTCGGAGAAGTTCTCGCCTGGCGCTCGCTCCCTCTGCTCCATGGTACCAATGCCTGAGTCCATAGGTGCCAACTCCATGGGTTTTCCAGGGCTGGAGCACCCACAGAAAAAAATAGTGGGTGCTCAGCACCCACTAGCCACAGCAGTTTGGCAGCTCGGAGAAGGGTTTGGGGGAAGGCGGAGAGCAGCAAGTGGGCAGTGGCCTTGGGGAGGGGGCAGAGCAGGTGCAGGAAGAGGCGGAGTGGGGGTGGTGGGAGCGGGGCCTTGGGTGGAGCACCCCTGGGGAAAATTAACTCTGCCTATGCCTGAGTTCCCCCCCCCCTTGCCCCTGCAGATGGCAGAGCAGCAGTGTCAGGCTCAGCTAACACTGCTCACGTACCTTTGGTTCCAGCTGAGTCGGCTGGGGATGAGGCTGCAGGCACAGCCTGCTGCCTGAACTTGGCGGGGTGTGGGGGAGTTGCACCCTGGCATCCAAAAACAAGGCCTGTGGGGTGGCTGCAGGGTGCACTGACTCACCCTAGCACCTGCTTGGCTGGAGAGCCTGCCCTCTGGGAGGTCATTCAAAAGCCCAGCCTAGCCCGCTAAGTGCTGCTGTTCCAGGTGTCTTCCTCCCCAGGCCCCTGCCGAAGGGTCCTGCCCTCTGCCTGCAGTTCTCACCCTGCTGCGCTGTGTTGCAGCTGCTGTGCAAAGACCCTGGGGAGCGGCTGGGGTGTCGAGGAGCTGGCGCCCAGGAAGTGAAGGAGCATCCCCTCTTCAGACACCTGAACTTCAAGAGGCTGGAAGCCGGCATGCTGGACCCCCCCTTCAAACCAGACGTAAGTGTCATTCCTGGGCAGATCAGAGGCCGTGGCCCTGTGTGGAGCTCTGCTCCCCATTACCTCTCTGTCCCATTTGTGAGGCTCTTATCCCGGGTGAGCAGGGGCCCTGTAGCTACCTACTAACGGGGTGGTCCCCCTGCTCCCCACGGTGGTTGGGGTGTTTCTGGAGCAGCTGCCCCGGCCTCCCCAACGTGAGGGAAGCTGTTGGAATGAGCGGGATAGGTGGGAAGGGAACTGCCTGGCAAATGGTGGGAGTTCTGGCAGAGCCCATGGGACTGGGCTCTGCTGCTTTGTGACAGCTGCCTCCGCTTCTTTCCCAGCCCCAGGCCATCTACTGCAAGGACGTGCTGGACATTGAGCAGTTCTCCACGGTGAAGGGAGTGGAGCTGGAGCCCACAGACAATGACTTCTACCAGAAGTTCGCTACAGGGAGTGTACCCATCCCGTGGCAGAATGAGGTAGGGGGGGCTCTGCACTGCAGGGGGGGGCTGCCTCCCATAGCACAGCACTTGACTAGGTCCGGGCCTTGGAGAAGGGGCCCCGGAGCCCAGTGACCCTGTTCCTCCGTGCAGTGACTGAGTGAAGGGTTCTTGGCAGTATCTTGTGCCCTGCGTGATCAGCCTTGAGGGGGGTGGATAGGGGCTTTTCTGGGCTGTTCCAGTCAGCGGGGTCCAGCGCCCAGGATCCTGTCTGCTGGGGCAGGTGGGTGAGTGTCTCAGGCTGCAGTCATCTCCTTTCTCTCCTAGATGATTGAGAGCGAGTGTTTCAAGGAGCTGAATGTCTTTAGCGTGGATGGCGCAGTGCCCCCTGACCTGGACTGGAAAGGACAGCCTTCTCCACAGCCCAAAAAGGGCTTGCTACAGCGCCTCTTCAGCAGACAGGTAAACCCCCTGGTGGGGAGCGGGCCCTCCGGGAATGGCACCCACCTCCCCTCTGCACTGCGGCTGCCAGCACACCCACCCCCTCCCCCACCAGCAGACTCAATGGCAGGAGCCAGACACTAGGGGGCACCAGAGGAGCACTGTCTCACACGTGGTCACCAGCATGAGTGGGCCGGTTTCCAGGGCAGCCGAGAGCCTCTCCTGGGCCTTCAGAGCCTGGCAGGGCCTCTGGCCTCCCTGCCCCGGTCCCTACGGGCTGGAGTCCTCTGCCGTGTCTGCGGTGCCTGCAGCGCCCGCTCCTTTCCCTGGATTTTTAGGCCTGCAGTTGATGGAGCTTTGTCCCCCTCAGGAGTTACCAGCCCTGACATCTCCAAGCCAGCTGCTGCCCTGCACAGACATCCCTGTCAGGGCCGGCTCTAGGCACCAGCAAAACAAGCTGGTGCTTGGGGCGGCACATTTTTAGGGGCGGCATGGCCGGCGCCAGAATGCCGCCCCTGCTGCCCCTAAAAATGTGCCCTGGCCGCCCTAGCTCACCTCCGCTACTGCCACTCGCGCGCCACGGTGCGCAAAACAGCTGATTCGCGCGCCACGGCTCGCCCTCCCTCCCAGGCTCTCAAACCTGGGAGGGAGGGGGAGACTCCGAGTGGCCGCGGCGCGCGCGCCGCTTCTCCCCCTCCCTCCCTTCCTCCCTCCTAGGCTTGAGAGCCTGGGGGGGAGGAGGCAGGGCTGGGGATTTGGGGAAGGGGCGGAGTTGAGGCAGGGCCGGGGGTGGGGTAAGAAAAAAACGGGGGGGGGGGCAGCCAAAATTGTTTTTGCTTGGGGCGGCAAAAATCCTAGACCCGGCCCTGATCCCTGTAGCGCACATGGCCTGATGGGGAGGGGGGGAATTTTACTCCTGCAGACTTCCTGATCATGTCGGCTCGTGCTGGGCTGATTGGGCTTGCATCTCGCTAGGGGAGCTCCCAGGAAATGGTGAACTGGTCTGGCAGGGGTCCAGCCCCATTTCTTCTCCTGAGCCCCATTCTTCCCATGTTTCCCACTTGATCCACACTCCTTGGTCCGAGAACAATACGTGTCTGTATCGTAGAGACTTGTCGCTTCCCTCTGCAAGAGGTGGCTCTGTACCTCCAGTCCTCGCACGATCCTGTGCACCTAGCCCTCTGACGGCTGAAAAGGGAATGCCAGCTGCACTGTTGCCAAGTAATCTCCAAGCCCTAGGTCCTAGGTTGGGGCAGTTCAGCTCATGTGAGCCCTAGTTCAGATCTGCTCGTGCGGACACAACCACTCGAACCCCTGGATCAGGGGTGGGCAAACTTTTTGGCCCGAGGGCCACATCTGGGTATGGAAATTATATGGTGGGCCATGAATGCTCACAAAATTGGGGGTTGGGGTGAGGGCTCCAGCTGGAGGTGCAGGCTCTGGGGTGTGGCCAGAAATGAGTTCAGGGTGCGGGAGGGGGTTGGGGTTGCGGGGAGGGGGGGTGAGGGCTCTGGGGTGGGGCAAGGGATGAGGGGTTGGGGGTGCAGGGTGTGCTCTGGCCTTGGACCAAGGAGTTCGGAGGGCGGGAGAGGGATCACAGCTGGGGCAGGGGGTTGGGGTGGAGGTCAGGTGCACAGGCTCTAGGCTGCGTTTACCTCAAGCAGCTCCTGGAAGCAGCGGCATGTCCCCCCTCCAGCGCCTATGCAGATGCGCAGCCAGGCGGCTCAGCGTGCTGCCCTGTCCTCAGGCGCTGCCCCTGCAGCTCCCATTGGCCGTGGTTCCCAGCCAAAGGGAGCTGCGGGGGTGGCGCTTGGGCCGGGGGCAGCGTGCGAAGCCGCCTGGCTGCCCCTACCCATAGGAGCCGGAGGAGGGACATGCCGCTGCTTCTGGGAGCCATCTGGAGCCATAGCACACACAGCGCGGGGAAAGTCACGCACCCCGTTCCCCAGCAGGAGCTCAAGGGCCAGATGTGGCCCCCAGGCCATAGTTTGCCCAACCCAGCCCTGGATGCTAGTGAGAGCCTGTGGCTTTCCCGTGCTCTCTAGGGAGTCTACACGAGCTATCGACTGCCACTTCCTGGGCTTTGCCTTTATTGGGAACTGGAATAAACGCAGGCTTTTCCCCAAGCCTGGCTCCTCTCGGGCTTCCTGCAGGGCCTCTCCAGGCTCTTGGACACACCCCTTCTGATCTGAAAGGGTGTGGGGGGGAACTGGAGCAGCAGGACTCAGGCCCCTGCATGCATCTCTGCTCTGAGTAGATCAACAAGAACCTGCATCCCTCCAGAGGGTGGGCGATTGTCGGGCTCCTGCTGCTGGTGCACACGCCCTCCCTGTGCAGCTCCAGCCTGTCTGCAGGATGCTACCTATGCTGTGCTGGAGGATGACAAACTCCCTCTCCACCACCCCCTTTGTTAGCTCTTACCCTGCATGTGGCACTAGTGCCCAAAGGCTGCGCATGGGCCCCATTGTGCTGGGTGCTGCCAGGGAGACAAGGACGCTGCCCTGAAGAGCTCAGTCTGGTCTGGAACACACGCTGGGGGGTGGTGGGCTGGGGCATGGCACCCTGCAGACCTAGGGTGTTTCTAACTGCACTGGAATGCTCAATCCCCTCTCCTGCCTGTGTTGGCATTGCAGCAGGAGTGGGGGGCGGGGGGGGGCCTTGCAGACCAGCTCAGGGAGGGTGTCCCATGCAGAAGGGGGCAGTGGAGAAGGTGGAGAGGAGCAAGTGGAAGGGGGCAAGGTAGCAAACCTGACAAGGGGGATGACGCGAGAGAAGGCCAGATGGACATGGAGGAGCAGAGGTAGGCAGGGCCTGGATGGGTGAGGACAAGAAACTTGAAGTGGGTGTTGTGCAGGGCCAGGGGGTGGCACAGTCAAAGCCCCAGGTCAGGGAGCTGATCTTGAATGGGTTGGAGGGGCTGCCATGAAAGCTGCGAAGGGAGCGTCATTGACGGAGGTGCCCAGGGACTGAAGCAGCTGGCTTGGGGAGGGGGAGGGGAGGAAGAAGTGGCTGGGTCAGATCTATCTGTGTAGTTTGGGAGGGGTGGGGGGGAAGCTGAGGTGTGTGCCCCCATCCCAGGAAGAAGGACTCAGTGCGCAGACTCCTGAGTGTCATCCTGCCAGGCCGAGTCCCCAGCGTTCATGGGGCTCCCAGCATGGCTTAGCCTGGAGCAGGAAGAGATGCTGCTTGGCGCACAGCTCGCAGGTGACAGTGGGGGCAGAACCACTGCAGACTCATGCCTCTATGCATGTTCTCTGGCATGGAGTAGCCTCGGTTTGTATCCAGGGACGGGCATAGCCCATGCTGCTGTCACTGAGCTCCTGCCTAGCAGCTGTGTGACCTGAACACAAGTGCACGTCAGAGCAGCCTGGCCCAACTCCCTCCTCTGCTGGTTCCTGCTTTCCCCTCGTAGGCTCTCAGCATGGCTGTCCCTCTTTGGTGCTGTTCCATGAGAGCCTCCGGCCAGAGCCACTTACCCCACTGTCCTGGCACAGGAGTGCTCTGAGCCAGCTCTGGGGCCTGGGAGTGCCTGCAGCTCCCTGTCCCTGGCAGGGGGGCGGGAGCTGCAGCAAACATGGGGCCCTGCCCAGTTGTGACTCACGGGCCTCTCATGCCACATCTTTTCTCTTTCCAGAGGTGAGCAGCCCCTCTTCCGGCTGCTCTGCTCAGGGAAATACCTGGTGGCCTAGACTCACCTGCGGACATGGCAAGACCTGGGGAAGAGGAGTCTTGTCCTTCAGTGCCTAACCCCCACCCTTCCCACCCCAGCAGAGCAGATGCTGCTTGTGTGTGTGAATCACCCCGTGAACCACTAACCCTGCTTCCCTGCACTCTCGCTGCCTCACCTCCGTGTGAGAGGGGCTTTGCCACTGCTGTCCGCTCAGTCAGAGCTTCCCTGCATTACCACTGCTGTGGGCCCTGCTCCCAGAGAGGGGCTCCAGGAAGCCAAAGGCTCCTGCTGACCCTTGACCAACATCCTGGGCTCTGAGTCTCGCCTGTAGGGTTTGGTATATTTGTATAAGTCTGTATGTACTGAGGGCACAAGGATTGATTGCGATGGGCTCCGAGAGCTACCTTGCCCAGATCCCTGCCCTCTCCCTGCTGAGGGAGCCGGCTGCTTGTGGGCCCCAGTGATCCAGGGGCGGGGCACTGTGCTGTGTGGGGTGCAGACATTGGGTCAGACATGAGCTGGCTGCTGTTTGTCTTCTGCACCTCGATGGTTTTCAGTCTGGGCAAGGCCCGTGAGGTCCCACCTCAAGCCGCTGAGCTGGCCAGTATAGGATTGTTCCTCCACTCAAGGGCATGTCCCCTGGGAGAAGGCCCTGCTGGAAGGACTCCCTTGTCTGTTCCCCTCCCGAGGGGGTTGGCTCTCTTCCCCTGGCTCTGAGTCCCTTCTCTCGCAGGCGGGGTTCCCGCCCTGCTCAGGGCAGCTGGGGGGTGTTGTTTTGTACCATGCTCACCCTCTGCTTGCTGTGCTCCTCTCTCCCTCTCCTCCCTCTTGTTGCCCTTCTGACTTCAGGACTGTTGTGGAAACTGCAGCGACAGTGAGGAAGAGCCCAGCCGGCTGTAGAGCCCAGCCTGTTCTCCGGGCCTGGACCCTCTTGCCTCTCCCAGGCACCCAGCCCTGCAGCACCCAGCCTGATGGACAAGGTAGCAGCTGCCCTGCCAAATGGGATTTGTTTACAGTTTTGCACATTTCTATGTTGAGACACTCGATGTACAGCCCCAGAAAGATGCTCTGGGCTGTGAGCAGCAAGCCCCGCACCAGGGAACACTGCAGCAGGGCCTCGCTGTGCTTGGGGAAAGCACATGGCTGGGAAGACCTGGATGCTTCCGAATCTGCTGCTTGGGATTGCTCTTCTGCCGCTGCTGCTCCCCTTCTCAGCCCCGCTGCTCCCCTCCACCGGGAAGGGAGGGATCCCCCAGCGCATGGTGGGGCTGCCAGGGCGGGAGCTGGCAGAGCAGGTCCAGTGACACATTCCAGTAGCTGGCCAGTCTCGCAAGCCCCAGGTTTGATATATTTATATAGGTCTGTATGTATGTATATATCATGCATAGGTTTGTAATTTCTTGGGGGAGGGGGTCCTTCTGCATTACTCCTCCCCCTCCCATGGACTCTTGGCACAGAGGGGGAGCTGCTGTGCCTGCTCTGCCCTGGAAGTCTTGGTCAGGGGCCCCTTGGCCACTTCTGGCGCCTTAACGTGTCTAAAGCATCTTCCCTAGGACCCTCTGGGACTGCTCCCGAGGCAGCTTGTCCTCCTGGGGGCGTGCAGCTGCTGTCTTCTACAGCACAGGCTAGAAGGGAGGTCCATTGTGCACACATTCCCGCAGCCCTTTGGGCACAGGAAAGCACCATGCCAAAGCATTTACCACTAAAAAGCCCAGCTGTGGGACCAGTCAATGCTTCACCTCACCCCCTTTGCCCTGCTGGGCACCTTTCCTCCTTGCCCACCCTGGCACTCACTGCCTCTGGCCCCTCTGCTGGCAGCCAGGATCACCCCGGCGGTTTGGGGCTGCAGTTCAGCATCCGCCGCTCTCTGCAGCGAGGCGGGATGTGGCCTTTCCCAAATAGAGCTGCAAGCCAGGCTGGCTTCTGGATTCTGCATGTGGTGTGGGGTAACTGACCAGCTGCCCTGGCTGCTGCTAAGAGCCATCGCGGACAGCTTGGGTAGTCCCCTGGAGGAGCTGCAGCAGGAGTCCGGCTCACTGCGCTGGCTGCCACAGGCCATCGGTGCCCAACGTGTCTGTTACCCTCATAGCTTTGGCTTTGTGCAGCCTCCATAGGAATGTGGCAGTGGGGCCGAGCCTGCTGCCTGTGTCCAGCTGTGGGGCTGCAGCTCTGCCCTGCTCGGAGGTACTGAGCTGCTTTCAGTGGAACGGCCCCACTCAGGCACACCACCTCCAGGCTGGGCCCAGCTGGCTGCTGACCCCCAGGGCCCTGTGCCAAAGGCTACGTGCACCTCACACTTTCTCCAGGGGAATCTCTTCCATTCAGCAGTCGGCAGCATCTGGAAATCTTGTGCCTTCAGGGGAATCAAAGGAGAGGGGCTCGGTCCCAGCTGGAGCCTTCCATGGCCCTATGTGGCTGCTTCAGCCCTTGGCCATGCTCTCGGGTCCATCCATTTGCTCGCGTCTTGTACAGTGCACACTTGGTCCTAGCGATAGCGGGACTCTTCCCCGTGCACTGGGCTGGCTGCTCCCCGGTCAGACCTGTGGTATCATTTGCTTGCATTGCACTGAGGGTGGGAATATTTAAAGAATTTTTAACCTTTTTGTTTAATGTACGTTCTGTCATGTCTGTTGCTGCTGTGCAGAGGTGAATACAGTGAGCACAACACACTGCCCGCTGCCTCCTCCTTCTCCCGCCGTCTCTGCCTAGCAGCCTGGGACACAAACCTGCTCAGGGAGACCTGTGCTGCTCTGCCCAGGAGCACAATTGCCAACTTTCACGCGGTAAATAAGCTCCCCGACTCACAATAAGCCAAAAATCAAGCGAATCCCATTTCAAAACTCGGCCAAAAAAGCCAGTCCCTAAGAACCCCAACACTCTGTGTGACTAGATCCCCCGGCGTGCAGTCTGAGGCTGTGCACCCCGACTCTCTCCCCTGCTTGCCAGGAGCCAATCACCGTAAAGAAGCACCAAGCTGCTACAAGACAAAAACTAGCCAACAAGCAAATCACGAGCCAATTAAGCCAAAACCAAGCCCAACTTCTACGTTTTTTTCATGGGTTTGCCATGTCTGCCCAGGAGCCTAGGATCAGCCCAGCCAAGCCACTAGGTTCTAGGCTGCCAGCTGAGCCGTGGGCATGCAGAGGAGTGAAAGGTACTCGTCTCTCCTGGGCCAGGGTGGCTCCTCTAAATTCTGCCCTTCCACAGGCCTGGATCAGGCGTCTGCTGTGAACAGTGAGAGTCCTCCCCTGGGCATCCATCTGCCAGTCACGTTCGTCTCCCTGCTGCACCCGTGCTCCCCAGGAATCCTGGGTGGGGCCTGGCTCCCACACTGCCCAAGCTCTGGGCATTGGGTGGGGCCCATCCCAAACGGCAGGATCCCTGCTTCTTCCATCTGAGCCAATCTCGAGCAGCTCATCTGCAACTTGGTTTTGGGTGCTCCCAGCCAGCTTGTCTGAGCTGCATGTGGGGCTCTTGGGTGCTTAGCCCGTCCAACCAGCAGGGAGCGTTGGCCACTCTACGGAAAAGGGGTAGCAGCTTGATCGCCAGAGGGGTATGGGGGACTGGTTTCCCTGGGGTTGTGGAGGGAGAACACAGCGGCTGGCTGACCCTCAGCACAGGAGCCTGCTCCAGCCCGAAACCACAGGGAGACTGGCTGGGCAGATACTCTCCTATCCCTGGGGCAGAGAAGAGTCTTGCACACTGGCACCCAGGCAGAGAAAGTGTTTCTCCCTGGGAACCCCCTCCAATAACCTCAGCTGCTGGACCGGCTCCATCTGGACAATGGGGATGCCCGGGTGCTAGTACTGCCTGGCTGAAGGGGGGGACTCACCCCTGTGCTGGAAACTGCAGGCACGCTCCTGCTGAGGCCCTAGAAAAGGGACTCTAACCCGTGCCCTGCAGCCTCCTGCTGGGAGGGACTCCAGCTGCATACCAGGGTTTGCTCTGAATCAGTGCCCTTGTGAATACTCAGCTGTAACACCCACCTCGCTATCTGATTTGCTCCAGCCCCTCTCAATGTGCTGCCAGGTGCTGGAGCTGGGGTTGCACAGGCTAGGCCTCCATCAGCTGCAGTGCTAGTCAGGATCAGCAAATGAGTTCGAAAAGCAATTCCAGGGCCTGTGCAGGGTGCCTTCATTCTGCGCTCCGTGCAATGCCCCCTCTGCCTCCCACCAGCCTTTATGCTCCCCACATTCACTTGCTCTTTAATCCCTCCTGCCCTCAGTGCATCCCCTCCCTCCACAACTGCTGAAGTCTGTGGTTTTACCGTTGCATTTTCCTACATTTAGAAGCTGGTTGTCCATGCCCCATTGCTGTGGCAGCCCCACGTGCAGGGGGATGCGCAGACCCGGCTCGACCAAAGTGCTGTCAGGTACACCAAGGAAACACAGGCTGTGAACAATGGTGTTTAACTCCTGTTGAGCTGGTGCAGGCTTTGGGGCTTGTCAGCCATGTTCTTGGTGCCCCTTTAATGGCTCCTAGCAGGAGCCACTTGCCTGCCGTGGCATCTGCTCTGCCAAGCTGTGACCTATGGGGGGCGGGGGGTTGTGTGCGAAGGCCAGGGTTTGTTGCAGCACTTTAGCAATAGCTGGAGCCATTCTAGTGTTGCTTTCCTCCCCGGCATGTTTGGGCTGCACGTGCTGCAGGCTGGTGCGACAGCAGGGGGCTGGGGCTTGTTGGGGGTGTTTAAGGGGGTGGGAGGGGTCAATTCAATCAGTTTTGCACTGCCAGCTGGAGTGGGCTGCTTTTGTCCCTTTCCTAGTTGGAGTCCGGACACTTGGAATGAGCCACAAGCATATTCTGCGAGCCACTGCTCCAGTATGTGCGCTCTCAGGGTGTTACCGGGCTCCTACTTGGAACCACTGGCTAAAAGGACTGTTCCTATGTGCTGACAAGCCCCAGCAACCGCTGCCCTCCCACTACAGGGCACTCTGATGGTGGGAGCTGCGTCTCTCCCCTCTGTTTGCTGGAGATCAAACCCTCTATTCCTTAGGAGAAATAGGCACAGTGGGTGGGTCCCAGCCCCACTCCAGGCGGTGATGAAGTGGCTCGGAGAGCTGCCTGGGCACATGGGGACCTGCTGTGTGCGGGGGAGGCGGAGCCCCTCTCCATACAGGAAATGACTTGCTATCTGCTGAGAGCAGCACTGGTTTTCTTGGCAAATGTGTTTTGTTTTTTTTAAGGAAATTCCCCAATAAAAACTTTGAAACACGGTTGCAAATTGCTCTTTCCCAAGAACTCCTTGTCCTTAGTTACACCTAAAAGCCCTGGGCTTCCAAGTCGCAGTTACATTTAAAAACAAACAAATTAAAATCACTTAAAACTCTTGGAAATGCTTCACTGAGGGACCAGTAGCTGACTCGACCCGCGGTGGTGCCTATCTGCCAGCGAGCACTTCCCCGCTGGTGACAGCAGGCTCCCTCCTCCTGTGTTGACCCAAGTGGTTAGCCCGTTCTGTGCGCTGCAGGTCGTTTCCGATGACCAGGAGAGATTGATGATGGCGTCAGGTGTTTGTTTACAATGTCCTGTTTCCCTAATACAGGAGGAATCAATCGGGTGTTAGTTTCTTTGCTCACAGTTCAAAGCCTCTTTTCACTAGCACTTGGCCCAAAAGCTCTTGCTCTTACATGGCCGTGCTGCCCGTGCTTCTTTTCTGCCTTCTCTCAGCTTCTCTGGGCTTTCTTGCTGTTTCTATCACAGAGACACAAACCTTCACCAAACAATAGCCTGTGAAATTTCCTCTGCCTGTTGGTTCAGATCCTGGGTTACATAAAGGAGTTTAATGCTTTTTACAACTATCTTAAAGGGTTGGTCCCAGGCTGAGAGAGAGAGAAGGTGGGTGAGGTAATACCTTTAATTGGACCAACTTTTGGTGGAAGGGACATGCTTTTGAGCCGCACAGAGCTCTTCTCAGGCCTGTCTTTCTCCAGACCTGAGGAAGAGTGCTGTGAAGCTTGAAAGCTTGTCCCGTCCACCACCAGAAGCTAGTCCAGTAAATGCTATTCGCCTGCTGTCTCAGCTATCTTTAATGAAGGGTGCTGGTTACACCCCCTGCTTTTAAACACATTTAACCAAACCCATAACATCCATCGCCTCAAGGGATCAGTCTCCACATCAACCTGCAGTCAGAAATGCCTGTCTCTACTTTCTCCCTCTCACCAGAGGGAAGTCTGGCAAGATCTTGCCAATGTGGCATGTATGTTTCACATCAACTGGCAGGGTGGCACGGGATCCCCCTCTGGCTGCTGAAGCAATACAGTTATGGAATGGGTGCACAGGTCATCGTATTCACGTTTCAGCAATGTGCATTCCTGGAGCACACACCACCACACCGATGTTCACAGCAGATGCTTCTCCCAGGACAGAGAATGGGAGCTGGACCCCACCCCCCAGACCCTAGACGACTCATTTGAATGTGGGAATGGCCAGAGGTGGATATGTTTGACTCAGCCCAAATGGGAAGTGTCATCTGTTCTGTTCCAGGGGGCCTAGGCCTTCAGTCTTTGGAAGATGCGTTTCTCCTTCCTTGGACGAAGGGCCTATATTACACGTTCCCCCCAATAGCTCTGATTCTAAAAGTGAGGAACACGATCAGGCAAGACAAAGCCAGGGTTGTCCTGATAGTCCCTGCATGGCTGAGGGAAGCCTGTATCCTGACTTGTTTTGATTGTCTCCTTGTCCAGCAGTCAATCTTCCATGCTTCCCTCATCTTCTCTCTCAAGATGTGGGCTGAGCACCTCATCCCAGCCTAAAGAGTCTAGGCAGGGCTAGTTCCTTAAGTATTCTAAATAGTCTGTAATGTGTTCTTTCCCTAGTTTGGCTTGCATTCTCCCCTTGTCATCTTTTATTGTGACCAGGTACTCGGGACAATTAACCTTTTTAGTGAAGACTGGATCAAAATAGGCATTAAACGCTGCAGCCTTCCTAAAGTTATCTGTTATAGTTCTTCCCCACTAAGTAAAGGACCTATGCTTTGTCTTTCTCTTGCTCCTAATGTATTTAAAGAACCTCTTATCGCCTTTTATGTTCTTGGCTAGGTGTAATTCATTTTGTACCTTAGCCTTTCTGATTTTTTCCCTATATGCTTCTGCTATACTTTGGTACTCCTCCTTAGCAATTTGCCCATGTTTCCACCTTTTGTAGGATTTCTTTTTGCTTTTCAGGCCATCAAAGAGCTCCTGGGGGTGCTATATTGGCCTCTTACTATTCTCCCTATGTTTCCTTTGCATCGCAATTGGTGGCAGTTGTGGATTTAATGATGATGATTCCCTGTTTACAATTACATGTTGAGACCTTTCAGGTAGATGACTATATCATCTGCTTCCCCCTCCAATATAGACCAGCAGTATGTATTGAACACGTCTTTACTGCATCATTATTGACAATTCCACCATGGACCAATCCCAGTGTTAGGATTTTCGTCACTTTGTTCCTAATATACTTTACAAACACCTTATTGACCATAACTCTGTTGGCCTTAGATTTTTGCCTTGTGTCCTTTTGATTCTCTTCTCAACTTCCTGCAGTTCCTAGCTTCTGATTTGTATTCATTGCCCTCCACTTCCCCTTTCTCCCTTTTGTTGGAGACTGGGGGTTGTTTTTATAGCTGCTTTCACTTCCCCTATAAGCCAGATTTTTCCCCCTTTCTTTCTCAGTTGAGACTTTTTTGGTTTTTAGGCATCTAGTGAAATCTAATCCCATCCAAATCTGCTTAGAGTGTTCCCCCCACCCACCCCCAGCTGATTTCCTTTCAACCACTGTGGAGGGGCTTTTTTTAACCAAGCCCCTTTTGTGAAATATGCTGGTTGACATGGACCCTTCCCTTTGTATTTTACTGTGGAACTCATTACTGTCAAACTCTTGCAGCCACAGGAGGACACCTCTCAATTGCCTCCCTTTCCCTCTTATAAAGACAGACCTACAACTCACTTGTTGGCACCTGGCTGCCCCGGTGCGCGAGGCCCTGCTTTAGACAGATGGCAAAGCCTAGGAGTCCATTTCTTCTTTATGCATTTTGGGAACAAGGCTGTCTTTAATGTACTCTACCTCCTTGGCGTGCACCGTGGCTGTAATACTTCACACCACTTCCCTTAGTCATACCTGCTGTGGCAGGGGAGACATGGCTCCCTGCGGCAGGGGGCATTGCTTCTGCCCGTAAAGACGCCTGCAGCCCCCAGCCTGGTGTGGCTGGATCTTGCTACAGCGCTGTGGGGTCAGGGGAGATGTGCTCTGACCCTTGCGCATGTGGGTTCGAAGCTGGAATTTCTTCTCTTTCCAAAGTTTGCAAGAGCAGCACCTGCCTGGCAGGTGTCCTGGCACCGCTTGCGCTGGGCTGGCCCCATTCCCTTGGCTTTGGCTGGGGGTGGGGGAAACGGGCCACCCACGGGAAGGCTCAGGAAGCTGGTGCTGCTTGCAGCCTGATGGGTCTTCTTGCTTTAGCTGGTGCTGGGTCCGGCTGGGGAGGGGATGGACCTGCTGCCTGCTGCTAGGAGTTGAACTGGGCTGGTGCTGGCAGCTCTCCAGGGTCCGGTTCCTTCAGAGCCGGTCCCTGTCTTTCACAGCTGCACATGCCTGAGAACGGCAAGCGCCGTTGGTTAGCTTGGGAACCGTTGCCATGGGAACAGGCAAAGGGAGTGCTTTCTCGCCAGGAAAAGGAGCATCTTCGGCTAAAATCCCAGGAATTTTCTCTGCTGCAGCCTGAAGAACCAAATCCCCGAGTCCTGCAGGAGGGGCCCTGTCCCCGCGTGGCCACCTTCCCCGACAGCTGTCTAGCCCCAGTGGGTTCTCTGCGGGCCGTGCCCTCAGCAGCACAGCGGCTACGCGCCCCCGTGTGACTGGCAGCTGAAACCGTGCCAAGCCATGGCTGGGGCTGGTTCTCCACCCAATCTCTCTGGCTCCTTGGGCAAGGCCAAGTGGGTCCGATCTGGGAGCAGGGCTTCCCCGGTATCAGCCCCCTGCAGGCTGCTGGGTGTTCATGGGGGCAGACTGCAGGCCTGTACATGAGCTAGTCCCAGTGGGGTGGTGCTGGGGGGGACCCAGGCTCCTACAGCTGCAGAATCCTTGGCCAGCCACCCCTGTAAAACCAGGAGCCTGCTGGCTTGGGGCATGGATCAGAGCTCGCAGGCTCTAAGCTGCATCAGCAGAGGGAGGGCAGGGTTTTCCTCCCCTCCAGGGCTGAGCTAACAGTGGGGGGGCCTCTGGCCAGTTCAGCTAGAACAGTGAGCATGTGACTCTTCCACGGCTGACCTGGGCCCCCAGAGTGGTTCTGCCTTCACATACCCACTGCACCCCCCCCCTTTCCCTTCCATAAGCCAGGGAGGCAACGCGGCAAAGCAATTTTCAGGGGTGAGTGACGCTCTCAGCTGTTGCTAGGATAACAGCTCCTTCCCCCAACCAACTGTGTGGCTGGCAGCTGCTTTTTGACTCTTTCCACCCTCCACTTTCTGGGCTTATTTGGGGGAGTTGGATTCTGTGCTGCTGCTCTGCCTTGCGATAATGGATGTGTTCTTGGCCTGAGCCTGGAGTGGTCTGGCCAGCTGTAGCCCTGGTCTCTTGCCCACCAGCCCAGAGCGGCCTTGGAGTAGGTGAATAACCCTGCCTGGAACAGAGGCAGTGAGCATCTCCCACCTTGCATCACTGCTGGCTGGGCCATGCCGCAGCTCCAGGAAAGCTGCGCTCGCTGGCAGCCTTGCAGCTGGGCTCCAGCATGGGAGACTGCTCTGAGATTCCATCTCAGCAGCCAAATTCCCCATTCTAGTGAGGGAGAGCCAGGCAAGTGCTGTGGGAGGAGGGCCCTGCCCAGGGGAGCCTGCAGGCTGATGGAGCCCTGCTTGGGCTGGTGGGTTTGAGAGCAGTGTAGGTGCTGTTGCAGGGAGAGCTGTCTGCAGCAGCTAGGCAGTCAGGACTGAGCCTAGGAACAAGGGCAGCAGGAGCTGCTGCTGGCAATGGGCTCCGTGTCCCCCTGACTTGAGCCAGGCTCTCTTTGGGGGAAGGGGAAATCCAGCATGTGCCAATCCAATGTGCTGCTCTCCCACTGCCCAGCCCTGATTCCCAGTTCCAGGGGGCAAGGCCTGGTTCACACAGGAGCTGAGTCAGAGGAAGGGATCTCCTGCCCCCTCCCCCCCAATAATGCATCTGCCAATACCCATCCATGGGACCTGCACCTCCCCTCTGGCCTGAAGAAGAGACAGCCAGGCACTCACCATTGTCCCAAGCGCCTCCAGCCCCTTGATCTGCACGACCTGTTCCATGTCCCTGCCCTCAGAAATATTCTAATTCTAATGGTTCCTGTAAGTCACAGAATCAGCCAGAGAGTCCGCCTGGAGAGACACCGCAGTGACTGCTGGGGTATGACCCCAGGCAGCTCCCCCTGGCCCGCGAGCAGAGAGCAGGGAGGGCGGCCGCAAGTGAGACAAGCGCCTGCAGTGCAACACGGCAGCAGACCAGGCCAGTGCAATCTGGAGCAGAAGGTCCTGGAGGGAACAGGATGGAGGGGACGGACAGTCACCCTGGGAGGATGGGGTCAGTTCTTGGCACTTCCTGAGCAACCATGGAACTTACACTACAGCTCCTGGGCTGACTTGGGGCCAGACGCTCTGGCCTGGCGGGGGGAGGGGGGTTGGTAGCTTACTGACAGGCCAACCGACATGGGGGGTAGCAAGGGGCTGACGTAGGAAGGGAACAGCCAGGCAGCTGTAATGGCTTGGGGCAGGAGGGCTTTGCCACTGGGTGTTTAAAAGCTCTGGCCTGAGTCCAAGGGAACGGTGGAGCCTCGGGATGGGAGCCTCAGCCTGCTGACTGTGATTTAGGGGGGACTTGTGGGCCAGTCTCCATGTCTGACACCAGTGAGGCAGGGGCACTGGGGGCAGCTGGCAGAGAGGTGAGGCCTCCTGGAGAATACCCCTGCTGCAGGGCAGCCCTGCACCACAGCTGGTCCCCAGTGGGGCTGGACCGAGAGGGTCACACACAGGCAGCATGGGCACAAGGTAGGGCTGCTCTAACCAGCCCCAGCACGGCCCCACTCAGTCCCTGGGCCAGTGCTAGTGCCCCAGCACGCAGGCTTAGGCCCACAGGTGCTGGGCGTGTGTCAGGCATTCCCAAGTCGCTTGGCCTGTTTGCATGTGAGTGCCAGCCCCTGTGCCTGTGTGGCCGCAGGCTGGGCAGCGGGACCTCGCCAGCTCTGTGGGGAGAGCCCCCGTCCCACGTCTCTGTCCCCCGACTCCCCGAGCCCCCTCTACCACCATCCAGGCCGGGCCATCTCTGCCTCCTTGCCCCAGGGGCGGAGGGGGGCATCTCTGCCCTTCTCTCTTGCCTGGGGGTAATGCCTCTGGAATTTGAGTCCCACGTGGACCAGTGTCTGTTTAAATTACCGTGAGCTGGCTCTGTGGCCTGTCCCTGCTCACTCCCGGGGCCCTGCCAGAGAAGAACGACACATTCCATTAAGTGGCAGCTTTGTGTGTTTCCCCCGGCGCTGTCACCATGACAGCAGCGCAGAGTGGCTGCCAGGTGCATTGTTCCTGCCATGGGCCCCACGGGCAGCGCTGCAGTCGGGATTGGCAGCTGGCAGTCTGCAGCGAGCACATGGGGGGGCAGCAGCAGGCTCTGCCCCATGCCCCCCACCAGCCCTGGCCAGCCTTGCCCAGGCAATAGCTGCTGAGAGAGGCAGCTCAATAGTGGGGG
>NW_020664980.1:19531061-19549422 GCF_002925995.2 Terrapene triunguis | reverse complement strand
GAATTAAGGTGACAGGATTTGGTCTTGCCACCCTTACTTCTGTGCTGATGGTGGCAGGGCACCGCTTTCAGAGCTGGGCACCCAGCCAACAGTCGCTGCTCTCCAGCCACCCAGCTCTGAAGGCAGCGCAGATGTAAGGGTGGCAATACCCCTAAAATAACCTTGTGATCCCCCTGCAACTCCCTTTTGAGTCAGGACTCCCCATTTGAAATCAGTATAGGGTAAAAGCGCACAAAAGACCAGATTTCACAGTCCATGACGTGTTTTTCATGGCCGTGAATTTGGTAGGGCTCTAGTTATGATTTACTGAATAGGATTATCCTACTTGTATGCATGTATCTTTTTGGTATCTGAAGTTAGGAATATTGTCTATGCATCTATTACAAATGGGTTTACACCTGGGGAATGTCCGCTAGACAGAATGCAATCAGTCTAGATGGCAAGCTGGGAAGGACCATTAAGGAGAACAATAGGTCTTAGAAGATGCTAATCTCCCATCCGGGAGCCTGCCTGAGAAGCCTTCCTGGGGATGCTGCAAACAGCCTTAGAGTCATGGCTGCAGTGGCCCTACAGAGACATGTGACCAAGTCACCTGGTACTGGACTCCACAATAGTTTTCTTTGACAGGGTAACAAGCCTTGTGGATGGGGGGAAGGGGTAGACGTGGTATATCTTGACTTCAGTAAGGCTTTCGATACTGTCTCGCATGACCTTCTCATAAACAAACTAGGGAAATACAACCTAGATGGAGCTACTATAAGGTGGGTGCAAAACTGGTTGGAAAACCATTCCCAGAGAGTAGTTATCTGTGGCTCACAGTCATGCTGGAAGGGATAACGAGTGGGATCCTGCAGGGATCAGTTCTGGGTCTGGTTCTGTTCAATATCTTCATCAGTGTGCCAGGTAATGGCATAGAGAGTACACTTATGAAGTTTGCGGACGATACCAAGCTGGGAGGGGTTGCAAGTGCTTTAGAGGACAGGATTTAATTCAAAATGATCTGGACAAACTGGAGAAATGGTCTGAAGTAAATAGGATGAAATTCAATAAGGACAAATACAAAGTCCTCCACTTAGGAAGGAACAATCAGTTGCACACATACAAAATGGGCAATGACTACCTAGGAAGGAGTACTGCGGAAAGGGATCTGGGGGTCATAGTGGATCACAAGCTAAATATGAATCACTGGGTAATGCAGTTGCAAAAGAAGCAAACACCATTCTGGGGTGCATTAGCAGGAGTGTTGTAAGCAAGACACGAGAAGTAATTCTTCCACTCTACTCCGCGCTGATTAGGCCTCTACTGGGGTATTGTGTCCAATTCTGGGCACCACATTTCAGGAAGGGGATTGGTCCTGCTTTGAGCAGGGGGTTGGACTAGATACCTCCTGAGGTCCCTTCCAACCCTGATATTCTATGATTCTATGGACAAATTGGAGAAAGTCCAGAGAAGAGCAACAAAAATGATGAAAGTTCTAGAAAACATGACCCTATGAGGGAAGATTGAAAAAACTGGGTTTGTTTAGTCTGGAGAAGAGAAAACTGAGAGGGGACATTATAACAGTTTTCAAGTACATAAAAGGTTCCTACAAGGATGAGGGAGGAAAATTGTTCTTCTTAACCTCTGAGGATAAGACAAAAAGCAATGGGCTTAAATTGCAGCAAGGGCGGTTTAGGCTGGAGATTAGGAAAAACTCCCTAAACTGTCAGGGTGGTTAAGCACTGGAATAAATTGCCCAGGGAGGTTGTGGAATCTCCATCACTGGAGATTTTTAAGAGCAGGTTGGACAAACATGTGTCAGGGATGGTCTAGATAATACTTAATCCTGCCAGGAGTGCAGGGGACTCGACTAGATGATCTCTCGAGGTCCCTTCCAGTTCTATGATTCTATAATACTAGTGTTTTCCCACTGACTGGGCGTGGGAATCAAACTGGGAGACAAGGGTTCCCGCCATATGCAAAAGCTATTTAAGGCAGGGGAGAGAGGACATCATGGTTCGTTCTTCACCGACTCCCTGCCCAGGAAAGAGGACTGCTGGAAACACCTGAGAACAAAAAGACTGGACTAGGGAAGAAGGGCTGAGCCCAGGCTAGAGGGTGTCTGACTTATGAAAGGAATAACTGCAAGTGCAGCTTGCCCTCAAGAATCTTTGCAATCTGCCTAAAACAACATTTAGGGTGAGAATTTGCTACACCTGTCCACTTTCTTTAGTATATTAAACTTAGATTGCGTTTTGGTTTATTTGCTAGGTAATCTGCTTTGATCTGTTTGCTATCCCTTATAATTGCTTAAAATTAGGGCTGTCAAGTGATTCAAAAAAGTAATCGTGATTAATCTCGTAGTTAATCGCACTGTTAAACAGTAACAGAATACCATTTAAATATTTTTGGATGTTTTCTACATTTTCAAATATATTGATTTCAGTTACAACACAGAATACAAAGTGTACAGTGCTCACTTAATATTTATTTTTGATTACAAATATTTGCACTGTAAAAAAAAAAAGTATTTTTCAATTCACCTCATACAAGTATTGTAGTCCAATCTCTTTATCATGAAAGTTGAACTTACAAATGTAGAATTATGTACAAAAAGTAACTGCACTCAAACAAAAACAATGCAAAACTTTAGAGTCTACAAGTCCACTCAGTCCTACTTTTTGTTCAGCCAATCGCTAAGACAAACAAGTTTATTTACATTTGCAGGAGATAATGCTGCCTGCTTCTTGTTCACAATGTCACCTGAAAGTGAGAACAGGCGTTCGCCGACTTTGCAAGATCTTTGCCAGATGCGCTAAAGATTCATATGTCCCTTCATGCTTCAACCACCATTCCAGAGGACATGGGTCCATGCTGATGACAGATTCTGCTTGATAACAAAGCAGTGCAGACCGACGCATGTTCATTTTCATTATTTGAGTCAGATGCCACCAGCAGAAGGGTGATTTTCTTTTTCGGTGGTTCGGGTTCTGTAGTTTCCGCATATGAGTGTTGCTCTTTTAAGACTTCTGAAAGCATGCTCCACACCTCGTCCCTCTCAGATTTTGGAAGGCACTTCAGATTCTTAAACCTCGGGTTGAGTGCTGGAGCTCTCTTTAGAAATCTCACATTGGTACCTTCTTTGCATTTTGTGAAATCTGCAGTGAAAGTGTTCTTAAATCGAACATATGCTGAGTCATCATCCGAGACTGCTATAATATGAAATACATGGCAGAATGCAGGTAAAATAAAGCCGGAGACATATAATTCTCCCCAAGGAGTTAAGTCACAAATTTAATTAACCTTTTTTTTTTTAAACGAGCATCATCAGCATGGAAGCATGTCCTCTGGAATGGTGGCTGAAGCATGAAGTGACATACGAATGTTTAGCCTATCTGGCACGTAAATACCTTGCAATGCCGGCTACAAAAGTGCCATGTGAATGCCTGTTCTCACTTTCAGGTGACACTGTAAATCAGAAGCAGACAAATTTATGTCCCGTAAACGTAAACAGACTTGTTTGTCTGAGCAATTGGCTGAACAAGAAGTAGGACTGAGTGGACTTGTAGGCTCTAAAGTTTTGCATTGTTTTGTTTGAATGCAGTTATGTAACAAAAAAAATAAATCTGCATTTGTAAGTTGCACTTTCACAATAAAGAGATTGCACTACAGTACTTGTATGAAGTGAATTGAAAAATGTTGTTTCTTTTATCATTTTTACAGTGCAAATATTTGTAATCAAAAATAATAATATAACATGAGCACTGTACACTTTGTATTCTGGGTTATAATTGAAACCAATATATTTGAAAATGTAGAAAAACATCCAAAAATATTTAATAAATTTCAGTTCGTATTCTATTGTTTAGCAATGCGATTAAAACTGATTAATCGTGATTTTTTTAATCACGATTAATGTTTTTGAGTTAATCGCGTGAGTTAACTGCGATTAATCGACAGCCCCACTTAAAACCTATCTTTTGGAATTAATAAACTTGTTTTGTTTTGTCTAAGACCAGTGTGTGTGTGTGGAAATCATAACTTGGGGCAGAAAGCTGTCTCTATTCCTCTCCACACTGAGGGAGGGGGCGACTTTCAGGAGCTTACGCTGTGCAGCGCAAGATGGTGTAATTTTGGGTTTGCCCTCTAGAGAGGGGTGTGCACTTGAGTGCTGGGCAGTTCCTTAGCTGAGCCTTCCCATGCAGAGCTGATCTCAGCATGTGTGTGAATCTGCAGCCACCAGCAGCCCCCGATCAGCTCCCACCCACGCCCCGGTGCCTCCTGCCCACCAGTGGGCCCCATGGGTCAGCACCTCGCCCTCCCTCCCCGCACCTCCTGCCCGCCATGAACAGCTGTTTCGCGGCGTGCAGGGAGGCTGGGAGGGAGGAGTGGGGATAGGGCGCGCGAGAGGGCGGGGGTGTGGTGGCAAGAGGTGGGGTGGGGCCTTGGGGGAAGGAGTGGAGTGGAGGCGGGGCCTGGGGTAGAGCCGGGGGTCAAGCACCCACCAACAGTTTGAAAAGCCGGCGCCTTTGCTGGGGGGTCCGGTGGGCTCAGTGGTGCCTCACGCAGCGCCCTCCCCCACACAGCCCCCAGATCCACCCCAACAATGCATCAGCAAGCATGCAGCGCCCTCCCCCACACAGCCCCCAGACCCATCTCTCCACGCCACACTCCCCATGCTCCACCCACGCCGTGACCTCCTGCATGCCCCACAAACACCCTGACCCCCAAAGAACACAGCCCCTCATCCCCTACCCACACACGAGGGGGGCACAAATCCTCCCACACCTCCCCTGAGAACCAAGTCGAGCCCAGCCCTTGCCTGTGCTCCTCAATCTGCTCCTCGCGCTCCCGATAGCGCCTCTCCCGCTCCTCCTGCTCCATGCGCTCCTGCTCCATGCGCTCCTGCTCAAAGCGCAGCCGCTCCTCCAGCACCTTCTGCCGCTCCTCCTCCTTCCGCAGCTCCTCCTCCTTCTGCGGGGGCAGGCCGTCAGCCCTGCAGGGCGCCCACCCAGGCCAAGGGGACCCTGCCTACCTGCCCAATGGGGACCCCATCCACCCACCACAGCTCACAGGGGCCCCTGCCTGCCCCAGGCCCTGCAGGACACCCCCACATACACCGTGGAGAGGCATCAGAGGGGCCATGCTCAAGGACAATCTCCTGCTCAGCAGCCAGAGCTGGGCAGAGTCACAGAGAGGTTTTTGGGGGGACTTGGGGCAAAACCTGACAGTGAACCCCTAATCCCTCCCCATTCCAAACCAACTGGCACTGCAGGGATGCTGGAGAGCAAGTCCGGCCCATTCACCCTGCAGCAGCAGCTCCTGTTCCCCGGGCTGGGCCCAGCTCAGCGCTCCGAGCACCGCGCCCTGGTGCGTCCCCGGCTCCCGGCACCGCGCTCTGATATATCCCCCTGGCTGGACCCGGCTCACCACTCCCAGCACCGCGCCCTAGTGTGTCCCCGGCTCCCGGCACCACGCTCTGATGCATCCCCCTGGCTGGGCACGGCTCCCTGCTCCGAGCACCGCGCCCTAGTGTGTCCCCGGCTCCCGGCACCATGCTCTGATGCATCCCCCTGGCTGGGCCCGGCTCCCCACTCAGAGCACCGCGCCCTGGTGCATGGGGTCGCAACACCGCTCAGGTTTGGCCTGGCTACCCCAGACACCACTTGGTTTAGGGGAGCTCTCAAGGGCAGGCCCGGGACAAAGGCAGCCCTGGGCATGGGCCACACATCCCAGCCACAGGTGGTGAGCAGTGCAGAGGACAGAAGGCAGCGTCTGGGCTGAGGGCAGCTCAGGCTTTGCAGAGACCTGCGGGCTGGGCCAAGCCAGGGTATATGGGGTGGTGGTGCCCCAAGACTGCTGCCTCTGCCCCATGGCAAGCCCATTAGCTGACCCTCACTGGCCCTACCTTGGCCTGTTCCCAGAACTGCTCCCGGTTGAGCCGTTTCATCTCCACAGCCGCATCGGTCTTCTGATAGGTCGTGCCCTGGAACAGACGGGGGTCAGCGGGGTGCAGCAGTGCCCCAGCATCAGTGGGGGGGGCAGAGCCTGGCGGTGCCCTGGGATCAGCCCCCCATGCTGGAGCCAGGCAGCATGGGGCCACAGGGCTCTACAGGTGCCAGATAAGGGCCCGTCTCCCCAGTCCCACAGCTGAGCCCCCCAGATCCTGAGCAGTGGGTCTGGGCCAGGCGGCTGGGGATGGCTGGTGGGGCAGGTTCTCTAACCTGCTGGGGAGAGGGATGCAGGTGGGGGACCGGGCCGGGGCTCCCCCTCCAGCCCGGCTGAGGCAGGCAGGCTGGACGCGGGGCCTTACCACGGGCTCGGTGTTCTCGTCCTCTCGCAGCCGCAGGCGGTGCAGCACGGGGCTGGAGATGCGAGCCAGGCCGTTGGAGAGGCGCTGCCCGATGGCCCCCGGGTCCACGTCCTCCACGCTGCTGGCATTGACGATCACATCCACACCCTGCACCAGGAGAGCAGCATGGGAGAGCCGGGCCGGCTGGCATGGGGGGGGGGAATCTGAGCCGACAGCTGCACCGCCCCAGCCCAGCCTCTGACACGCCCCCAGCGTGGTGCCAGCCCCGCTCCTGGCCCCAGCACTGCCGTGCTCCTGCCTCTGGGCGCCTCAGGGTCCAGCTCCCCTGGGCTGGTCCGTGCCTGCCCCCCGCCCCCTCCCCGGGGCTCCGAACGAGCCTAGCTGTGAGCTGGCCAGCGGAGGGGTGCGGGGTCCCAGCGGAGCTGGCGGCGAGGGGGAAAGACAGAGGGAATCAGTGCGAACCCAAAAGCCTCGTGTGTAAGGCTCCTGCCTGGGGACCGGAAATTCTGCTGGCCCAGATTGTCTCCCGCAGCACTGCTGCGAGCCGTGGCCAGTACACGTTTGCCAGGCCTCACCGTGCTGGGCCAGGGAGGCTGCGTGTTTCAATGTCACTCCTTTCTCTCCCCTCTGCGCGTTTGCCTTGGTCCAGCCCCACGGGAAAGGGACCCGCAGCTCCGGCCCAGCCCAGCTCACGCCTCGGGCAGTTCCCAGCCTCGGGGCTGTCGGACAACGGTCTGCCCCTTTCCCGACTGCAGCCAGAGGAAGGGAACGAGGGACGGTGCAGAACGAAAGCCTGGCTTGATGATCACATTTCAAAGGCTCAAACTTTTCTTTTTCTGTCTCTTCAGCAAAGGGTCCCCAGGGGGTGGTTGATGGGGGGTAGGTGCGGGAGGGGCTTGGCAGGGCCTTTGCCTGGCACTCAGCAGCCCCAGGGCTCTGGATACCAAACCCAGCCCTTGTTTAACCCTGTTTAACCTTGGACAGCGGCAGGGTCACGTTAACACCTCAGACTCTCTGGGCCTGTTACTGCACCCCAATTAATCCAGACCCCCCCCCACTGACCTGGAAGAACTCTGCTATCTTGGCCACGTGGCTGGCACAGGCGCACTTGCGGGCATCGGCCACGTCCTCCCCAACCTGCCAGGGCACGGAGAGCAGAGTGAGACGGGGGCTGCAGGGGGTGCCAGGGCCGCAGTGAGGAGTGGCCGGGCAATGACAGATGGTGCTTGCTCAGCGTCTCCCCTGACACCCGCTTCCTAGCTTTGGTGCCCCAGACAGGGCGTCCCCTGCCGGGCTGGGAACGGGCACGGGGCGGCTCAGACAATGGCAGGGCAGAGCCGTCGGAGCATCGCTTTCTGACGGGCAGGTGCAGAGCTCCGTCCTGCACCTCAGGTGCTCGAGTGACGCTCCGCACCACCGTGGTGGCACCACACCCCTGCTCAGACTTGGGTGGGCCTGGATGCTACGTGGGTGGGGCGCAGCCCACCCAGGCTACACTCCTGGAGTCTGGAGACCCCCCTCCACCCAAGCCCAGCTGGGTCCAGTGAGGGATGCAGAGGTCCACTAGGTGGCAGCACAGGAGCATGACGGGCACTGAGCCCAGGAGGGATCCCTGGGGCCCGGTGCATTAGGGCCCCGCCACGGCCCCGCCCAGCCTCCAAGCCCAGGGACTCTGGAGATGGGGGCGGGGCGGTATTCCTGGATGTTCAGGCCACGCAGGACCGTCCCTCTGAGCTCTGGCAGGCCGGAGAGCACAGAGCCCCTGGGTCAGCCAGACAGAGGGGCCAGCCTGGATTTACAGACTCCAAGCAAGGCAGAATCCGCCCCGGCCTGCAGCAAGGACATTCCCAATGAACTCCAGTGGTCAGTTCCCCTCCCTGTTCCCCATCGGCGCCTCCGGGCCTGTCTGGCTTGTGTCCTGTCCCGTCTCCAGGCACCAGCTCTCGTTCTGCCTGGAACCCACACCGGACCCTGAGCCTCATCATCCCGAACGCGATGCTCTGCAAACGGGCTCAAAGGAGGTGTCCCTCCCCGCAGGCCTGTGCCGGTCCCCCTGCCGCCCCACCCCCCTCCAGGCAGCCTGCGCCGGTCCCCCTCCCCCGCTGGCCCTACTCACCCAATTGACCAGGACGTATTTGGGCAGCGCTGCCTGGGGCTCTTTGACACTGCAGAAGCCGTACATCACCTTCTGGTTCTCAAAGCGGCCAGCGAGCTCCTGCAAGCCGCCTCCTGGCAGGGCAGGGCAGGGAGGAAGCACAGTCAGTCAGTCTGTCCTACACAGGGGGCGGGGCAGGGAGGAACCACAGACAGTCTGTCCACCCTGCCCCCCAGGTGTCAAGTTTTTTGGGGGAGGGGTGTTTAGGCTCCCTCAACCCCCCAGAACTGCAGCCCCCAAGGTGCAGCCCCCCGTTGGCAGGAGGGAGGGAACCCCCGTGGGTGTTGGCTGGGTGGCAAGGTCAGCAGAGTGAGGTGGGGGGGCTGGGGTCCCCTTACCTCCCGACGCAGCCAGCTTCAGGTCGTCAGACTCATCCTCGTAGGTGTACAGAGCCCTGGGGGAGGAGAGCGCGTGAGGGCCAGTGAGTCTCCAGCTGCACCCCCTGCGCCTGCACCAGACACGGGGGGTGGGGGGCCCAGCCGCAGCACCCACTAGAGCCCGCTCACCAGGGGACCTGCACCCCCTACCATACACAGCGCACCTGCCAGCCCCGCCCAGAGGAGGGAACCCCCCCCATAGCAAAGGGGAAAGACGAGGCTGGGGGGTGCCGGGCATGGGCCAGAAGCTGGCACACCCTGTCCCCCAGCAGCTGTGGAGACCTCAGCCCTGGGGAGGAGATTCCCACGGGCGAACCGGGATGGGGTCGGGGAGCTGTGACCCCCGCACTGGGCACTCCAGGCCACGCTGCATGACCCCTCCCTCCACCCAGCCGCGTGGCCTCACGCTGACCCTGCGGGCTCCCATGGAGGGGGACGCGGGGGCCCCCAGCAGAGCCCGGCTCCCAGCAAGTCTCTGCCACTGGCACCAGCCTTTCACCTCCCCCCGAGCACAGCAAGTCTCAGCAGCACGGCCCAGCCCCCCCAGCAGCGCCCCTCAGCCTGGCCCAGCTACCTGGGCACTGGTCCCAGCGCCAGCAGGGGAAGGGAGGCACCAGAGGCCCGGGGAGAAGCCTCCACGTGGCTGCTCCCAGCAAGACGGGGGGCGGAATCCAAGTGCCAGCCACCTGGGGGCCTGTGAGCAGGAAGTGGGGGGTGAGCCACCCCCACCCCTGGGCTTCGGGCCCTGGCGGAGCAGCCAATGGCCAATAGGCTGGTGTCAGGGACTGGCAATGAGAAGGGGGCTGGGGCCTGGCTGCCGAGCAGGTCCTTTTCACCCCCCCCCCGCCCCGGCAGCGTGGTGGCCGGACACCTATGAGCCGGGGGCATGGGGGAGGGGACCAGGAGTCACCCGTCTGGGGCCAGTCAGTGATTATTTACCCAGGGCCCCCTGGGACTAGGGCAGCAGCACCCCCCACAGGACGCAGCGAGAGCTGCTCACGTTCCCGGGCTGCGTGAGCCCCTGGCAGGGAGCAGGAGGGAATTAAAGCAGTAGCAGCAAATCAATGAGCCTTCAGGGTGTGATGGGGGCTCCATGGAGACGGTTTCTTGGATACCGGCCCCTCTCCGGGCTGTGCTGGGGAAGGCCCCCTCCCCCCGCCCCCTGCCCCACAAGAAGCCCTGCGGTCTTTGCCCTCCTCTGCATCCCCTGCACCCCACGGCGGCCCCTCTTCAAAGGCGGGGGTGGGCAGCCGGCAGAGTCGGTCCAGGACTGGTGGGCGAAGACAGGGAAATTTCAGCTTATCTAGGCAACCAGCATCCTCTGTCTCCATGGCAACCACCCAGCTCTCCAGCTGGGATGGCGCTCACAAGATGAGGAGATGATTAGTGGGAGAAGCGGGGGAGGCGCTGGTGTCTGGCAGGCGTCCGAGCGGGGGCATTAGCTGCTGTACTCTGCCCCCGCGGACCCTTCCCCTCCAACACATCTCGCTCCCCACTGCAGACTGGCCCCCCGGCCCCCGAGCTGGACACCTTTCCCCATCCCCCCAGGCGGCTGAGGGACACTCTGTGGAGCCTGGGGCATTTGCAGAATCACCACATTCCCCATCTGCTGAGCTGGGATCCCCTCCCCCAGCTCCCCATCCGCCTGAGCTTCCGGGGTCCGGGGGGGGGAAGGGCCACGTGAGCCCAGGGCAGCTTCGTGGCCCCCTGGACTCATCCTGGGAGGGGCAGTCAAGTTAGCCCCCGGAGGCCCAGAGCAGGGGAGGGGGAAATCACAAGCCCTGGCCTGAACCCCAGGCCCCACCCCTCCCTGGGGGCCCCCCAAGGCAGGGCTAACAAGCCCCGTTCATCCCTCACATGCCCCAGCTCCACAGGTCCCCGACCATCAGCACTGAGGGCCCCCCAGCCCGCGGCCCAGCAAGGGCCATGCCAGCAGGAGCCCCTAGCCCAGGGGAGGGCAAACTACGGCCCGGATCCAGCCTGTCAGGGCTTTCAATCCGGCCCGTGGGATTGCCAGCCCCATGGCACAGTGGGGCTAAGGCAGGCTTTCTGCCTGGCCCCGCGCCGCTCCTGGAAACAGCCAGCACCACGTCCCCGCGGCCCCTGAGGGGGGAGAAGAGGGCTCTGTGCGCTGCCCTCGCCTGCAGCTACCACCCCCTGCAGCTCCCATTGGCTGGGAATGGGGAACCACGGCCAGTGGGAGCTTCAGGAGTGGTGCCCGCAGGCAAGGGCAGCACGTGGCGGAGCCGCCTGCCCCACCCCACCCCCAGGAGCCACTGCTGGACATGCTGGCCACTTCCGGGAGCGGCGCGGGGCCAGGGCAGACAGGGAGCCTGCCTTAGCCCCGCTGCGCGCCACTGCCACCCCAGAGCCGCTCGAGGTAAGCAGTGCCGGGCCGGAGCCTGCACCCCGAACCCCTCCTGCACCCCAACCCCCTGCCCTGGCCCTGCATGCAATTTCCCCACCCAGACGGGGCCCTCGGGCCAAAAAGTTTGCCCACCCCCACCCTAGCCCCTCAAGTGGGATGCTGTTGCCAGGCCTCGCAAGCACCCACCCCACGGAGGCGCCCCCCCCCCCCCCCCCCCCCGCACCGGGTGCTACCCCCCACCACCTTCCACCCCGGCCCTCAGGCTGCTTGTGGTTCTTGCCGGCGTTCCCAGCCCCCCCCTTTCACCAGCAGAGCCCAAACCCAGACGTGGGCGCAGACTGCTCCCCCATTCCCACAGGACCCAGGCATGCCAAGCACTGGGTGGGGGGACAGGAGCAGCTGCACGACTGGGGTCCGACAGCGCCCAGGCAGCCCGCCCCCCAGTTCCTGAAGCAGTGCAGAGCTGGCAGTACCGGGAGCACCCCCCCTCCCCGAGACACAGATAATGGCATAAGGGAGATCAACGTTAATCCCCAAATCCAAATCTCCCAGATTGGCAGCTCAGGACACAGGCTCCTCCCCAGCCCAGGCTGTGTCCGCCCCCCCTTCGATCCGGATGGCCCTGGACTCTGCTCCAGCCCAGCCGCAGGGGGAATCACAGGGACCCTTCAAATCCCAGCCCACCACACCGGGGCACCAGGACACTGGCCTGCCTGGCAGTGGGGAGCCCACGGGGTCCTGCCCCCCGACGAGCGCCGCGAGCCGCGACCAATTCCCTGATCCAGCCCCCGGCTCCAATGTGACCAGACAAAGAGCGGGCCCAGCCCCAGCCTGCACAGACCCCCCCCCCCCCCCCGGCCCCCCCCCCCCCCCCGCACAGACTGCCCCCCCCCCCCCCCCCCGCCACACCGGGCCCAGCCCCAGCCTGCACAGACACCCCCCACACACTGGGCGCTGCCCCCCATGCACAGCCCCCTCCCCCCCACACCGCCCCAGTGCCCTGCCTGTCCCACACCAGGGCACTGCCCCCGCCCAGTGTCCAGTGCCATGCGACGCCCTGCCCCCCCACCGCAGCAGGAAACTTCCTCTCCAGCCCTGCCCCTCCCCGCTGCATGCCCAGCCCTGGCATCCGAGGCCCTCCCCACCCCCGCACAGGGGGGCTGGCAGATGGAGACACCCACAGGCTGGAGCTAGAGGAGACTCGAGGGCTGGGACGGCACCGCTTGGATTCAGCCAGCGTGAGTGGCACTGCCGACGGGGGAGGGGCGGGCGGGGGGGGCGACACCAGGGGAGCGGGAGCAGTGCTGCGGGGAGAACATGGGTGCACCAGAAGCATGGGGGTCACCGTGGGGCAGGGAGCCTGGGTGCGGCTGAGGGATTCTGGGTAATTTCCTTCCCCCCAACACTTGCATGGCTGGGTCAGTGCCCAGGCTGCCCGAGCCCCCTCTTCACAGAGGGTGGTACGGATCTGCCCAATGGCACAGCACCAAGCCCTGCTTCCCGCACCGAGCCTGACCCGGGGGGAGCGTGGCCGGGAGTCCGGCCTGGCCCGGCCCAATCACAAACCAGCCTGACCTTCCATTAACTCACACAACGGGCGGCTAATTTTATCAGCTTCGCCTCCCTGTGCCTGGCCCCGGGCCAGCGGTGCAGTGCTGGGTAAGCGAGCCGCACGGGCACCTCTGCAGCCCGCCAGTGGCGGGAGGCTCCCAGAGCCCAGGGCGGATGGGACGAGGTGACCGGAAGCAGCCAAGGAGGGAGAGACACAAAGCGCAAAGGTAGATGTGGGCAGAGCACAAAGGCCCAGAATGCGCCTGCCCCGCTGCCCTCCCACACGCTGCGAGCACCTGAGCTGCTCTGCCTCCCGGCTCCTGCAGCAGAAAGTTCCACAGGCCACTGCTGCCCCATGCACCACATGGGCTGTCGGACCCCTCCAGCCCCCTCGTCCAGCCAGGCCTTCGCCCCATTGGCACCATCTTCCGCGACACGGAGACCTGCGTTCCCTCGAAGCCGCACGGCCGCGCACGGGGGCTCAGGGCTGCGGCGGGGAGAGATGCCCCTCCCCGCTGGCCCCAGCGTGGACCTGTCCCGGACTTGCCGCGGCCAGCCGGGGAGAGGAGCCCCTCCCTCAGCCCCACTGGAACTGCCACGGCTGGGGAGAGGCACCTCTCCCCGCCACAGCCCTGGGTCAGCCTGCACCCCAAGCCCCTCATCCCCGGCCTCACCCCAGAGCCCACCCACCCCCTGCACCCCAACCCTCTGCCTCAGCCCTGAGCCCCCTCCCGCACCTCACTCCTCTGCCCCAGCCCTGAGCCCCCTCATCTCTAGCCCCACCCCAGAGCCCTCATCTCCCCGCACCCCAATCCTCTGCCCCAGCCCTGAGCCCCCTCCCACACCCCAAACCCTTCATCCCCGGCCTCACCCCAGAGCCTTCATCCCCCCGCACCTCAACCCTCTGCCCCAGCCCTGAGCCCCTCCTGCACGCTGAACCCTTCAGCCCCACCCCCACCACATGAACTTTGTTATGTGCACCAATATGAAGGTGATGGGTCACACATAAAATTAATTCCGCACATGGACGTAAAACATTCGAGGGAACCCTGGCAGAGATCCCTACTGCCACTGCCTCGCCCAGAGCTCCGGCGTAAGTCACTGCACAGCCAGGCCAGGGGGGTGCCCAGGATGTTGGGACCCTGCGGGGAGGCAGCAGGGACAGAGCTCCTGGGCCACCCCATGGGGAAAGGACCTGGGATCCCCAGGGGAGGGGGATCGTCCTCATGAGACCCTCCCTCGAGTGTCCCTTTGTCAGCCCCTCTGCTGCTTCTTGCACCCCAGCAGCCGAGCCAGCGCCCCCCAGTGGCCTTGGAGCAGCACCGCGCCCTGCCCCGCCGTCTCTCACAGCACATAGGACGGGGGCAGCACCTTGCACAGCCCGGGCTCGGGGCCCAGCAGCCAGCGAGGGGGGAAGCGGAAACCACGGGCCCAGGACATGCTTCAGACACGCCTGCGCAGAGTATGAATGGGGCATGGGGCAGCCCTGTTCCGACCCCCGCGCCCCATGGCCTGGAGGGGGAGAAGCCCCGTCCCCCAGCCCCAGCCCGGCCCAGGCAGCCCCAGCCTGCGCACATGTGTTTCCAATGCAGCCCCAGCGAGTCACTGCAGGGAAAACAGCACCGAATTCCTTTCCTATGGAGTAATGGGCCCAGCCGCCTCCACCAGGCAGGGAGGGGGAGGGGCCGCTCTGACCCCGGACCCTCCGGGACGCTCAGGGGAGGGGAAGCCCCAGACTAAACATCCCCTTCCCTGTGCTGAGCAGCCCTGGGATGGGAGCCCCGTCTGGGCAACAAGGCCGGCCGTGCTTAGCAACGCTAGCTCCCTCCATGGCCCCATACCAGCCCCGGTTCCCTGCTCTGCCGAAGCCCCTCACGCCCGGCCCGCAGCCCCTGCTACCCCAGCCCTGGGCTCCCCACAGCTCTGCCGGTGCCCCTCACGCCTGGCCCGCAGCCCCTGCTATCCGAGCTGAACCCTGAGCACAGAGCATGATGCCCAGGCCCTGAGAACAACTCATGCACAGTCTCTCTCCCAGAGGATTGTGGAGTGCCCCCCCCCCCCCCACACACACACACCACCTCACCCCACCCCATCCCCAGCCTCCTCCCGGTGCACCCAGCTTCCCCAGCAGAGAGCCCGGCCCCTGAGTTAGAGCTTTATAAAGGAACAATCAGGCCCAGTGGTTGGGGCCGCTGCCCCTCCCAAGAAGCTGCCAGGTTCCCAGGGCTGTCAGCCCCAGAAGCACCACACGCCCAGCAGCGACCTAGAGGGAGGGGGCAGAGTGCCCAAAGGAGGGAGCAAGGCCTAAACCCCAGCGAGCGAGTCCTGCTCCCGCCCCAGCCTGGGCAGCCGCGGCTGAAGCGGTCCTCTGGCCCCTGGGCGGGCTGCACTCACCCCAGCCACGGGAGAGGTTTCTGCAAGCTCCTGTGTGGGGCTGGTCTCTGGTCTGTGCTCCCCAGGCGGCCGGACAACGGCGTCTCTGAAAGCCTTGGGCCCCGACCGGGCTCGTCCGGGTGGGTGGGGAGGAGGTGACCAGAGCGCACGGCTGCCGGGGCTCTTGTTATGCAGCACACAGCATGGCTGGCTGGGGGACTGGCTGCATAAGGAGCCCATTGTTCAGCCCCTGGCCGGCCCGTGCTGCATGCGCAGAGTGTTTCCCGGGGGACCATCTCCAGTGGGCAGACTGGGCCCTGGCACCCCAGCTCTCGGGAGCGCTCCCTGCCCTGCCCCTGCCCCTTCCCATGGTGCAGCCCCCACTGCCCCCGGGGGCCAGACGGGCCCATGCGGGGGCTGCTCAGCTCAGCCTGAGCCACAGGGGGGCGGCCTGGAAGGGGGGTCCCAGCCAGAGAGCACAGCGGAGTCTGTCAGAAGCCAAGCCCCTGGTCGGTCTGAGCAGAGATTTGCTGCCCCCCTGGGGGTCGCCCCCCTTTGATGAGCAGTGACGAGGCTCAGTCAGACAGGCCAGAAGGGCCCCGCTGGACGGGGTCCTGGCCGTGACCTCTCAGGGACGGGGTCCCGCCAGCTGCTGGGGGAGAAGCCAATGCCCCTGTCTGCAGGATTAGCCAGGTGCAGTGTGCCCGCCACTCCCCAGGGGCCAGCAGGGCAGACCTCAGGCTGGAGAGGGACTGAGCAGGGCGGGACCTGGCTTCCTTTTCAGCCTGGTCTGCCCGGGTGGGCACTCAGCGCTGGGCAGGGGGCAACGAGGGTCTTATCCTGCTGCCTGGCACATGCCGTCTCCGGCCTCATCCAGCCTGTCTCTGGTTGGACACCCCCTGCCCAGGTGCCCGCACGGCTCTGCCAGGCCCGCCCGACCCATCTCTGGTCTGAGCCCGGCCGCCTCCCATCCCACTTGGGCAATTGCTCAGCAGCCCCATGTGACATCAATGGCCGCTGGGCCAATCAAATGCCACTGGATCAATCTGCATCCTGCAATCAGATTGGCTGCAGGCTGGGCCTCACCCCACAGTGGCACCAGGCCCCATGTTTGGCGCGCACGGGGCAGCAGCCCCAGAGCCAGCCAGGACGTGCCAGGCCCTTCGGCCTAGGAGCCTCGCGCTCCCGGGGCCTGGATCGCGTCTCGCCAGCAACAAGCCCCCTGCTCCATGCCAGAGCAGCCCCCGACCCCAACCCACGACTCTGGCCATCTCCAAGGGCTGGTGGACGCCCGGCCCCTAGGTCACTGCTCCCCTCGCCGCCAAACCCGGGGCCTTGGCTCCAGCCACCTTTCCATGCAGCAGCCCCCAGGCCAGGAACAAAGTCTCCCCTTCGCCTGGGCCCCCATGCAGCCCCAGAGGCTCCAGCCTGCCCAAGGCCGGGAGTCCACCTCAGCCCCAGGGGCTCCACTCCATCCCCAGTACTGCCTTTAGCCTGGTACCTCAAGCCCCTCCTCCCTGCACACCCCACGGAGCTTCCCCACTTCGCCCCCGGCCCAGACCTAGCGCTCCAGCCTCGCGTCACAAAGCAAGTCAGAACTCGCTTGGGCCCACGCTGGCCCCAGCCTCCAGCTCCCCTCACCCCCCCTTGCCGCATCAGCCGCTCACTGGCCGTCTCCCCGCAAACCTCTGCGCCTGCTCCCTGGCCCTCGCCCCAGACTCCCATTATTGTTCAACGGTAACATGGTTGGGGAGGGGGCAGTGGGTGGGGGCTGCTGCCCCTCCAAGGCCCCGGGGTCTGTGTGGGAGGAGAGCGGCTGACGTGCTGCTGGCCCTTTACCAGGGCAGGGCCAGGAAGAAGGGCAGCACCCCACTCCTTGGCAGAGGGGCGAGAGAGGCAGGGAGCGGAGCAGAGCAGAGCAGAGCAGCAGGGGATGAAGTGCAGACTCGCTGGGAGGGCCTCGTGGGTGCACAGCGGCAAGGCAGGGAGCAGGCCCCGGGGCTCACTAACGGCGGAGCCGGCCGCCAGCCAGGCCATCCGGCAGCTGGAGGAAGATGCAAAAGGGGCCAAGGGCAAGATTCCTTGCACAGAGCGCTCAGCCAGGGCCAGCGGGCGGGAGGGACCGAGCGGCCAGGCCAGGGAGCAGAGCCTCACTCATGTGCAAGCGAAGGCAGACTGATTTGGGGTCATTTATTGGGGGGAGGGGGCAGACCCAGCTGAGGGGAGATGCCAGGGAGATGGGTGTGGCTGGGTGGGCGTGGCTTCAGGGGCCAGACAGTGCAGATCCTTTTCCCAGGCCTGGTTGGCTCGGACCAGCGAGTGGGGGCAGAGAAAAGCTCCAGGCCCGACAGCCCAGGGAGCCGCCGGATGTAGCCATGGCCCTGCATGGCTGCTAGCCATTTGCTTCCCTCCATGCCCTGGACAAAGCCCCGACGCAGGCGTGTCTGGCCAAGGGGCTGCGTCGCTATTTCACCCCCAAAGGGGGGTGTCAAAACCAAGAGACTTTGCACCCTGAGACCCTGCTCCCACATGAACATCCCGAGGCGCTGAAGCCCTGGCCAGCCTGCGCAACGGGGCAGGAAGGCACCAGCCTGGCACCTCACAGGCCATTGGGGAAGGACGACTGGAAAGAGAACCCACAGCGATGGGACACGTTAAGAAACCGGGGAGAGCCTGGGGGGCAGGACCGGAGCCACGGGGCCTCTTTGCCCAAAGACCAAGACTCGGCTGCCCCGGAGCACGTGGCGAGGCCATTCCCCAGCCTGGCCAACACGGAGCAAGCGCCAGCCCCAGGAACGCCGAGTGAAGACCAACGGCACAAGGAACCCCGAAGGTGCCAAACTGCTGCCCAAGGTCCCAAGAGCCCGGGCTCCCAGCACCGAGTCCACCTACTGGGGCCCATTAGACAGAGCCGCCCGCCCCACACCCCAAGGTGCTGGGCAGGTCTGGTGACCTCGCTGCCCCCTCCCGCAGGCTGAGGTCACAGCCCCTCCATGCCAGCCAGCAGGTCCCGGCACCCCCCATCTCCCCAGCGCAGGTGGAACCTTGCTGGCTCCGGTTCGGGGCCTGTGGGCCCGTCTCCAGCACGGGAACCAGCCACTCCAGCAGGAGGCAATGGGGGGGTCCCTCCAGCACAGGCAGGGGGGAAAGTGGGGAGACGAAAGGAAATGGGGCCTCCAGAGCTGCCCATCCCCAGCGGGTGCCTGGTGGGCCAGGGCCTCCCCGGCAGGAGGCGATGGGCCTGC
>NW_020664980.1:19519383-19526061 GCF_002925995.2 Terrapene triunguis | reverse complement strand
CCTGCCCAGCCCCTGCACTCGGTCCCATGCACTGACTTTCTAATCTGTGGTTCTGCTGCCCCATTGGGTGGCATGACACCTCTGGCAGGAACGGTGCCCTAGGCCCAGTACCCTCCCCGCTGCGTCAGCTGAGACTGGCCACCCTCGTCCCAGCCCACATTCCTCCGGCTGGCACCTGGGCACGAGGCAAGCAGAGGGCAGGGACCACGGCGCCTCCTTTCCTCGCTGCCCTCTCCCTGCAGCAGGAGCGCGGGCAGGCCCTGCTGTGCAGTGAGTGGGTCCTGGCTACTGCTGGGCGGCCATGGCACCGTGTGTGGTAGGTGCCAACATGCCACTTCTCCTGTGCCACCTCCTGGCTTGGCAGGCGGGTGCTGTGCCCCCGGGGGAGCCCACGCAGTCTCCAGCACCATGCTCTGGCCGCGAAAATGAGCTCTGGCCTTCAGCTGCCCTGCAGGGCTCCCTGGCTGGCCTCAGACGGGCACCAGGGTCCCTGCTGGTCGAGACCTGTTGGTTTCATACCCCCAGCCAGGGCTTAATTTGTAATGACAGAGTGGTCAGAGCTCAAGCTGTTTTTTTACATTCACAACTCACGTGCCAGGCCCAGGGGCGCCGGGGCTCAGCCCTTAGGGGGACCAGACAGCAAAGGTGAGAAATCGGGACAGGGGTGGGGGGTAATAGGAGCCTATATAAGAAGAAGACCCAACAATCGGGACTATCCCTATAAAATCAGGACACCTGGTCACTGTATCAGCCCTGCCAGGCCCGGGGGCGCCAGGGCTCAGCCCTGCCACAAAGGAAGTGCTGCTCCCAGCTCCATTGGCTCCTGACCAGCGTTCCCAAAGGAAAGGCTGGAGCCTACAGGTGCGGGAAGCTGCTAGAAGGCAGCCAATGGCCGTGCCCCAGATCTCAGCCCCCTGGAAAACAGCAGCCCCCCAGTGACCTGCACAGGAGCACGTAGGCAGGCAACATCCCCCCCCAAGGGCCAGCTCTGGGCTGCAGCTTGGGGCCTCCTCCCAAGCATTCGCCGTCCTCAGGCTCTGCTAACTGGGCGCACGACCCATTGGGCCCTGCTCCTGCAATTCCAGACTCCTGCCGCGTCCCACTGCCTGGGACCTTCCCCCAGGAGCCTGCCCCAGCCACTGGCACCATTAGAGCCAGGAACTGGTCTTAGCATCTTCCTCGGCAGGGAATCTGCTGTCCAGGCCCCTCCTCTGTCACTCACGCTCGCCTCCTGGCCGTGCCGCCCCCTCACCCAGCCCTGAGCTCACCCGAGAGCCGATGGCACAAGCTGGGAATCAGCCGGGACCTAAGGAACGCTTACAATGGTGCTGCAGGGGGCTCAGGAGGGGGACGCTTCCTGGGGCCAGCACCGACTCCAATGCCCCAGCATGGTACCAGGGTGCGGCCCTGCAGGGGGCACTTGTCCCTGTGGTCAATGCTGCTGACCCCACTGGCCCAGCACCATGCGTCAGATCAAATGCAATGGTGAGGGGCTCCTGCCTGTTAAAGCCCCCTGGTGCTCTCCGCCAGAGGCAGGAAGGGCCCTGGGTCCTGCCTGGACTCCAGCTCCTCTCCAAATGTCCCTGCACACCAGCCTTTCCTGAGCTGACGCAGGCTCCTGCCCACAGCTGCTGGGTAGGGTCTGGGCAGCTGCCACCTCGCCCGGTGCCGCTTGCAGGCTGCTCTGGGCCCGCCGTGCGGATGCCGCTGGAGAGTTCAGCCTTTGGGAGCTTTGTTCTCTCAAGGCAGCTGGACTGGGCAGAGTCCCAGCCCTGGCTCCGCCCACCCCCAAGCTCCCCCCACTCATGCCAAAGCTTGCTGGGTTCTCTAGCTCTGCAGCACTTCGAGCCGCTAGCCCCTGGCCTTGCCAGAGAGGGGGCATCAAGAGCTCTGCCCCCTGTACCACATGTGGCTCTGCTCACATGGGGAGCAGTGAAATGGGGAATGCTGACATTTGCACAGCCAGCAGTAAGCAAATCAACAGGGGCCAGGCCCACCTTGCTGGGCTGCTGCGTCCTGCTTGGAGTTGTGCTCCTGCTAGGGAGCAGCAGGCAATGCGCACACGACCTGTGGAACTCACTGCCAGGGCATGTGAAGGTGGAGCTGTAACTAGACACGTTCATGGAGGACAGGTCCATCAAGGGCTATTAAGCCAGATGGGCAGGGATGCAGCCCCACGCTCTGGGAGTGGAGATCACTTGATGATTGTCCTGTTCAGTCCCCCTGAAGCACCTGGCACTGGCCACTGCCGGCAGACAGTCCCAATCTTGTCACTCTCATTCAGAAAAGAGTTCTCCAGAGCCCAGCTCAGTCACGTCACTGTTCTCTGCCCCTCCTCTGGGGCTGCAGGTCCTGCTGGAGCTGGGCTGACCAGGACTGAGCACACCAGCCAGCTGCAGTGGGACAGCGATTTACAGAGTGGCATTGTACTTTCCAGATTAGTCTCCAGCCCATTCTTTACCCAGCCCGATTTGTGCTTTTACCCACAGCATCACGTTGAGCGGGGGTCTCCACTGAGCTATCAGCAGTGATGCCCAGGGTCCCTCTCTGAGCTGAGAGCTAACTCAGACCCCTGTAAGCCAGCTAAGCAGTTCAAATTTTTCCTTCCAAGGTGCATTATTTCCCTTTTTCAACATTGAGCTTAATTTTCCATCATGTGACCCATTCCCCAGGCCTGGTCAGGGCTTGCTGAAGTTCCTTAATCTTCTCTGAATAATTATGTTATTGCAAATGTTGCTAGCTGTCTGCTCACCCCCTTTCCAGCTTGTGATAAATGAAGGGGGGGGGGAGCTCCCTTTTATGGATACCCAGCCAGCCAGTAGCTATAAAATCCCTCTTAGTAGCTGTTCTCCAATTGCTCTACCTGTAAAGGGTTAAAAAGTCTCACTGTTGTGCATAGGTAAAAGGAAGTGAGTGAGCACCTGGCCAAAAGAGCCAATGGGAAGGCTAGAACTTTTGAAAATTCAAATAAGACTCCCCTTTTGTCTGTCTGTGGTGGTTCTCCGGGGAGAGGCGGACAGGACAGAGCTATGCTGTGAGACGCTTGGGCCACGTATGAAAAATCATCAGTATCATACCTAGAAACTACGCATTTGAAACCCCAGATATTTAAGTAGATCAGGAAATGTCTAGGAAGTCGTGATTAGATTTACCCCTTTTATTTCTTTATGGCTTGTGGATTCCTCTGTGCTAAACCCAGGTGCTTTTATTTTGCCTGTAATCTTTAAGCTGGACCTTAAGAAATCTATTCTTGATGCTTAATCCTTGGAGGGTTCCCCCAACCTCCAAATCTAGCAAATGCCTAAGTTCCCAGGGGGAATTAGCTTTCTCAGCTCTTCCGCAGAGGGGGGGTGATGGAAGGGCTTGAGGGTACCCCACAGGAAGGAATTCCCAAGTGCACCTTCCTGGGCTCTCAAAGGGGTTTTGCATTTGGGTGGTGGCAGCATCTACCAGTCCAAGGTCAGAGAGAAGCTGTATCCTTAGGAGTTTAATACAAGCCTGGAGTGGCCAGTATTAATTTGTAGAGTCCTTGCAGGCCCCCACCTTCTGCCCTCGAAGTGCCAGAGTGGGGAATCAGCCTTAACACAGCTCATTAGCAAATCTAGGACCCAACCTAGTCAGGAAGCTCCAGGCCCCACTTCTAACCTTTTGCTAGAATGTGAACTGTCTCCCCTTGTTCTTGGCTGTCTGTCCCCGGGCCAGTCTTTGCTCCATAACAATACTTCGCTCTCACTCCCTGAACACTTCGCTCCCCGCCTGGGACTTTGCCAAAGGTCTTTGAAATCTAAATAATTACATCAGCTGATTCCCCGTCATCTACTAGTGTCACCACAGCCAAAAAATCCTCATAGATTAGCAAGTTTTCCTTTACAGAACCCCTGCTGGCTAGACCCGGTCACAGCACGACCTACCAGGTATTCGATTATTAATCCTCAGTCCAAGCCCTTCGCTAGGCCCAGAGCTACGGCTTACTGGTCAGCCAGCCCCATCTCCCTCCGAACCTGGCTGACGTCTGGGTACATTTACTACCCTCCAGTCCGGAGCTGTTCTTACAGCAGTTCCCTGGGTCTGGGAGCAGCAGCTCTGCTAATTCACGCTTACGCGCTCTGAACCCTTGGCTTGACCTAGCCACGGGGGCCTGATGACTTAGTGCATTTTAAATGATCGGTTTGTTCTGGCCTCTCTTTGTCCGACCCCTCGCTCGCTGCTGGTGCCTCCCCTTTGCTGCCAGGAAAGAGCAGGTGGGAGGGAGGTGTCTCCACCATCCTCAGGGGGGACGACTCCTGCAAAGGAATCATTCAGCGTCTCAGCTACAGCCTGAATTGCTCCTTGTGCAACCAGCAGACCCCTTCCCTTGCACCTGTTTTGCTGCTGCCCAGGCAGACATCTTGGATTAACCCCTTTAGCGAACTGCTCGTCACACTCCGCTGGGGCCTGTCCCCTCCTCTGCTCCCTGGGGGAACTGCTGCATGAAGGGCCACCCTGACAGCCTGGATTTGTTTGGCTCAGAGCCGCGCCCAGGTGCTTCCCCAAGGCCCTGGTGGCAGACACCTCCTGGGACTCAGGAGCAGCAGTGGGGGATTGTCCTCCCCTGCAGCATCTCATGCCCAGACGAGGGCGTAGGTCCTGCCCAGCTCGGGACAAGGCCGCAGGGAAGATGGGGGGCAATTTCCCCCAGGAAAGCCACAGAAGCCTTCAGCCAATGGCTTGGGGAAGGACTCAAAGGCACAGGGGCCCTGCCCCATGCTCTGCAAGAACTACAGGCTCCAGGGCAGCTGACGCTTGCTAGATAAGTGTTTATTAAGGCACTAAAAGCACCGTGGCTACACCACGTACTGCCCCCTACAGGCAGGGCAGCTCCGGGTAAGGCAGCCAAGCTGCCAGCAAATGCATTTCCTAAGTCCTGGCCTGTCGATGCCGGCTTCACAGAGGGCTCAGCTCCTTGCCCCACGGCCCCACCAGTGAAGTAGCAGCTTCTGCAGGCACGGTGAGGGGCTTCCTCTTCCCCACGGGTTTCAGCTTCCCCCTCACCTCCGTGTTTGCAGAGTCCAGGTCAGTTCCACAGGGGCAGCAAGTCTGCTACTGCCTCGCCTGGGGACACTGCAGAGCCGGGAAAAGCCTTTGTGCAGGGGCACCAGACAGCATGGGGGCAGAGACCCACCCCACCTCTCAGCAGCCCTCGGGGGGCTGTGGGGCCAGGCCCAGTGTGTAGCCCAGGCAGGATAGCAGCTGCGTGGTGGCAGGGAACAAGGCCAGTAGTATCCAGTGCAGCTATGGGGCTGGTGTGGACTAGCTCCTTCCAGGACAGCCAAGAGCAGGCACCAGGCAGGCCTGGGCTCGGGGACTGTACGTGGGCCCTGCCCATGAAGCAAGGGCTTCCTGCACAGCGAGCCTAGGGGCTTGCAGCAAGGCCAGGGCTCCTGATAAGGGGGAACAGAGCAGCCCTACAGGATCCCCCCACCCACCCCACAGCTTCCAGCCAGCTAGCAGCCTGGCCAGTGGAGAGGCACCAGTCCCACGTGGGGGGCGTGGGGAGGGGGAAAAGGGTGGATCCAGCTGGCCACCCCATAGGGGCAGAGCAGCCCTGCTCCAGCTATGCTGAGCCCAAGGGTGGGAGAGGCTTGGACAGGTCCAGCCCCCAGGGGAGGTGCCTGGCTCCGTTGGCTGTGGGTACAGAAGGGAGGGGACAGGTGGCCCCAGCACTGCCTGGTCCCCCTGCGGGCCCAGGTGAGACACCAGAGGGGTAGAGAACAATCCAGACAGAAGACAGGCCATTGAGGGGCAAGAGAGCAGCAGGCTCTGCTTTGCCACCCAGGCAGGCCAGAAGCGGCACAGGGAGTGGCAGCTCCAGCCCCTGCTCCCTGGGGCCCCATGGAGCAAGAGAAGGGGCAGAGACAGGTGTGTGCAGGGCCAACGTGTGCAGTGTGGCAGCGGGAGCCTCCCCTTACACGTGGGAGAAGGCATGGCTCTTGCAGAGGGGTTTGTCCTTCTTGGAGTAGAACGTCTTCCCTTCCAGGCTGACCTGGCAGATCTAAGGAGAGAGCAGGAGGTCAAGGGAAAGACCAGCTCTCCCTCCACAACACCCCATCCACACCCTTCCCCCCCACCCCCGGCAGACCCCCGCCATAGCCCTCTGGGGGGGGGGGGCAGAGGGCAGCTGGAGCTGCCCCCAACACAGGCCAGCTCAGCGCAAAAAGCAGGTGCAGCCAATCCTGCTCATGCCACCGCCAGCGAAGAGGCTGGTGCAGAGTGAGGAGCCCCCCCTGGCAGGGGCCAGCCCCATCATCTCAGGGTGAGCAATAGCGAGGGGCTGCCGGGCTGCTCTTACCGCACAGACGAAGCAGGTGTCATGCCAGCTGAATCCCAGCGCCTCCAGGAACCGGTCACCAGCATCGATCTTGAAGTCGCAGCCGCGGCATTTTGTGCCAAACATCTTCTCGTAGTCTGGGGAGAGAGTGGACTGAGATAGGCCTCCCCAGAGCACCCCCCCCGGGAGAGCCGGGGGAGTCCGGAGGTTGCTTTGTGGGTGGGTTTTATTTGTGCCTGGCTCTAACTGGGGCTAACGCTCAGGTAGTGGGTGGCCATCCCCTGCCCCATTTTAACAGCTCTGCCAGCGCCCCTCAGTCCCGATCCGCAGCCCCTGCCAGCCCAGCCCAGGGCTCCCCCAGCGCCCCTCAG
>NW_020664980.1:19499987-19519373 GCF_002925995.2 Terrapene triunguis | reverse complement strand
CCATGGCAACCTGGGAGTTCTGGCACTGCCCAGCAGCCATCACTGAGGCCAGGCCGGCAGCGGAGGATGGGGGGGCTCCCTGTAGAGGGGAGGATGCCCCTCCCTTCGCCAGGGCGGGAACCGCAGGGCGTCTGGCTCAGGTGCTGCCTGCTTGGCTCCTGCTCTCTGCCCTGGCAGCAGCTGCTCGGAGAGTCCCATGCAATGCTGGGGGCGGCCCAGGGGCTGGAGCAGTAACTAGTGACCACAGCTTCCTCTCCCTACCCCACACAGCTCTCAGCCCCACTGCGAGGCCACAGGGTGACATGGGGCAGCAGCAATCCCAGCATCCCTGGGGTGGGGAAGGGGCCAGGACACCCCCTACCTCTCTCGCAGTACGGCTGCCCCTCCTCCATGTAGAAGGCGCGGTTGCGGATGGGAGTTCTGCAGGCAGCGCAGGTGAAGCACTGCACGTGCCACGTCATCTTCAGCGCATGCATGATCTCCTGGGAAAGGGAACGGCACCATCAGCCAGACCTCCCGCTGGGCTGCCCCCGAGCCCCCCCCCCACACACACACACCCAGCCCCCGCCCCAGAGCACCGCACCGCCCGGCCCCCGCCAGTCCTGCCCCCCGCTGGGCTGCCCCAGACCCCGCACTGCCTGGCCCCTGCCCCAGGGCCCGGCCCCCACCCTGCCCCAGGGCCCCACGCCCGCCCAGGCTGCTGGACGCCCCCTAGCTGCCGGGGACCGGACCGGGGCCCCAAGGGGGGAGGGCTCCACGCAGACAGACTCACCCCACCAATCTTCTTCTTGCACTTGGCACAGCTGGGGGCGTAGCGCATGTCGTAGCACTTGGGGCAGAAGACCGAGCCCTTCTCCTCAAAGAAGCCCCCCTCGTCCAGCACCTTCCTGCACTGGCAGCACATGAACTCCTCCGGGTGGTAGTAATGCCCCAGGGCCACCAGGTAGCGTCCCCTAGAGGCGGGGCAGGGGAGGAGTGAGCATGGCTGAGCGCTACGTGAGCCAGCTGCCCCCACAGCCCAGCCCAGCGGGTTCATTCCTCCCTCAGGAAGCGGGAGCTGCCAGGCCACTCCCAGGTGACCAGCAGCCCCTGCACATGGCGGAGGGGCCCCGCGCCACTCACCTGATGACCTTGTTGCACTGGTAGCAGATGGGGGTTTTGCTGGTGCCCTCGGGGGGCTGCTGCGCGGCCTGGACGATGGAGCTGCGGTTCTGCATGGGCGTGGGCATGGCCGGCTGGCTGTGTTTGCTCAGGACGGTGCTGGTCTTGTCGGGCGCATAGCGCTCCGCAAAGGAAGGATCCACAGCCCAAGGGGGGCGGCTGGCAGGGCCCGGAGCAGCTGGGGGCCTGGGAGCTGCAGAACCTGTAACAGTCCCCAGAGGGATTCCCAGGTGATACAGCTGCGCTCGGCTAGCCTGGGGCAGAGCGTGGAAACAGGCACCTCAGCCCCACCCCTCAAGGGGCTGGCAGAGAAGGATCAGCCCCTAGCCTGGCCCAGGCCCCCAGCATGCACCCACTGCGGGCACCAAGGCCTCACTCTGCCCCACAGCCACAAGAGACGGCGCCATGCAGTGCCCATGCCCAGCACCCCCTGCTTACCGTGATCCGGCTCCACCTTCAGCGCTGCCACCGCAGACGGGTCCAGCCCAGACACCTGGCTACAGAACAGCCAATTAATGCAGTTGCCAGCTGGCCACCCCCCACCCACAGGCCTGGATGGGGCAGGAGCCCAGGGCCTGGCGCTCTCCTACCCCAACAGGGGCTCAGGCCAGGCAGCCACCCCCCTCCTGCTGTGCGGCAGCACCCCCTGGTGGCTGGTTTGGTTCATCAGTGACCCAATATCGCAGAGCTGGGGGCACTTCCTGCTCTCAGGCCCAAGGCGCGGAGCCTGCAGAACTGACCCTGGAAGGCTGGTGCCCTGAGCAGCCACGCGGAGTCCCCACGGTTGTGAGAGGACAAGCTGCCCGCTCACTGTGGGGATCAAACCCCCCGCACCCCCATTACACTCACTCACCCTGGGGTAACATGGCCCAGTCCCACCTCCTCACAGGCCCTGCTGCTCCAATGGGTCTGGAGAAGCTGCCCACTCACTGCTCTACCCATTAGGCCCAGCCCCCCCACAAGGGGTTTTTCTTGGACTCTGGTTTCTTCCTCCCTGTTGTCAAACCCAGCATCCCCTGTCCACAGGGAAGGGGTCCCATGAGGGGCCTGACAGCCCCTGACCCCAGGCACCCAGCTGGCAGGATGCCTGACAGGACAGAGCCGCTGGCTGCAGCCCTGCTGGGAGATGCTAGCGGTGAGGGGAGGCACCAGCCCGCCTCCAGCAAGGGATGAGCAGAACGCACAGGCCCTTCCAGGCAGCAGGGGGGCAGAGAGCTTGCCCCCAGCTCACGACAGTTCGGCCTTGCAGCTCTCAGCCTAGGCCTGGGGAAGGTGACAGGACGGGGTTGGGGGGGGGACTCAAAGCCACCCCTTCCTCATCTCTCACCCCAGAGCCTCTCCAGCCAGCTCACACGGGCCAATCCCCAGTCCCAGGGACAGCTGGGTACAGCCCCTCCCTGAGACAGCACTGGCTGCTGGAGCTGTGCCTGACAGACCAGGAGTGGAACGGGCAGGAGCCTGCAGCAATACCCACCCGTTGGGGACCTGTGCCAGCAGCCCAGAGGAGTCAATAGACAGCACCCTACGCAAGCCCCAGGGTGCACTGGAGCTGGGCTTGCTGCAGGGCAGGGGCCAGCACAAGGGGGAAAGGCTGCCAGGCTCTACACACAGCAGAGCAGAGAGGTTCCCCCCAGCTGCTGCAGCTCAGCCCGAGGGGCGCAGCATTATGCTGGGCTACGGGGCCCAGGGCGCCCCAGGCACCCCTGCAGAGCTGGCAGCTAGTGCCCTAGCCAGCCCCTCCTGCCAGCAATGACGACTAGGAGCCAGTTACGAGAACAGGAATCTTTATTGTGCTACAGAAGGGTCCAGCGAGCAGCTGTGCTGGGCAGACCCAGGGCCCAGCCCACTCCCCAACACTCGGCCCACCGAGAGCACAGGTCACATCACATCAGCCCTTGGGGCGCACTGCGAGCCCATCACGGCAAGGCAATGGGCTCAGAGGGGCCCGCCCCACGGCACAGAACCCAGCAGCCTGGGCTCGCTCCCAGAGCCCTTCGCCACCCACCAGGTCACCTCTGCTGGGCCAGGCAGGTGGACGTTCAGTCTAGACCCACCCTCCAGCCTAAGGTCCCCGTCTAGTCTGGGTAAGTGAGGAGACAGCCCCAAGGAGGCGCTGGGTGCAAGCCAGGCCCTCACATGATGAGCACAGCCAGAGGGCATCTGGGAACAGCAGCCACTCAGCCTGGGCAGCTCATGGGAACAGGACGCAGCTGGCCCCAGTGCCACAGGCCCCCCGTGGGAACACAGGCCCAGAGGACACTCCAGGCAGCAGTCCCAGCTCCCACTTGCCCAAGGTTTACCCTGGGCAGAGCGAGGGCAGTGTAGCCACCCCAGGGGGCTCGGGCTCTTGGGGAAGCCTAGCGTGACAGGGCAAGGACACGCAGCAGTGGAGTCCCTCTGCTCCCCTGGGGTCTGAGGCCAGGGCCCCGGTGCTGACAGCCTCCATCCCAGCCTGCTCTGTGCCACACAATGCGTCCTGCCCAGGGCCGGCCCCTCCCCAGCCCAGGCAGAGCAGACCGCACGGCGCAAGGCGCTCCCAGCTGGGTACATTTAGGAGCCAGGCGGATGCCCCTCCCCAGGCGAAGGCATGTGATGTGGCCGCGCCAGCCCGGGGCGGAGAGGTGCAGGCTCCCAGCACAAGGCCAGGCCCTGCTCAGGATTTCACGTTCAGAGAGACGGCGGAGCGCTGGTGGTGCCAGTCACGCAGGCCAGTGTAGCGAGGGCTCTGAAGCTCAGTGACAAACTTTTCTCTGAAAGGAAGGAAGGAAGGAAGGAAGGAAGGAGACGGACAGAGATGGGGAGGGAGGAGGAGAGGTTAGCGCCAGAGGGAGGAAGAGGCTCCATTGGCAGAAATCAGGACAAGAAAGAGCAGCCACATGACATCATGCAACCAACCGGGGAGGGTGAGCGCCAGGACCCCTGACCAGCCCCTCCAGCAGAGGCTAAAGGCAGCACGAGGGCCTGTGAGATGGCAAGGCCAGGCGAGGGGCCTGCCAGCAGGGAGGCCGGTTTAGCCTCAAGGCCAGGAGTGGCAGAGTCCAGGGCAGCAGGGACAACCCCCAGACAGGCACCCATGCGGTAACCCGAGTGCCCACAGCCCTTACCTGGCTTTTCTAACATGCTCATCATCTGGATCTTGCACTGAGATCAGCAGGAGAGAAGAGACAGAGAGAAAAAGTCATGGTTGGACACCCCCCGAGGGGGAAAGGAGGAAGCCCACAAGCACCAACCCTCGGCCCCAACAACCGGCTCCCGCCGAGCCCGCGGGCCACTCCTGCCCCAGCCAGCTGCGCGGCGAGGGCTAGACTGAGGCAATACAAGGCGTCCGGAGTCAGCCAGACTCCGTGAGCAGAAGGGACTGGTCTGGGGCAGGCCCACAGGTGGAAGGCACCTGGCACACTGCTGGGAGCCTGCCCGCCAAGGGCAGCCCATCCCACACAGCTGCCCAAGAGCCGTCTGCACTCAGCTCTGCAGGGAGACTGGCTACTCCGTACCCTGCAGGCCACCAGCCAGCCCCCGGCAAAGAAGGGTGCCAGGCCTGACCAGTACCGTCAGAGCAGGGCTGCCAGCCAACCCAGGCCTGGCGTCCCATCAGCCTGCACGTGCCAGGACCCAGAGAGAGGCACTTACTGAACTCTGTGCCCGTGAGGTGGGCCAGGATGCGGAAGGAGCGGGACTGGGTTGTGCCAGTGCGAGGCTGCCAGTCCTCCGTATCCTCAATCAGCCGCTTTTTGCTGGAGTCATTGGGCAGGCCGGTGGGGGGGCTCATTAGCCGCAGAGCGTGCCTGTGCGCAGACAGAAGGGCAGGGCGCTCAGCCAGCACGCACAGCACACCCCTCGTCACACAGGACAGGGAGGGCCTGCCAGCAGAACCCCGAGTCCCCCTCCCCCGCTGCAACCCACAACAGGGTCTGGGCAGCCCACCCCCATGGGGCACATCACTCGGACACAAGCCAAACACCCCCCCCTTTCCCACGGGTGTCCCCTCACTGGCTGGGCAGCCCGCTGACACCTTCCCTCAGGGGCAAGCAGCTTGGGGCCCAGTAACAACAGCACAACATGCCAATGAGCAACAGACACTGAATCCCCCCCCCTTACTCATCCTCCATGTAGGAGCGGCCCAGGTCTCCACGGGGCTGAGTTTTCCCCTCTGGCGGGCTGGGGCCGGCACCGACCCTGGGGCCAGGAGAGAGGCAACAAGAGCACGGGTGAGTCAGGTGAAAATCCCAGCCCCCGCGCGACCAGGGAAAGGTCTCTGCTGGCAGTGGAGCCCCGTGCTGGGCCATGACCTCTCCAGGCACAGGCTGCTCCACCGCCCGCAGGTTACAAAGCACGTGCCTGGGCAAGGGACACCCTCCCACAGCCACTGGCCAGTGGCACCCAGCTGCTCTCTGCAGACACCCACCCTGGCTGCGGAGGGGTGGAGCAGCATCAGGGTCCTGAAGCCCCCTCCCCTGTAACTGCCCCAGCCAGGCCCTGCCCGGAGTCAGCACCATGCTCCCAGAGGAGGCAGCTGCTCCCCACTCAAGGTCAAAGCCAGGGAGGGGCAGCAGGCCAAGCCCAGGCAGCCTGTGAGTGCTGGGTCGGGACGTTCCCCTTAGCTTTAATTTGCTGCCCCCAGCAATCAGACTAGTCCTGAAATCTCCTCCCTTGGGCAAGGAGCGACCCCCTTGGCCAGGAACCCTCCCTCTGCACAGGGCCACCACCCAGCCATACCCCAGCATGGCACTTGGGGAGGGGACCAGACAGATACAGGGGTCGGCTCTAGGGGACACAGAGGCTATAGATCCCGCCCCTCCCTGAGCAGAGAGGAGGGACGCAGCAAGGCAGCAGGATGGTTCTAGAGACCAGAGGGGGGTGGGTACCAGCCCAGCGACCCAGGGGAGGGGAGGGGAGGGGATGCGAAGAAGAGGAAAAAGGCTTACTGACTTGTCAAGGTTCTGCACCTGCAGAGTTGCGGGAGGAGAGAAGGAGAAGAGGAAAGGAGGGAAGAGAGAGATTAGCCCCACTGCACCCACAAGAGACACTTGCAGAGCGAGACTGAGAAAGGCCCAACCCTCCCTACACCCAGCTCTCACTCGGACCCCACCTGGGCGGCTCTGGCTGCCATCTGCCGGGCCGGAGGAGAGGGTGCCCCAGAGCACAGAGTCAGCAACAGATCACAGCACATCGCCCACTACAGACCAGACCTGGCCAGGAGTTCTCTGGGGCACCAAGTTCAAGGGCTGGGTCAGGGCTCGGGAGTGGCTGGCCGCCCAGCTCTCTGCAGCCAAGCGCCAGGCTCCCGGTGGAGCATGGGAAAGGATCCCAGCTTGGCGAAGTAACTGCACAGTGCAGAGATGAGGGCACCAGTTCACAGGCCACACGCAGGAACTCCAGAGCTCCCCACACCAGCTCTGGCAGCTCAGCTCAACCCTGGGGGACCCTGCTGCACCCCCACCCTCAGCATGCCCAGGAGAGCCAGGCCAGGCACATGCTGGTGGAGGCGGCACAAAAGGAGCCCCCAGCTCAACAGAACAGCCTGCGGCTCCGCTGCACAGCCACTGCCCTCCCCAGATGGGCAGGAGACCCCACGCCCAGGGAGTCCCAGGTACCCTGCCAGCAGCTGGCCAGGCGCAGGGGGCACCAGCAATAGCCAGTCAGCTGGCAGGAAGGCTCCGGGCTGGGCTTTGCTGAACATGCCCTGGCTCCTCGGAGAGTCTGGCAGCCAGAGCCCCATGGCCCCCCCGGAAGAGAACCCTGCCCACGGCAGGAAGGGGAGAGGGAGGAGCGCAGGGCCAGCGAGGCAGGTCGGCCAGTCTGTGTGAACAAGGTGTGCGAAGGGGGCGGCTGCTTTTTTGCACTGCAATACCAGAACCAGCCACCAGGGGTCACTGAAACACCAGCCATGTAGATGCTGCCCACAGCTGTGGGTGCTGCTCCCCAGAGGGGGCGCCAGCCCAGGCCCTGCCAGCGAGCGGCCCTGGCTCGCGGGGGCTCATGGCATGCACACGAGACATCCAACATGCAGGGTGCAGCACGGCCAGACGCAGGCAGGGCCTCAGGGTGGGAGCGACCAGGCCCAGCCTGCAGAGCAGGGTCCAAGCCCAGCCGGCCAGTCTGCAGTGCAGTGCAGTGCGACGGACAGCAACATACCCATTGTGCTGGGGGGTGCAGGCGGGGGCCGTGTACATCACAGGTTTCGTCACCAGCCCAGGCAGCGAGTTGGGCGCGGGGCTGGCCCCGAAGGGCCGGGCCGTTTTGTTGAGGGTGGTGCTAGGAACGAAGTTATATTTCAGGGGCTGAGAGCAGGGGAATGACTCCTGAGCGGGAGACAAAACACAGCACACAGGCTTGCACATCAGGCAGCATGCGAGGAGCACCTGGCAGCCCCAGGCAGTGCCCAAGAGCAGGGGCATCCCGTGGGGCAGCCATGCTAGAAAGCCAGGCCCATGCCTGGCCTCACAGGGGTGTCCAAGGGGGACAGCCTCTGGCACCTTGGAGAGCACTCTGGGGTGGCACTCAGCCACCAGCTGCTTCTGGGCTCTAGCCGGTGCTGCTGTGTGCCCGCCTGGCGCCCAGCAAGAGGCACAGAACAGCACCATGCACTGGGGATGAAGGGAAGCCGTGAGCCCAGGAACTAGGTCTGGGGGCACAATAGCGAATTAGTGACAAAGAGGAGACACCTGGCCAAACGCACTCGGATGCAGGCCCCGCGGGACAGGCAGACTGCTGATGCGCTGCACTATACCACCTGCCCACACCATGCACCGGTGGCCTGCCCCACAGCCCAGTGCCAGGGAAACTCCAAGGCAGTGAACAAATACTGAAGGCGGGAGGCAGCTTCACGGCTGGGTCCAGCCCTGCCCGGCCCCTCATCGGGACAGCGCTTTGAGCAAGCCCCTGCAAGAGGAGAGCAAAGCCCTGGTTCCCAGCAGGATCTGCGCTGGGAGGCACATGGCCAGGCACCTAGCTCCCTGTGGGACGCCCATTGGCCTGCTGCAGAGGGCCCTTTGGAGGGAGGGGTCAGAGGTCACAGTGCCCCGTTACACCCCTCCTACATTCTGGGGTGGAGTGACTGGCATCTGCCCTGACCCACAGCCAACCCCAGCACCTGGTGCCCTCCAAGAGCAGCCCGGGGCTAATTCCGGAGCCTCCAGAAAAGGGCCCAGAGACAAGTTCTGCTGTCAAAGCAACGGGGACCCCCAGCCCTACGCGCCACGGGGCAGAGCTGGTGCCCACAGCCTCAGGGATAAGAGCAACACATACCTTGTGTGGCTTCCCCAGGAGGCACTGGACTCTGCAGGAGAACAGATGGAGCTGAGGTGAATAGACCAGACCAGTCTCAGGCTGGGCTCTTCCCCCTCCCCGACCCAGGCCCAGGCTGACCCCTCTGCCAAACCAAGCACTGGCTCTTTATGGGCTCTGTGGGGCGGGACACAAACCTGTAGGCTCCGAGAGAGGCAGCCCACCCCCGCAGAGTGGGGCATGGGCATCAGAACTGGGTGCAGGGGCTAAGGAGGGGACCATGCGTGGGCGGTGGGGGTCCCTGTCCCAGGTGAGAGCAGCGCGGGCGTTACCTGCTCAGGCTGAGGGAAAGCTGGTCTCCGCAGGCGCGGATCTTGTTCTGCGCTTCGATGTGAGTCATGCTACTGGTGTTCTCCCCATCGATGCTCAGCACCCAGTCGCCCACTCCCACGCCGGCCTGGGCTGCCTTGCCACCAGGGGTCAGCTGCAGGGCAGAGCCAGAGAGTCAATCACATGGCACAAGCTCCCCAGGAATGATGGGAGCTGCTGGGAGGGGTGGCAAGAGCCCCCGCACACCCTGCCCTGGGCCGACGAGCCAGAGCCGCTCCCTGGAGCAGGACAGTGCAGGAAGGAGGCTGCTAAGGACACAGGCGCTCAGGGATGCTGTGCTGCAGGGAGAGGAGAGCGGAGCCACACGCAGCCCTCGCGGGTGCTAGGGGCGCTGTGCTTCAGGAGTCCTGTCTTTCAGCTACGGCCAACCCTGAGCATGCCTGAGCCAGGGGCCCTACGGCGCCAGAGGAGGGCGGTCAACTCCAGAGCCAGCCAGGGCCAGCCTCCCCAAACTCCTCCAGCTGGACACAACGCTCAATCTCCAGGCCTACGGGGGCCTGGCTGTGCACTAACAGCTGCTGTCTTCCACCCCAGAGCTGGGGATGTTTTGGGGCTGGGTAACAGGTATGCATCTGGGCTGGGGAGACCTCTGCTTTCGCAGCCAGCCCCAGGCCCCCTGCACCATGTTGGGAGATGCCCATCTGCCAACACCCCCCAATCAGGTGCAGTGCCGCTTGGTCTCCTGGCCCTGCCCTCACTGCCAATGCGTAGGTCTTGAGTGGGCTCCTTCCCCTGCCCCCAATGTAACCTCCACACTGAGCAGGGCAACGCCTATCGCTAGGGAAGCTGCAGCGCTGGGATTGGGCAAGGCAGGGCCCTGGATCCAGCTTCTGCTTGGGATCTGGAATTGAGGCCCAGGGAGATGAGCTTTCTGCACTGAGCTCCGCACTCCTGAGAAGGCAGCAGAGCGGCTGTAGCAGCCTCGCTCCCGGGGACCCGGGTTGGAAATGGAGCGCCAAGGCAGCTCTGAAGTCTGTGCTCCCACTGCTCTGAGCATCTCCGCTAGCAGGCCTTGATCCTCCCCTGGAAATAGCTGCAAGTTCCAGCTCCGGCAGCCGCATGCGGCCTCACAGCAAGCATAGATCCAGGCACTCGCTGCACTGACGACATGTTTGCAGCACAACCCTGGGGGCTTTAAGACCCCTTTGCAAGTCACCGTTCACGAAACCATCCATCCTCTGGAACACGAGTACAATGACCCCCCCCCCTCCCCTCCCCCAGTGTGAGGGGTTTAAGGCTGCAGGATGTTGTCTGACCCAGAGACCTCAGACGGACAGAACGAGCCACATCTGCAATGCCTGGGTTCAGCTGGTCGGTTTGGGGGAGGGTGTACACAACCCAGTGCAGATGTGAGCTGCACCCTGTGGGTGAGACCCCAGCTACCCACAGGAAAAGCCAGGCCCCAGTGTCCGTGCCTTTGAGGTTCAGGAACAAGTGGAGGGGCAGGGAGAGAAGCACTAGCGGCCCTCGTGCCGGCTCCGCTCGCAGGGACAGCGAGGCAGCGCAGTTCCAGGTCTGCATTAGCTCTGGCACACAGCAGGGGAGGGGGGCCGCAGAGGGGCTGAGGCATCGCCTGCACCAGTGACCCCGGGGCAGGCTGCCCCTTCCCCTGCGGGAGCCGCTCCTGGCTCCGCTGCTAGCTCCCAGCGCCACCTGCTGACACGAGGAGGGGAGTTTGCTAGGCAGGCCAGGGCAGCACTCATCACCCACCCCACACAAGGAACAGGCAGGCCACAGAACCAATTCTAGGGGCTCAGTCGCTTCCAGCCGCTTCCGCCAGGCTGTTCTCCCCTCCTCTACCACCCATGGCTTGTAGGCAGGGCCAGGGCAGGAGGGGGCACGCACCTTCTCCAGCTGGTGCCAGCTGCAGGGCCCCAAGCTCCCAGGGCAGAAGTTGGGGGCAGGGCTTGCCGGAGAAACCAGGCGCCTGGTATTTACACTCCCCTCCCCCAGGCCCACTGGCGCCGTGCAGCCCCACAGCAAGGGCCCAAGCCCCCGGCCAAGGAACTGGCCCCAGCGTGGGCAGGAATTGCACTAGCACACCAGGGTCCCTGGGGAGAGCCAGGGAAGTGAGTCAGAGCCTTCCCTAACGCAGCCCATGTGTCACTCGCTCCGCCTTAGACCTGCAAACCACAGGCATTTCCTAGGCTGCGTCTGGGCGGGAGGTGCCTGAGCAGACCCCAGGAAGCGCTCCTCTCCTGCTACGCGGAGCCCATTCCTCTTCCTCCGGCAGCAGGCAGAGACGTTACCTCATCCCCAGCCCGGGGCAGGGAGACATTAACCCTGCTTCAGTGCCGGCAACATTTCTTCTGCTCCCAGCCCTGCACAGGGCCCGGTGAGCAGCCAGGCCTCATGCACAGGGGCACCCAGAACCAGCCAGGCTGCAGTCACACAAATCCCCAAAAGTAGGGCCCTGGGTCAGCCCCCCTCAGCGTCCAGAGCTGGGGCACGCCGCTCAGCGGACACCGCTAAAGCAGGCCCCACTCTCTCCCTGCCCCAGAGACCGTGGGGCAGTCAGGTGCAGGCACAAGCGGCTCTGAAAGGCACTGTGGCAATGAGATGAAGCATCAGTGCATGAGCAGGCGGCCAAAGCCACACCCTGTCGCCTCAGCTGCCTGGATGGGCAGGGAAGACTCCACCTGCCAGCTGCAGGGTGCCAGGAGCAGGTGCACAGCACTTGCCATGCCCTTCCACCCCCGTGTGACCCCATCACAGCTCCAGGATGCTGGCATGGAGACAAGTGGTGATACACGGCCTGGAGCCACTCCTGCTCCTCTGGGCTGGGACGCTCATGGGCCCTGCATTAGGACCAAATATTTCCTCACATCCAGCGCAACATGAGCATAAGAGGGCATGGCACCAGGAGCCCAGCTGAGTCGAGGGCTGGAAAATCCCAGCTGCCGACCAGACAGACACCTCCTTGCCCTCTCTGCACAGGGCCTTGGGGGCCAGTCACTGCACAGCACCACATGCTGACACAGCCATGTGCTGTACTGGACACCAGGCCTGGCCTGAGCAGGGGGTCCAGACCCCAGCCCCATTCCCTTGCTGCCATGAGTCAGCCTTGGGTGTCGCTGGTGTTAGCAGTGGGATGTCAGTGCAGATGAGCCCCAGGGGACTGGCAGCACTGGCCCCACACCGTGCCGCCTGGCTGCAGCAGCGGGAGAAGTCTTCAGAAGGAGGGCACCCTGGGGGAAGGCGTGTCCCAGCCCAGCAGGAGCTGCCTCGGCTGGGCCCTCTCCTCAGGCACGTCTGGTGAAGTGGCTAGAAAGCATCAGCCCAACCCTGGACAAGCTGGTTACAGGGCCGCCCACCAGCACACTGGGGTCCCCACTGGCAGCACCAGCCATTCTCCCTTCCCAACCCCCACTCAGCTCTCCAGCTGCTGCCTCAGCCCATGGGGGAGCTTGGGAGAGACCCTTGCAGGGCTTTGGAAAACAGATGCCCTCACGGGCCAGGACTGCCAAGGACCCTGCTGGGCAACATGGGCACAAGCCTGCACTTGCTGAGAGCCAAGCAGCTGCCAGGCACAGGAGAAGGGTCTCCCACAGTGCCCAGGAGAGCAGCGGGTTCCAGGGCTGGGCTGGCTCAGGGAGAGCATCGCCCAGGCTGTGCTAGGGAGGTGGAAGGTCCCTGCTCCTGCTGAGTGGCGTGCAATCTAGCCAGAACCCTCCCCCATTACACACAGAGCTCCCACCTCCCCAGGCCAGGCAGGAAGTTTGCAGCAAGCTGTGCTGGAGGGGCCATGGCTAGGGGACGCCCTGGTAGCCGGGCCTGGCCCTCTGTCCAGACTACGAAGCTGGGGGAAGGCTGAGTCTTCCATTTCCTGCCGAGTGGGTGAGCTCCCCAACATGGCTGCACTCCCCATGCCGCCAGCCCCTCCCTTCCCCAGGCAGGGGGCCCATTCAGCACATGCTGAGCACCCAGGGTGCTTTGCGCCTGCAGCCACGGCCAGCTCTGCCCACAGGGGGCAGACACCTGAGCTGGCCACGTGCACCTGTGTTCTGAGTGAGCCACTGGGGGGTGGAGGAGTCCAGGGATTCCCCCCACTTGGCTCTCCAGCCCAGGGGACTCTCTTGGGTCATGGGACTGTGGTGCCAGGAGTGTCCTGAGGCCCTGGCACACCCACCCTGCTGACAGCAAGGGCATATTTTTATCCTTTCTGTACCTGACCTCAGCATTTCTCCTTCACTGCCTGGGAACAGCTGAGACCGCCAGGCCTGAGTCCCCCACCTGCTTCCTTCTCTCACCCACCATGGTGTGCGCGCACACACACACACACACACACACACACGGGTCTGAGGACGCTCTGCCTGTTGAGCCGCAGGCAGCTCCTCCAGCCCCTCACCTCAGGCACCCACAGGCCTGCCTTGAGGGAGGAGGAGGTAGGCGTGCAGTGTGAGCACCCTGTAAGCATGGGGCCACCAGGCAGAGCCCTGGCTGTGACCCAGTTATTGCTGCCTCCCATGTCAGCAAAGTTGCCCACAGCCAGCCTGAGGGGAAGCCAGAGCTCCTGCTCGTTAACTGGGAAGCATAACAAGCCATCCACCTCCTCCCTGCAGCACTAAAGCCCATCAAACAAGTGCTCAGCTCCCCATTCCCCTCCCCCAGTCTCTCCCCTTCAGCATTGACCCGGCAGTCCCCAGGGGTGGGGGGCAGGAGAGGCAGCACCCACCTCCCTTCATGCCAGAGCTACGTGCCTCCAGCTGCCCCAGTGCAGCGGCCGTGCTCCAGAGCCCACCCACTGCAAGGAGAGAAGTCAGCCCAGGCAAGGCCCTCAAGGAGCCTGTCTACAGGTGAGTCAGTGAGCCCAGACAGGCCTCGAACCCCAGGCCACTGGAGGCCTCATGGCCAACGGGGATGAGTGTTCTCTGGTCCCTACCGGCTGGGCCGTCAGCTCCCCCAGTGCAACTTCTCCAGCCCCCGCCCCAGGGCTGCACCCCACCAACACCACGCACTGTGCGGGGATGGTGAATGGCTGCTCTGCTGCCCAGATTCCCGCAGGGACTGCACCATGCCTGGGGAGTCACTGCGCTGGCAGGGCACTGGCTCTGTTACAGGCTGCCTGCGAAGGGCAACAGGCTGCCAGGTGGGAGAAGCAGGAATGCTGGCTCACCTGGTCACAGAACCCAGGGGAAACAGGGACAGGGCATCAGCAAGAGAGCAGCACCCAGTGAGCCCCAGGGAGAAAGCAGAGCTTCTTGCTGCATGGGCCATGGATGGCTCCAAGGGGCCCCCCAACACAAGGCACACCAGCCCCTCAGCAGAGGGTGGGATAAGGGGGTCATGCTTCTCCACAAGAGGTGGAAAAATTCCCCCTGGCCCAGGAGCACCAGGCCTGGCTACAGGCAAGGGGTGCTCTGAAGGATGGGGCACACGGGTGGGTCGCTGGCAGGCAGCACTGAGGGGCCAAGGAAGTACCTGGGCACTGCAGAGCAAGGCAGGGCGCCATTAGGCAAACTGCTCGAGGCTCAGCTTCAGCCTCGCTGCCAAGCCAAGCGAGGGAGCTGGTCTGGACAGGGCCCGTCAGCGCCAGTGGAGGCCGCCTCTTGGGCCAGCTGGCAGCCAGTGAGCAGGGGCAGGGCATGGGGTGGTACAGACACTACAGCCTCGAGGACGAGGAGCAGGGATGTTTCCGGAGAAGGGGTGAGAAGACAACAGCAAATCCACTCGCCAGGACACTGACACCTAGCAACCAACAACCCAGAGGGAGATGGACTCCCTCCTCCCCCACACCCCCCCAGTTTGAGATCAGAGGACTGGAGGGGTGTGAGACGGCAGATGGGGGGGTTGCTGGAAGGAGTCAGGGCTCTCCCTCCATCTGATCTCCTTGGTCAGACCCCAGCTCAGACAGACGGAGCTTGAACCCAGGGGTTCCCTTTAGCTTGGCTGGGCTCTGGGCTGGCCAGACTGGACTCTGCTTTACCCTTCATGTCTCTGGACTCTCCTAAGGGCTTCCTAGGCTGTGTCCAGTTAAACCCGCCAGTTGTGAGAGTGCTGTGTGCGCATCGCTGCCAATGCCGGGCGAGGTGCATTAATCCAGACGAGCAGGCAAATCTCCCCAGGGTCTGTCTCAGCTGGACATGCTGCCCAGAGCGCACAGTGCAAAGCAGTGCACCCCCAGCCCGCGGGGGAAGTTTGCCAAAGACAGTGTCTGGGCCTCAGCACCTGGCCTGGGATTAACATGTCCCTGAAGGAAGCTGCACCTCCATCAGGGCCACACTCTCCAGGGCTCATAACCCAAACCCTAGGGCTGGCTGACCGCAAGCCAGGAACTGGCCTCCAAGCTGGCCGGAAGAGATCCCTGCAGCTTTGCCTTTGTGGCCCTCTGGCCCCTTGGAACAGCAGGGACTCATGTCAGGCAGCGCTGCTCAGGAAACCCCCCTCCCCCAGGCGTGCAGAGGAGCTGAGTGTAGGGCCCAGAGTGGTGCTGGCTAGCACAGCCCTGCGCCGCCCTCCTCAGCACTTCCCATGCAGGGCCCCTTGGAGCAGACGGGGAGCCGGGTGGGGAGGGGGCTCTGGCTCCAGGAAGCAGCAGCTAGGCTCTCTGCAGACCCCTCTGCCTAGACAGGCCCTGGTGCGCGCAGGCAGCTAGCCAAGAGACATTGTCTAGAACACGAGTTGAGGCTGTCTCTGCAAGGAGCCTACCGAGCACCCGCAGGGGCCAGTGGGCTGCAGGCAAGCACCCCACAGGGCTGGGGCAGCACAGAGACAGTCAGAGCCCCCTCCTCACCCTCACCGCAGGCTCACTGCTGTGCACATGGGCTGCCTGACGTACGGCCGCAGCATGCAGGAGGGAGCCCTCACAGAGCCTGCTCCTGCCTCCAGCTTGTTGGGAAAGTCTCCATCCGCCAGCATCACAGCACGGACACTCCACATTCCAAGGCTTATAAGGCAATTCCACACCGAGGGCCTTCTGCCAACAATCCAGTGACAGGTTCACGAGCGCCCTGTGCCCAGGCAGGACTGGGACCCCGTGGGGGGCAGCTTGCAAGGCCATGGAACCCCTCCCCACCCAGAGGCAGGGCCTGGCCCCAAGAGCCTTGAATGGCAAGGCCAGGCTGCAGTTGCTGTGAATCGGTGCCTAGCAGTACCAGCTCCCTGTACTGCTCCGTGCCAGCCTGGGCCACAGGGGAGCGCAGTCCTTGGCTTCCTCATGGCTGCCAACAAAACAGGGTGGGATGGGGGCACCTGGCCACTAGGAACAGCACCAATACCCAAAGGGGTTTCCTCCAGATACTGCCACCCTGATGCCAGCACAGCTGCTCCCCGCAATGGCTCTAAGGCAGAGCCCATGGCTCGAGAGGGGTGGTCTCACCCACCTCCGAGGTCACCAGCAGCACACCTACCCCCAGTCCAGCCCTATGTTACTGAGACAGCCCTCCTGCACAGCACCCAACGCTGCAGGGTACAGATTCAGAGCTAGGGGCTGGCAGAGGGGACCCAGGGCAGACTGCAGAATGAGACTGCCAAGAGCCAGGAGTGGAGGTGGCTCTGCAGGATGGTCCCCAGGAAGAAGTATCCGAGAACAAACAGGCACAGCGCCCTACAGCAGCTTATCTCAAGGCCTGGGCCAGCCCCAGGCTGTGGGGAGCCCTGCCCCAGGAGCAGAGCCCAACCCCACAGGGCTGGCACACAGCACAGCCCCTGAGCAGAACGGCAGGTGACAGTTCATCCCACAGCAGCACCCTGCCCCTGAGCTCCAGGCTGGCCCAGCTGGGAGCCACTGACTCACTTCCGAGCAGGAAGGCAGCCCCACTTTCTACGGGCAGCAGCAAGACAGACCTCACCATCAGCCTGACCTGGAAACCACCATACCAAGACCCTGACCCACTGGCAGGATGCCCAGCATCCCTGCTCTTGTTGAGGACAGCAGAACCTAGACACGATGGGAAGAGACCAGGCGAAGGGCTCCAGGAGGGGAGCTGCCCCTTCCCCCACCAGACAGATGGGAGCAGGTCTGGGAGAAGAGCCTTGTCCTGACAATGGCCAACCAGCCCCTCCACACAGCGCAGATGGCACCTCCTACTTCCACAGCTCCCTTGTGCCCAGGGCCCTTCACTGGCGGCACATCCCCGGCCCCCAGTGTGACACAGGAGAAGGGCATCCCTCTGCCCCCCATTGCTCAGGGGGCATTTGTTAGATGGAGGCACCTTGATGCAGGGACCTCAGCTTATCTTGGGCAATGCAGCCAAATACCGCAGCAGCGCCCCCCCAACAGCTCCGGGTAGGGGGAGAGGGAAGCCACAGCATGGCTGGTGCAGAGGTTGTCTGCCACAGTTCTTACCCTGGAGATGGAGAGGGGCATGTTGAAGTCCTTGCCCCCCTGCAGCCTGAACCCCCAGGGCGCCGGCCCATCCAGCATCACTTTATAGGAGTCCATGCTGCTCATTTCTGAAGAGAGAAGAGAAGATTCAGGCATAGGAGGAGCAAGGAGAGGAGAGCAGAGAAGGGGGGCAGGGCGCTCTCTCCTGGGGACCAGCCCCAACTACCTACTGACATTCTGCCCCCATGGCTACTCCTGGGGAGCACGGGCAAGATTCCCCAGTGACACTGCTAGAGAAGATCCCAAGCTCACTCAATCCATCGCAGGGAGAGGATCCAACCCTCCCCCAGCACTCGGCCCAGAGTCCGAGGGCACCCCCGCCCCGTCACAGGCAGGCACTGAGCAGGTTGTGCATCCAGCCACACACCCCTGCAGCGAGCACACAGCTGCAAAGCCACTGTCCCTGCAGCCAGGTGCCCATGGTACTCACCAAGCCACAGGCTACTCAGGACTCGGGCAGTGACAGCAGCATTTGGAAACCCTTTGGTTGGGCAAGTCAGCACTGCCAGGGGGCCTGCTTGACACCCACTAGCCCCAATGCTGAGGTCAGGCAGACACGGGGGGAGACAGACTTCACCCCAACAGCCAGCTGAGAAGAGCAATCCCGTATGCCAGTGTGCACAGGGACAGCCTTTCCCTGCACAGCTGCCAGCCAGGGGTCCAGGACCAGCCCCAACCCTGCTCAATTCCAGGAGTCACCACCAACCTCATCCGACAGGAGCTGGAGCAAGGCCTCTGGCCTCTCCTCTCCCTCCAAACCCAGGGAGAGGGACTCAGCCCCCAAATCTAGCTCCACACCCCCGCGGGTAGGTGGTGGGCAGGATCCTGCTGCTCTCCCCAGCAGCTTGCAGGCTATATAAGGCATGTAAGATGACACCGGCATGTTCCTCTGGCTGCTCATCCGGGCTGGGAGCTGGGCGGGATACTCCAGAGCGACTGCATATCAGACATTCCCTGCGCTGGCCCATAAAACACGCACACAAAACCAGCACTCTGGGCTGGGATCCCTCATCCCCCACAGGAGCTGCCTTGGGACAGCACAGTAGCCACCTGTGCTCAGACCCGATCTGCTCCCCCCACTCCAGAGACCCCCTCGCCAGCAGGCCCCACTTCCTTCCCCTCCAAGGTGTCCAGCTGCAGCTTAAAACCCATCTCCAGGGGACTGGGAGAGGAATGTGCAGGGTTAGGAAGAGGTGGGGAGACTGAACCCTCCCCCCCTGCCTGGGCTGAGCCGAGCCGACAGGACAACATGCCTGAGCGGGGCCCTTTGCCACAGGCTGCAGCAGGAGTCTTGGCTCTGTGCTCCGGGATCTGTGTGGAGGATGTGATGGGGGGGGATGTCCCTGCCGCACTGGAAGAGCTGCACAGCCGTTCCCAGCCCCCCACCCCTGTACTGAAGCTAACACCTCGCACTGCCAGCTAGGGCAGCACCCCCACACAACCAGAGCTACCCACTGCCCACTACCACCAGGCAGGCCCTTGACATGCAGATCCGAGTGAGGGCTTCCTGCAGGACTCCAATGGCATCTGGTTCACTGGGTCAGGCAGGCTGGGAGAAGGGCACAGGCCTGTTCAGATGCCCCCGTGACAGGCAGCAGCCAAACCCCCGAGCCACACACAGTCGGGGCAAGAGCCAGACAGCACACGGGAAAGGAGAAAAGGCTCCTTCGCTGTAACTAGTGTCGGCCGCAGGGCCAGGGACGGAGGCAGGTAGAGACAAGGGCGCAGAAGGGGGGCAGCGCGCCTGGCGCCTCGGAACCGCCCATGGGGACCAGGGTCTGCGCTAGTGACCGGCTCCTCCGGGCACTGCCAGCGGGGGGGGCAGGCATGGGATGGCCCGGGGGGGGGGGGGGGGGGGGCGGGGGGGCGGGCCCGGCGTGCAGGCGGGGGGGGGGGCGGGGGGGGCGGCGGGGGGGGGGGCGGCCCAGGACCGGCGGCAGGTCCAGCGGAGCCCCGCAGGCTGTTTGCACAACCCCGTCCCAGCCCAGCCCAGCCGGGGCGGTTAGTCACCGCGCTGCCAGACGCGCTGGACTCGGGCCACAGCCGCCGGTTTGGGAGGAGAAAAGCCTGTTCCCGGGTAGCCCGGCGAGCCGCCGGGCGGGGAGACGCCTTCAAGGGGGGGAAGCCGGGCCGGCTCCGGCTCTCCTTCCCACCCCCCCCGCCGCCCCTGCCGCCCCCCTCCGCACCCCACCCCCCGCCTGGGGCAGCTCCAGGAAGAGCCCCCCCGCGCCCCGGCTCCGCCCCCCCCCGGCGGCCCAGCCCCGGGAAGAGCGCCCCCCCGC
>NW_020664980.1:19477510-19489987 GCF_002925995.2 Terrapene triunguis | reverse complement strand
TCAGACCCCCCCCGCCCCGTGTCTCCTGGCGCTGCCCAGGGAGCCCAGGTGGGTCAGCCCGTGGCTGGGGCCCATGTGCTGAGAGGGGTCCCCAGTGCTGGCGGGGGCAGTACCTGGAAGGCTAGCTGGCAGAGCTGTGCTATCCACTCGTCCCGCCGCTCGGCTGCCAGCACGTGGCTCTTCTCGATGGTGTTCAGGTAGAAGGCAGCCGTGTCCTTGGGGCAGCTGGGGGCGTCAGCCGGCCCCACAGAGACGCAGTCTGCGAGCCGGATGACCCGGCGCTCACACTTCCGCAGGGACGTCTTCTCTGGCCCGGAGCCGTTGTCCCGCGCATCGCACGTCTCCAGCCGGGCAACGCCCCAGGGGCCGGTGGCAAAGAGCTGGGCCCGCACCTTCCTCCAGAACTTCTGGGGTGGGGGGCAGATAGGGCAGGACTCACCCCAGGGGCTCAGCGCAGCCCTATTCACCCCCAAACAATGCACATGGCTCCTGTGCCCACGGGGCAGCCAGCGGGAGGCAGCAGAGAGCAGAGCGGGGAGGAGGGGCCGGCAGGGACTGCCAGAGGGCCGCAGGTCCAGCCCCCCGCACCGGGGCAGGACTAAGTCAACCTGGCCCCCCGACGGGTTTGTCCAAAATGGTCTTAAAACCCTTCCACGATGGGAACTCCACAGCCTTGCCCGGCCCCCTGGCCCAGCGCTGAACCGCCCGGAGAGTCAGGCGGTTTCTCCTGCTCTCTAACCCCAGGCTGAAGCCCATTGCTGGGGACAGCACCCTTTAGAAAAGCCCTCCCCAGACGGGGAGGCCGGTATCAGGTGCCCCCTCGGTTGCTTTTCTCCAGACAAAACACACCAGTTTTTTAACCCTTCCTCACAGGGCAGATTTTCTAAACCTCTGATCATGTTTGTTGCTCTGCTGCCTCTGGTCATTTGTCCCGATCTTCCGTGAAGTGCGGCTCCCCCCCGGACACAGCACTCCAGCTGCGGCCCCACCAGTGCCCAGCAGCGTGGGAGTCAGCGCCTGTCTGTTAATACACCTGGACTGAGTCGCCTTTCTCACAGCTGCCTCACTGTCCATTTATGGCCCACGCTGGGCCAGCCCCTTTCCCGGGTATTACCACCTCGTCACACTCCCCAGTTGGGAGCTGGGCATTTGATTTTTCCTTCCTAAGTGAAGCACTCTGCACTTGTCTCTAGTGGGTTTCATCTTGTTGATTTCAGACTGATTTTCCCAGCAGGAGACAAGGCTTCGGGGAGGGCCTGCTGGGCCCCTCCCCAGAGCCTTGGCGCAGGACGGCCCACGCCCGCAGACCCCGATCTTACTCTGCGCGTGGCGCATCAGCTCCTGGGCAGGTCCCTGGAGCCTCAGCCTCAGGAGCACCAAGGCGCGAGGCAATTCCACAGGGCTTCCAAGCCTCCCACTAGTGGCTGGCCAGCGCAGCCGCCCTCAGCACCTTAGCTTGGCTTCCGCGGGGCCACGCAGCGAGGCAGCGACGGGGCGGGCTAGGCCCCGAGTCCTGATTCTGGCTCCCTGCTGTACCCACTGGCTGCCCTCTCCGCGGCTAGGCCTTGGCCCTGGCCTGGGCTGGTGGGGCTGTTTTTAGCCCCGAGCTAGATGCAAATTAAGCCATTTTGAGCCATTTGTTTTCTCGATAGCAGCCCCACATCTGCTGCATGAGCCCAGGCCCTGGAGCCAGCAGCAGCCACATCCTCCCAGGGGAGGGTCTGCACCAGCCAGCACCTGGCCTGCCGGAGCACCGTGGGGGGGGGGGGGGAAGAGGGGGCGGTGGCCCCCCAGCCCCAGGGGAGCAGGACAGAACAGTGTGGCAGCAGCTGGATCCGCGGGCCTGGCCCAGCAGAGACTAAGGGATGGAAGGCAGGTGAGCCTGGCTCGCAGCACCCACCAGCCCACAAATACCTGCCCCAGCAGGGGAGCAGAGTGCTTTCAATGGGGGGGGGGGGGAAATGCACTACAGCCCCCCCAAGGAGGAAATCTGTTCCCGGCCAAGCTGTGTTGCTCATTGTAATAAAATGAGCTGTTCCCAAAGCAGTGTGGCTTTTAGTTAATCATCCAATCCCTACACTTGGGGGGGAGGGGCTAAGCCCCCCCACCCATGGGTGCCTATGCTCATGCAAGTGGTCGCCATGTGCACACAGGGTCCACCTCCCTCTTCCCAAAGGGGGGCGTTTCCCTGCTCTTTGTTCAGCTCATGCATGTGGGGCACCCCAGTAGGCACAGCTGGGGGGGCAGAGAGCACAGTGAGGGGCCCATCATCAGCACAGACAGGGGCACAACCAAAGCTGCGGTCAGGGCCCTGCCTGTTGTTATGGCCAGGCCCAGGGGGCTCAGAGCCGAAGGGCCAGGCTGGGGCATACAGTGCAGCCTTCCTGCGCCCCGGCCAGGGTAAAGCCAGAGGCAGGTTCCCTACGGGATGGGATGACGCCCCAGGAATGGACCGTCCCAAACCTCCCCACACTGCTCCATGGGGCAGCATTCCTCGGACCTGCCTTCCCTGGCAACCAGGGAGCACCCTGCGCCTTCCACAGCCCCAGCCCGGAGGGGCCAAGGTCAACACCGCATGGGCCCGGGCAGCCAAGCACATGGCTGTACTGCCACACAGCCGAGATAGTAGAGAGGACTCCCGGCTCCCAAAGCCTGGAACGTGGCCTGGAGGAAACTGTGCCCACAGGCCCCCTCGGTAGCCACTGGGGGGCCCCCCCCAAGGCCTGCTCTTACTCCCCAGCAGGGCCAAGGCACGTCGGTGAAGCTGCCCAGGTGGGACCCTGCAGCTGCCCAGTGGAGAATGAGACTTCTGGGGATCTGGCCTGAAACCGGCCCGAGGCAGAACGCACCTGCCCCAGCCAGCCCCTCCCGAGAGACAGCACAAAGGGGCAGAGGGCTAGGTGACCCCTTTGTTCTCTCCCATAGTTCCCTGCAGCAATCACAACACCCAGGTCTGTTGGCAGAGGCAAGGGCCCCGACCCCCCTCCCCCGATAGTGCCCCACTCCCCCAGCACACAGCAAGGCGGACTCCCTGTTCAAACACCCTCCCCCCCAAAGCTCTGGGTTTTGGTTGAAGCGTTTATTAACATTTCAGTGAGAGTTAAGCACATGACGCAGTTTAGAGCTGGGGCAGGCGTGGCTCAGTAACACGGGGGGGGGGGGGGGGGAAGCCCGCCCCCCCCCCCCCGCGCTTGTGCCCTGGGGCCAGCAGGGGTTGAGATCAGACACAGCATGGCCAGTCCTGGGGCAGTGACCAAGGGCCACTCTGCTCCGCTTTGCTGGGCCTGGTCTGCCCCCCCACCCAGGCACTCCTGTGCCCAGTACTCTCAGCCCCTCCCCCCTTTACCTTTCCAAATTTGAAGTACTGGACATAGAGGATCCCGGCCTTCACGGGGGTCTCCATGGGCCCAGCCCGGCCTGGCAGGGGTATATGCAGAGGGCAGCGGTGCCGGTAATGGGGAGTGGTGGCCGCTGCAGTGGAGTGAGTGCGCGGGGAGACTTCCTTTCTCGCTAACTTCCCCTTTGTGGTGCGTGGGGTGAGGGGCAGGCAGCGCAGGGGAGCAACGGCCCCCAGGGAGACCAGCGGGGCCGAACGAGCATGGCAGAGGCAGCAGCAGCCCGCAGGGGACTGCTGGGTTCAGGCAGCCAAGCCTGGAGACGGTGCCCCGCTGCCCAGCTCCTCCGCAGCCAGCGACGGCACCGGACACGGCCCGCAGCAGAGGGTCGGCCAGAGCCCCAGGCTGCCCTTCCAGCCCCGAGCAACTCGAGTGAGGCCAGCACAACCACCCCTCAGAGCCCCAGGCCTTCGGCAGGTGTCACTGGGCCCAGCCCCGCGTGACAAGGGCCGGGTTTGCCTCTGGCCCTGGCTCTCCTGTGCCATGGGGCTTTGCAGGGCCTGCGAGAGGCTGGGGCTGGGGGCCCAGCTTGCCCCATCTCTGCATGGTGACACTGACTGATGTAATGGGCCATTGCAGCATAGCTCCGGTGCTTCCTCTCCGAGCAGGAACCGCGGGGCCTGGCCGAGCAGCACCGGCCCCTGGCCCACACAACACAGGGCACCTTACGACACGTCTGAGCCCAGAGGGAAGGGGCATGGCACTGCCTGCAGACAGCCCCGGCCCCACGTGCTCTTGGGAAGAAGTGGGGCCAGCTGCCAAGGCTGCTGGGCTCCAAGGAACTCTCCTGCCTGGCCCAGCGAGCACACACCGCAGGCAGCAGCGCAGCCCAGGAGCCTGGGCTAGAAGTCCATGGAGCTGTGTGCCAGGTAGTCCTTGCGGCCGATGTTGCTGACTTGCTTGGTCTGCATGGCTTCCAGCTTGGGGCAGTCGGTGATACGGTGGCCCAGGCCCCCACAGAAGGCACAGCCCCTCTCGTCTGCAATGGAGGGAGTGGGGTCAGAGGCAGCTTGCGGGGGGGGGGGGGCAGTGTGCACACCCCACGGCACAGGGGGAAGCAGCCCCAGCCCAGCCCCCCCAGAGGCAGGGCCAGCCCATCACGTGGGGAGCTGAGCCCCAGACCGCACACGACAGAGCAGGGAAGTGACCTCTCGAGTTCCAGGCTAGCGCTCCAACCAAGGGGAGCGCCGGGGGCTGGAGGTGCCAGCTCTGGGTGCTTTGCCCGAGGAGCGGCCTGCCAGCCGGGCAGTGCAGGGCTCCAGAGTGCCCTGCCCCTCTGTGTCTGCACCACCACACAGGCAGCAGTGCTCCGGGCCCCCCCGCCCCCCTGGGCTTCTGGGAGCTGCCGACCCCCTCACCTCCAATATCCAGCATGGTCTCGTCCCCGCAGTGCAGCACCTGCAGCACCGGGGGCACCTTCTGCTTGGCCTCCAACAGCAGCGCCTTCAAGTCCATGAGCACAGACTCATCTGGGGCAGAGAGGAACGTGAGAACGGAGCCCGGCTTTGCCCACCCCACAAGGGCCCATGAGATCTGGGTATCACAGCAGGACAGAGGGCAATTTTGGCTCACTCCAGTTGAGGCGCGGGGGGGGAGGGGACAGAACCAGCCGAGCTGGGGACAAGAGGAGTCTGCGAGAGCCAGCAAACCCCGCAGGGCAGCACAGCACCCCCTAGCACACGGGCAGCCCTACTGAGTCACCCGCCCTGCTCCTTGGGCCACATGGGGCCAGCCCTGCCTGTGCTAGGGAGCGCCCCCTAGTGAGCCCCGGCCCACTCCCTGCAGCAGGTGAGTGTTCCTTGAGGTCTCCCCTCGAAGCGCTGAGCCCAGCCCGGGGGCAAGCGCTCAGGGCAGAGAGACTCCTGGCCCAGCTCAGCCCAACTGCTGCGAACCCAAAGGGCAGCGACAGCCCCGCTCCCGTGCGCCCCTCACCACAGGCCTTGTTGATGAAGGTGGTGGCGATGCCAGTGTTCCCTGAGCGGCCCGTACGCCCAATTCGGTGAACTATGGGGAGAAACAGAGAGTCAGGGCCAGGCCACTGAGTGCAGAGAGCCAGGCAGGAATCCAGCTGGGCACCCAGACTGGGGAACTCCCCACCACAAGGAGAGCAGCCACTGCAGGGACAGGCCCAAGGACCTGTCCTCCCACCCCTGAACCGAGCCGTCAGCGTGAGCAAAGCAATCTGCCTGGCTCACCCTCCGTAAGGATCAGCCTCCGTCTGCAGCCAGGTTAAAAAATAGCAGCTGCCGTGAGCTACGAAGCAGGAAGTCACATCCCCACATTCCATCTACAGGACATTAAAACAAGGTCCTAGCCGGCTGCCCAAACGGAGATGCCGGCCTCATAGTGCCCACGGCCGTGTAGGAGGAGACCCCGTGCTAATGGCCCCCACCATCACCAGATACAGACAACTCCGTTTGATGCCTCCCGTCTGTCAAGGAACCATTTCAACAGTTGTGGTTGGGAAATCCTCGTTTTTTTATTGTTTATCATTATGGTCCCACTTCCCTATGGTTTGTCCGTATGATCTGTCTGGTTCTTTGATTGTTTCTGGCTGTTACGTAATTAATTTTGCTAGGTGTAAATTAATGAAGGTGGTGGGGTAGGATTGGTTAGAGAATTTTGTTACAATGTTAGGATTGGTTAGTAACATTTTAGTATGATGATTGGTTAAGGTACAGCTAAGCAGGACTCAAGTTTCACTATGTAAACTGGGGTCCAAAAGGAAGTTTTTGGGAACCAACTCCAGGACCCAGCCCCACGATCGGAGCTGCCAGACCTCAACACACTGCCAATGACACCGTGCAGAAACTGGAATCCCCCAGATGGACCTGATCCTGAGCCTGACTGGCCAGAGGGAAAAGTTCCTCTCTCTTATTGGGAGTGGTGAGCACTGTGTGTGTAGCGTCTGCCGTCTGCTTTGGTGATTGTTAATAAATAGAGGTTAAGTAGGATATTACTGTGTAAGGCTCTTTCACTGGTAAAAGACCCTGTAAACCCGAAAAAGATGAAGCCCGGAGCCCACAGGGAAAGGGTGTTTGCCCGGAGCCCACGGTGGGGCAGAGCCCAGAGCCCGTCGCCTGGAACCCTAGGAACTGGGTAAAAGTGAGTGCCCTAGAACGTGCGAATAACAGAATTTTGTGCGGGTAACACCTCTGCCTGGCTCACCCCCCTCCCCCGCCCTTGAGCCCTCTGCCCTACCGTAGTTCTCGATCTCCTCCGGCATGTCGTAGTTGATGACGTGCTGGATGGCTGGGAAATCCAAGCCCTTGGAGGCTACGTCGGTGGCAACCAGGACGTCCTTCTTCCCGTCTCGGAAGGCCTCGATGGCCTTCGTCCGCTCCTCCTGGTCTGCAAGGGCCCAGCCCAGAGGGTTAGCGCAGGTCCAGCTTTGCCAGCTAAGGGCCCTGCCCCCAAACCCACCTCACAGTGGGGCGTGGCAGAGCGATGCACCAAGTACTAGTCAGACCCCTCCCCCATGCACCGGACGCAGAGGGTCACGTGGGTCGGCCACCGCGGCAGGGTCCCATGGGGGCCCGAGGGAGTAGCCGGTCCAGGGAAGGCTCACTCATCTCCTCGGCCCTGCACCCGGTGTGGCGACCTGCCTGGCCATGGCCCAGGGCAGATGGAGCTGAGCCCAGAACAGCTCGTCACATTAGGGAGCTGGGGCCAGATTCACAGCAGAGGCCTGGGAACTGGGCTGTCTAGTCCCTTCCCAGCACTGCCCTACAGGCATTCCTCAGAAGCCATCTCAGGGCCCCACAGCCCCTGCTTTCGTTCAAAGCCATTACGTTTCTACCCGCAGGGCTGTGGCAACCGGCTGGGGAATGTGAACAGAGGCTGAGCTGGTGCAGCGCTACCTGCTTGAGTCTGCTGAGAGCCAGAACTGCTAGCTTTGAGAGGGGATCCCAGCCCTGCCCTTTCACACTCTGGGCTGCACCATTTCTGCTGCCAGGTGCCTGATGCTTTGCCTTCCTACCCCTGTCTTGCCAGGACCCGCCTGCAACTGCCTCCTGCTCCCCCGCTCCCCTCAGGGCAGTCAGCTGGATTCCATGGCATGCTCCCAGCGAAGAAGCCCTTAGTTCCCAGCCAATCTGACCTAGAGAGAAATTCCTTCTCGAGCCCAAACCCAGAGAATGTCAACAAGACCCACCAGTCTAGCATGCAGACACCACCTCGGAGCACTGGTCCACCTGAGAGGTGCCCTGTCTCCAGCTGTGGCCGATCCCTGGCATCCCAGAGAAAGGTGAGAAAACCCCAGAATACATCTAGGCAATTATGCACCAACAGAAAAATCTCCTGCCTGACCCCCACAGGTGACCAATTGATGCCCTGAAACCTGAGACTGGAATAGTCATTATCTTAATGCAGAGGGGCAGGGTTCTGAGCACGTTGAGGGCCTGCGTGCAACTCACCCCCTCCATGGGCCATTGGGGGAGCGGGGGGGGGGGGACAGGGCAACTCAGAGTCCATGGCCAGAAGGGACCGCGGTGACCATCCAGCCCATCACCCCAGGCATGCAGGCTGGGAGATTTTCCCCAGAAACTGGATTCAAGCCTAACTTTTTAAGCCATCTAATCTCACCTTCCAGACTCCAAGCAATGGGGAGTCCATCAGCTCCCCTGGTAAAAGCTCAATGACCCTCACAGCTGGGAAATGACCTCTCCTGGCAAGGCCTGATCTAACTTTCTCTGGGGATGCCTTTGTCAGCCAGGCTGTGGAGCACCCCGCTCTGGGGGAGCCTTTCCGTATCCTTCTTGGCAACAAGCTGCCCAAGCTGAGCGACTTACACCTCCCAGCCACGGCTTTTCCAGCCCCTGCACGGGCGCTTCGCGGCCCTGGCTACCAATCCCCTGGGGAATGCACCTGACTGGCAAATAGCCTCAATCAGATTGGATGTTTCACTCTGTGCTCAGGCTGGGATCCCCGAAGCAGTGCATGCTGGGGCTGGCCGCCTGGGGGCAGCACTGCTCTCCAGCAGCTCTCACTGACCTTTCCCTCCATGAATGGCCACTGCTTCCACGCCCTTGAGCAGCAGGTATTCGTGGATCGCGTCCACGTCAGCCTTCTTCTCCGCGAAGATCAGCACCTGCCACAGGGCCAGCGTCAGCACAGAGACCCCCATCGGACCCTCGCCCCCCGCGCTGCACAGAACCGACCAGCGCCCTGACAGCAGAGCCGCTGGCCGCAAGGTCTGCAGCTGAGAGCCTGGACACAGCAAGGAGTGCTGTGGACCCTGAAGGGCCTGGGCACGATCTCGTTCACTCCCCTCCCCACTCCGTGGCGAGCCACAGGGCCAGGAAGAGCTGGCCTGCATCAGGGCTGCCTTCCACCAGCAGGAGCAGCTACAGTCCCTGGGGCAGCCGGTGTGCGGTACTCACGGGCGGCGGGGTCTTCTGCAGGCACTCTAGCAGGTACACCATCTTGGCTTCCTCCTTCACATACTCCACTTCCTGAACACAAGCACAGGGCTCCGGTCAGAGAGGTGAGGGAGCTGGGAGAATACGCACAGGGCCGGGACTGTCTGGGAGGCACAGGTCGCAGGGCTCAGAGCAAACCCCTCTGGCAGACCGTGGATTCCGGCAGGGCCAGCGGGACCCAGCCATGCTGGGGTCCAGCACAGGGCATTTGGGAACTCACCTGTATGACATCCAGGCTGGCAGCTCCAGCTCGGCCCACATTGATGGTGATGGGCTTCACCAGGGCACTCTTGGCAAAGTTCTGGATCTTCTTGGGCATGGTGGCACTGAAGAGAAGGGTCTGCCTCTGGCCCTGGACCGAGAGCCAAGGGTAGGGAGGTTAGCACGGCCATTCAGCCAATACACGAATGGGGGAAGCGGAGCTCAGCAAGAGCCAGTGGGTGCTGGCAGGCACCCCGGACTCCCTACACAGGGGCCCTTGGAGAACAGCTTTGTGCCAGCAGGGCTGGGGCAGTACACGGTGCGACCAGAGCCCTGACAGAGCGGCACATGGGACAGCCAGCGTGAGACAGGGCAGAAATACAGTGCCAAGGGCTGGGAGGCCAAAGCCGTTACCCACAGTGAGAAGCTGCAGGAGGCAGCCGGGACCTGACAAGGAAACCATTAGTCCTGCCAGCCAGGACCCTGGCACTCCACACCAACCAGCGAGGCCCCAGCCAGGAGCTGGGTGCAGCGTTCCCCGGGCAGGTGGAGAGCTGTGCTGGCAACACACACCTCCGGGCTCCTGAGTGGGCCAGGCCAGGGACTGGGAACAAGGGAATTAAACCCTTCAGGGCAAAGGCTGCCCTGCACCCACACCTCCGCTACCCGCCAGCTACCTTGAAGTAAGAGAAGATGGTGCGGATGTCTCCTTCGAAGCCCATGTCGATCATCCTGTCGGCCTCATCCAGGGCCAGGTAGCGACAGATGTCCAGGCTCACCATCTTCTTCTGCAGCAGGTCCATGAGGCGGCCCGGGGTAGCCACCATCATGTGCACACCGCTGCAGGGCAGGGCAGGCAGGCGTCAGGGCTTCTGCGCAATCTGGCTGCAGGGGAGGAAGGGCCCCGCGAGCTGCCCACCTCGCCAGGGACCCAGCACACCACACCGCATGCCCCAGCCGCATGCTGCTGGCGGCCACCGTGCCCAGCCCCCACCCCAGCCTTCTCACCTTCGCCTCAGACTGATCCCCTCCTGCAGGGTGCCGAGGCTGCAGGCTCAGAACCCGGCTCCCAAGCAGGCCTGAGGAGATGCAGCGCCCAGTGAGACAGGCTGCTGCGTGCACTCCTCCCGGGGGCGCCCACACAGGGAGGGAAGGGTATTGCCCGCAGGTCCGCCCGCAGCAGGACTTACTGTTTGATAGTCTCCATCTGCTCCTTGACGGACATGCCCCCGATGCAGAGGGCACAGCGCAGCAGGGGCAGGCTGTCCTCATGCAGCAGGCGGCAGTAGTACTCAAGGATGCCGTGGGTCTGCCTGGCCAGCTCCCTCTGCAGAGAGAAGAGAGTCCATTATCCCCCACTACGCCCGCCTCTCTTGGCGGATGCCCAGATCTGACATCACCCCAGCAAGCCGCCGGCTAAGACCCGCCCGCGTGAGCCAAGCACACTTACAGAGGGGCAGATGATGAGTCCATAGGGTCCCTCTCTCTTGGAGAATGGCAGCCGTTTCTCCTGCTCCAGGCAGAACATGATGACGGGGAGCGTGAACACCAGGGTTTTCCCTGAGCCAGTGAATGCGATGCCGATCATGTCCCTGCCGGACAGGCTGCAGGAGACACGGGGAGCGGGTCAGTGGGAAGAGACTCCAACGCAGCGAGGAGCCCTGTGCCGGCCCCTGTGCGTTCCCAGGCAGGGCGGTGCCCTGCCCAGGGAGGCGGCAGATGGTGCATCACCGGGGCAGGGTGTCCAGCTCACCCCGCTGGCCATGGAGCAGGCAGCGCTCCCAGAGCTGGGAAAGGCAGCACTCACATGGTGGGGATGCCCTGGATCTGGATGGGGGTCGGCTGCTGGATTCCCTTTTTCTTCAGGCCTCTCAGGATAGCTGTGAACAGAACGTGGGGGGAGGGGGGCGTTAGCAGCACAAAAGTGGCCGGACGTGGGGCTGTGACCCACCCAGTTGCCAATAGCATTTGTTTCGTCAGTGGCACCCCCCAGGCCTTGCCTCCAGACCAGCAGCTCGGGGGGCCTGGCTGGGTCCCCTCAATTGGATCTGTGACCTCCAGGCACTACACACCAAGGTGCCGCCCCCTGACAACTCCTCCCTGCCCCAAGTCACCTGCCGGGAACTTCATTTCCTTGAAGCTCTTGATGGGTGGGGGGATGCCCTCGCCCTCCACCAGGACGTGGTACTTTCTGCGCACGCGGTCGTGCCGTGCCTCCGACATGCCCAGGATGTAATGCGGCGCCTTCCAGCTGAGGAGAGGGCAGGGGAGGAGGGTCAGCAAGGAAAGGGAAAACCAAACTGACTCAGCTGCACTCGCGGGTGCAGCCAGAGCTGAACGCTGCTTTGCTTGGCCAGGCAGCAGGTGGACCGGCCCAGCTGCGTACCCGCCGATCCCCCAGACAGAGACCCGAGCCCCTCAGAATTCCAGACTCCAATGGCACTAATGCAAAAGCTGGGGCCACCCACGAAGGGAGGACACAACCCCAAGCCTGCATCCCTCAGCATCCACCCACACGGCCCACTTCCAGAGCAGAGCAACTGAACTGTCAGCCCCCGAGCAGAATGGCCAGGCACTGCCTGGCGCTCTGGTGTGCTGCGGCCCGGTTCCCATGTGCGCTGGGGCACAGTGGGAGCAACTGCTCCACTCTGCATCAACCCTAATTCCATGGCCAAGGCTGGAATATCCTTCGCTCCCAGCGAGGCGCTCAGGTTAACGCACCCCCTGGGATACGAGTTATTGAGGAGTATTTCCCAGGGCGGTGCTTCTGTTATACCCCCGGCGGGGCCTGGTCCCCCCCACAGGCCAGGGAAGGAGCTGTAGCCCTCAGCGGCTTATCTCGCCAGCTCTCTAGGCCTCAGATGCTGCGTTGCTCTCTAGGCTGCCTATCTTGCCAGCACACGTGTCTGCCTTCCCAATTCCCCAGCTGGAGAGCAGGCTCCAGCTCTCACTCCCAGAGTCCCCAGCCCTGCTGTTCCGACCGTGGGACAGTGCGCACAGCTGAGGGTGGCTGCGGAGCAAGGATCAGCTGCAAGCAGGGCCCGACAGACACAACACGTGTGTGTGGGCAGAGCCTAGCACAATGGGGCCCTGAGCCACAACCAAGGCCCCCTGTGTGTTACCACAATACACACAGTAAACAGTACCACACCGTGCTGGGCACCTGGCTACAGCAGAAGGGTGAATCCCAGGGCATCTTGGGAAAATGCCAGGCTCCACAGCCAAAGAACTGTGGAGTCCATGGGACCCTGAATGAACTGACTGGGGCAGGTCAGAACTCCCTGCGCTACTCTTTCAGGCTCTCTGCAGATTCAAGCAGGCAGCACCACATCAGTCACACTTTTGAGATTTGCTCTGGAATCGCACGGTCTAGCCATTTTGAAATGATCGGTCAGCGTGGAGCACAAGTATGCAGCGAGAGTGAATTTGGAGGCAATTCCATGGCCACGCATCTGCAGGGC
>NW_020664980.1:19446831-19472510 GCF_002925995.2 Terrapene triunguis | reverse complement strand
ATCTCCACCCCCCCAGCTTCCCCTCCGACCCCCCCACCATGATCTCCGCCCCCAGCTTCCCCTCCGACCCCGACCCCCCATCCCCAGACTTTGATCTTCACCCCCCAGGCCCTACCCCAACCTCCCCCCGACCCTGATCCCTGCCCCCCCAGCTTCCTCCCTACCCCCAGTCTGCAATCTCTGCCCCCGTCCCTGCCCTGACTGGGTTTAACCCCTGGGAAGATGTGGGGCCTCCTGGGCCTGGGCAGAGGCCCTGGAAGTGGAGCTGGGAACCTCAGGACTCTGATCCAGCTGGGGCCGAGGCTGGTTCTGCGCCAAGGCCTGGCTCTGTGGTTCCCAAACCGCTCGCTCCTGGGGCAGCTCGAAACGAGCCTGGGTCTCCGCCAGCGTTCCCTCTCCCCCGCCCCCCGTGTGACCCATCACCTTCACATCGGTGCACACAACAAACTTCATGGGGTGGGGGTGGGGCTGAGGGGTTCAGAGTGTGGGAGGGGGCTCAGGGGTTTGGGGTGCAGGGGGGGTGCTCAGGGGCTACGGCAGGGAGAGAGGACTCCCCCCTGCGCTCTCTCCCCACAGCAGCAGCACCTGGGCTAGGGGGGAGAGGTGCCTCTCCCCGGCACGGCAGCTCTGGGGTTGGGGCTGCAGGGTAGGCGGGTTGGGGGCCAGGCTAGGTGGGGGCCAGGGAAGGGGCACCCCTCCCCCGGCTGCAGCAGGACCCCAGATGGGTTTCTTGAGCACCCGTAGGGCACTAGATAGGCTGCTGCGCGGCCACGCAGCTTACAGGGAACTTCGGTCTTTGGGCCATCGGTGCCGCTCAGCTCATCTACAGATTTGCCTGGTTTTACAACAGGCTACATAAAAAGCACTAGCGAAGTCAGTACAAACTAACATTTCCTACAGACCATGACTTGTTTCTATGTACTGTGCACTGACACGATTCCCATTGATTTGTTTTATAATGATACGGTACCTGAGTATCCCTAGGGTACCCGACCCCCTGGGCGAGAACCATTGAACAAAGGGATCCCTGTGCCTGCCCAGGCAGGTTAAAAACAGCCCTCCGCTGGCTGGGCCTGAGCCCCCCAATCCCTGCCTGCTCTGCAGGGCCCTTCCCGAAGATCTTTCAATAGCAAGCGTTGCTGGTGCCCCTCCCGCAGTGGAGCTGGTAGTGAGAATTGCCACACGTCAGCGCACCGGTCCTTCCCCTTGCTGAGCCCGCCTGGTGTTTGCTGGGCATGAGTACCAAAGCGGCAGGATTTACCTGCCTGAGCGCCTGGCTGGCTGCACTCCATTTGCTGATCCAAAATGCAAGTTACTGTCTCTTTTCACCCTGCGCCTTGCAGGCCTTTCCGGTGCGCGGCTGGTCGCCGCTACAGCAGACTGGCACCTCCAGGCTGCAGAGTGCGTATGACTATGGCAAACAGACCCACCTTGCAGGCCTGGACCTCAAACCCTGTGCGTGGCCCAGGCAGCACTGGGCCGGCCCACACCTGCGAAGCTGCAGCACATTGGGCAGTTACTCTCCAGCAGTGGCGCTGGCTGAGGCGCCCTGGGCACATACAGCATCTCTAGCTCTTTGGGCAGGGTTTGACACCTGCTCTGGCAAACAGGGAGGGGGCCAGTTTGCTGCCCCTCCCCTCTAACTTGTGGGTTGTCTCTTGGGGTGGGTGCCTAGGCTGCTCCTCCCCACCCACCTTCTCTCTGTTCTTACCTGCCAATCCCCCGGCTCTGCCATATCTGCCCGCTCTCCTCTCGGCCAGGCACTCATCCTTGTCCAGCAGCCGAAAGGCCACCCAGCATCGCTTGTCACGCTGCCCGTCTCCAGCGAGATTGGCATAGCCCGCTCCCTGCTGGGGGAGAAGCTGAGAGACTCTGGTGCTGGGCATCCGTACACAGCCCTCCCAGCCACCACAACTGCCAGGCTGGGTCAGAGCAGGGCTCCGCCTGGCTGTTTCCTGCCGCCAACGGTGGCCCACCCCAGCTGCTTCAGAAGATAGAGCCCCATAGATGGCAGTAATGGGGCAACTGGACTCGGGGCACTTCCTCCAATGCTCCCAGTTGCGGTTGGCTCGTGCCCTAAAGCAGGAGGGTTCCTCTCCCTCCCAAGCGCTCGTTTGGTTTTCATATTTACTCATATCTCTGGATCTCCTTTTCCATGGAAACATCTGAGTCCCTTTTGGATCCTGCTGAAGTCTTGGCCTCACTGCCATCATGTGGCAGAGAGTTCCCATGGCTAATCCTGCACTGAAAGAACAGACATGTCCTTTGACCGTCTGTGAACTCGCTGCTTCTCCATGCACTGACAGCCTGCCCGAGAGCAGCGGCCCTGCCCCTCATTGGGTATTTTATCACATCTCCTGGCCCAAGGATTCAGTTTCTCCACAGAGGTGGGGTCCTCCTCCCCTGGCCAGTACTAACGCCTGGCCTCCAGGGGGCGGCCCAGAGGCTGTTTTAACACAGGCCTTTGGGGTGTGACTTGTGCAGCTGAAGCTGCAGTGGGGCTGAAGGCAGCAGAATGACCTGCCCTGAAGTGTGGCTGGGCCCCACCTCCTGACCACGCTGGTCAGCGCAGCACAGGCCCTTGCAGGGGGAAGGCTCCTGCTGAAGCAGCAGCACTTCCTGTAGCCCACCACCTCCCACCCACGTACTGACCTGCATCCCAGCAGAGGCTGCTGGACGTGGGGGCTGGTGTAACTCCCTGTCCCAGCCTGGCCTCCTGCACCCCGGGGCATGCTGGCTGAGAGGTGCCTGATCACGCACCCTTGCCTGCAGCAGCCAGGGGGTCTGGCAGGAGCACATGGCCCAGCCCCTGATACCAGGCTAAGGAGCCTCCTGCCTGTGCCAGCCCGGCTGGGTCAGTGCCAGAGCCATCAATGGCGGCACTGGAAAGGCCGTCCGTACTGCCACGGCTGCCGCAGGGTGCGAGCCAGGTGGGGCCTGCTTGCTGGCTCCCGTGGCCAAGCGGGAAGCTGCGATGAGCCCGCCCCCGCTGCTTGGCCCTAGCGTGGGGCCCTCTCATTGAGCCGCGGGACAGAACAGGACCTCCAGAGGCCATTAGTCCAGTCCCCTGCCCTCAAGGCAGGGCGAAGTGTTTGCCTCTCTGCACTGACCCATTCCCCCTACACCCCCCCAGCCGGCCGGCTCGGCATGCAGTCGCTGCGGGCAGAGGTCAGCATGGGACCGCTGGGTTTGACAGCAGCCAGGCTCTCAGAGGGGCCGGGGGCAGGGGAGCGTTTGGCACAGTCTTTCCCCCCTCCCCCAGCGCCACGAGGGGGCTGTGATGTCACGGCTGGAGCACCCTCAGGCTGCTGCTGATCAGAATCAGTGCCAGGGCCCTACTGCTAGCTCGGGGCCTGCCCCCTCCAGCCCCCCGCTAATCACACAGCACACACACCCGCTCTGTGTCCAAATGGCATTTTATCTTTCAGCATGAAAGATTTTCACAGTATCAAAAGTAAATAATTAAAAAAACCAGAGAAGCCAATCTGGCCGTGGCTGGTTGCGCAGCACGATCCCTGCGCAGGTGGGGCGAGGGCAGCGGCACCTTTCCAGCCGCCTGCAGGCTGGCAGACCGGGGTAGCACCAGAAATCGTGGTCAAGAGATCGGCAGTTTGTTTCCGTTGCAGCTCACTAAGGGGTAGGTTGGTGTGGGGAACGCAGGGCATGTGTGCGGGGCGGGGGACCCACTGCCTGTCCGTCCCTCTGCCCTTCAGCACACATATGCTAAGAACAGACTAGGGGGGCGCAGCTTGGTCAGCCAGAGCCCCCAGCCCGCCCTGGCTCCCACTCCTGTCACATAGGAGTCAGACTGGGATTATGGTACAAGCAGGGGCCCCGGTGGGCCAGGGATTCACCAGAACCCAGCAAGCTGCCGAGGGTGGAGCCACATGGTGGAGCCCTGGTGTATCTGCACAGGGCAGGAAGAGCCGTCATGGAGCAGGTGGCAGAGCTCAGGCTGCGTTCTAGGGGGCGTTCTACCCCTGCTGGGCTGCCTGGCACCCTCTTTTCCCCCAGCCCCAGTGCCGCTTGGCCCAAGCTGGGCGGGGAGGTGGAGTGCACGTGCTGCTCCCTGGGGTAGAGAAAGCCCCCAGCCCGTCCTGGGCATCCCTTACCCCCGGCTCCATGAGCTCAGGCGCCCAAGCCCTGCTTTAGAAGGGCTGGGCTGGGCAACATGCCCATCAGAACCTCACCCTGTACTTGGGGGGCGGGGGGAGGGGAACAGGTATTGCCCCCTGAGCCGGCCTGGCAGCCTGACGTGCACAGGCCCACTCGGCCATAGGGTTGGCCAGAGGAAGAGCTAGGCACAGCCCAGCTGGTACCAACCACGTCCCTCCCCCGGCTCCCGGAAGTGCTGCTGTGGGTGCCCGCTGCCCCTGGCCGGGCATGCCCCTTTGGGAACCCGAGAGCAGTGAGCACATGGGCTGGTGCAGGGGGGGCGGGGAGGGCTGCTGCTGGGGAGAGCAGTTCTAGGGCGGTGGGGGCAGCGCCCGCAGGCTGGGGGCCCCGGCCCGTCTGCAGGTGCTGCTGGGCTAACGGAACACTGCAATGTGCTCGTTATGGTGCAGCGTGCCCCTCCAGCCAGGAGAGGTGCTCAGGGCCTGCAGCTGCATTGTGACTGGAGGCGGAGGGGCCAGGAGAGGACTGAACTCAGCCCCTAGGCAGAGTGGAAGTTGCAGCTCCTGCCTGAGGCCCAACCCCTCAGCCAGGCTGAGACACAGGGGGTCAGCTGGACCCCTCAGGGAGCTGCAGGAAGGTGGGTATCTCCTGTGACAGGCTGCCAGGGCAACTGAGCTGGGTGGGGGGGAGGGCTTAGGGTGTCCCATGAAGCCAGGAACAAACAACAAAAAAAGTTGGGTTTTTTAAATAAAATAAAAAATTAAAAAGTTCTTTATTAGGTCCAGCATGGTCCTTTCCCCCGGCTGCGCGCCAGGCTGGCACGGGGGGCTGCCCACTGGCGCTGGCAGGCTCCCTGCACATCACCAACGGAGTGCTGGGAGAAGAGAAAATCCCGTAGAGGGACCAGGTGGGGGGGGGGGGGGGGGCGGCCTGAGCCGGGGGGGCCCCCGCCCCCCCCCGCCCAAGAGCTGTGACTGGCTGGGGAGGTGCAGGTGTGACAGGCCCAGGGCGAAGGGGTTCCACATTCACAGGAAGAGGAACCCACAGAGAAAACAAAAGGGGCCCCCCAGCAGGGGGAGGGGCACAGTGAGGCGAGTGTCTGTGAGTGCTGAGGGGCGGCACAGGTCCCCTCGCACGCACTGGGGCTCCCCCCACACCTCACTGAGCTGCACTCGAAGTGGTTTTCTTCAGGGTGAAGTTGGTCCAGTTCACGGCCACTTTCTGCCGAGTTTGCTTAGCAGAATCCAGACAGAACCTGGGGAGGGGGAAGAGAGAATCAGGGAAAGAGCAGAGACAGTAACCGCTCCCTGCCCCCCACAGGGCCAGTGCCCAACACATCCACACAACCCCCCCACCCCAAGCCAGGGCTTCTACCCTCCCCACCCTAGCCAGAGCAGGCAAGGTCCCATGGGAGAAAAGTCAAGGGATAAAGGAGCCCAGGAGAAGCGGCAGTTTCTCAAAGAGACAATATTAAAAGTACAACTGCCAACTATCCCGAGCGAAGGAGAGTCAGGAAGAACGGTCAGAGGCCACAAGGAGCCCTTTAACGACCTGAAAATCAAAAAGGAAACGTACAAAAGAACAGCACGAGCACGCAGCGACAAAATCAGTTACACCTGGCAAGGGACAGACAAGACATAAGAGGCTCTATAAATACATTGGGGCAAGAGAAAGATGAAGGAAAGCATAGATCCTCTCCTGCGGAAGGAGGGGGGCGGGATGAGCTCAGAACTGATGACTTCAAGGGGTGGAGGTGTTTACTGCCTGCTTTGCTTCCGTCTTCATTAAAAAGGTTAATGATGACCAGACACTCGACACAATGAACACAGCAAGGGGGCAGAACACAAGCTCAGATAGGGAAAGACCAGGTTAGAGAATATTTAGACAAGCTGAACGTATTTGAGTCAGCAGGGCCTGGGGAAATTCACCCCAGGTTTCTTTAGGAACAAGTGTGCGGATAAAGCCTTTTCTTGTAACCATATGGTCAGGCCTAAGGCCTTTGTCTGCAGCCAGATTAAGAGAGCAGCAGCCATGAGCTACGAATCAGGAAGTCACATCCCCACATTCCATCTACAGGACATTAAAACAAGGTCCTAGCCGGCTGTTTAGGAGGAGACCCCGTCCTAATGGCCCCCACCATCACCAGATAAATAACAGATCTTAAGATGGTTAAAGAAAACTTAGTTTGATAGCATCTGCCTGGCAAGAAACCACTTATTATAGAATCATAGAATATCAGGGTTGGAAAGGACCTCAGGAGGTCATCTAGTCCAACCCCCTGCTCAAAGCAGGACCAATCCCCAACTAAATCATCCCAGCCAGGGCTTTGTCAAGCCTGACCTTAAAAACCTCTAAGGATGGAGATTCCACCACCTCCCTAGGTAACCCATTCCAGTGCTTCACCACCCTCCTAGTGAAATAGTGTTTCCTAATATCCAACCTAGACCTCCCCCACTGCAACTTGAGACCATTGCTCCTTGTTCTGTCATCTGCCACCACTGAGAACAGCCGAGCTCCATCCTCTTTGGAACCCCCCTCAGGTAGTTGAAAGCAGCTATCAAATCCCCCCTCATTCTTCTCTTCTGCAGACTAAATAAGCCCAGTCCCCTCAGCCTCTCCTTATAAGTCATGTGCTCCAGCCCCCTAATAATTTTCGTTGCCCTCCGCTGGACTCTCTCCAATTTATCAACATCCTTCTTGTAGTGTGGGGCCCAAAACTGGACACAGTACTCCAGATGAGGCCTCACCAATGTTGAATAGAGGGGAATGATCACGTCCTTCGATCTGCTGGCAATGTTCCTACTTGTACAGCCCAAAATGCCATTAGCCTTCTTGGCAACAAGGGCACACTGTCGACTCATATCCAGCTTCTCGTCCACTGTAACCCTTAGGTCCTTTTCTGCAGAACTGCTGCCTAGCCATTCGGTCCCTAGTCTGTAACAGTGCATGGGATTCTTCTGTCCTAAGTACAGGACTCTGCACTTGTCCTTGTTGAACCTCATCAGATTTCTTTTGGCCCAATCCTCTAATTTGTCTAGGTCCCTCTGTATCCTATCCCTACCCTCCAGCGTATCTACCACGCCTCCCAGTTTAGTGTCATCTGCAAACTTGCTGAGGGTGCAATCCACACCATTCTCCAGATCAGTAATGAAGATATTGAACAAAACTGGCCTCAGGACCGACCCTTGGGGCACTCCGCTTGATACCGGCTGCCAACTAGACATGGAGCCATTGATCACTATCCGTTGAGCCCGACGATCTAGCCAGCTTTCTATCCACCTTATAGTTCATTCATCCAGCCCATACTTCTTAAACTTGCTGGCAAGAATACTGTGGGAGACCGTATCAAAAGCTTTGCTAAAGTCAAGGAATAACACATCCACTGCTTTCCCCTCATCCACAGAGCCAGTTATCTCATCATAGAAGGCAATTAGGTTAGTCAGGCACGACTTCCCCTTGGTGAATCCATGCTGACTGTTCCTGATCACCTTCCTCTCCTCTAAGTGCTTCAGAATTGATTCCTTGAGGACCTGCTCCATGATTTTTCCAGGGACTGAGGTGAGGCTGACAGGCCTGTAGTTCCCCGGATCCTCCTTATCAATAGTTGTGGTTGTGAAATCCTCATTTCTTTATGGTCCCCACTTCCCTATGGTTTGTCTGTATGATCTGTCTGGTTCTTTGATTGTTTCTGTCTGTTAAGTAATTAATTTTGCTAGGTATAAATTAATGAAGGTGGTGGGGTAGGATTGGTTAGAGAATTTTGTTACAATGTTAGGATTGGTTAGTAACATTTTAGTAAAATGACTGATTAAGGTACAGCTAAGCAGGACTCAAGTTTCACTATGTAAACTGGGGTCCAAAAGGAAGTTCTTTGGGAACCAACTCCAGGACCCAGCCCCAGGATCGGAGCTGCCAGACCTCAACACACTGCCAATGACACCGTGCAGAAACTGGAATCCCCCAGATGGGTCTGATCCTGATCCTGACTGGCCACCAAGAAAAGTTCCTCTCTCTTATTGGGAGTGGTGAGCACTGTGTGTGTAGCGTGTGCCGTCTGCTTTGGTGATTGTTAATAAATAGAGGTTAAGTAGGATATTACTGTGTGAGGCTCTTTCACTGGTAAAAGACCCTGTAAACCCGAAAAAGATGAAGCCCGGAGCCCACAGGGAAAGGGTGTTTGCCCGGAGCCCACGGAGGGGTAAAGTTCAGTGCCTTGCGCCTGGAACCCTAGGAACTGGGCAGAGGTGCAATGTCCTAGAGTGTTCAAATGACAGAGACTTTTGTGCGGGTAACATTAGCCTGAGCCATCTTGGAACCAAGCAATTACTGTATCTTCAGGAATACGTGGAGGCCAGGTGAGGGCCCAGAGAACTGGAGATGAGCAAACACAGCACCTCTCTTCCAAAAAGGGAACACAGAGGCCCTGGGAAAGTACAGACCACTCAGCCAAACTTCAATTCCTGGAAGGTATTAGAACAAATTACTAAACAATCCATTTGGGAGCACCTAGAGGATAACAAATTATAAGGAACAGCCAGTGTGGATTTGTCGAGAACAAATCATGTCAATCCAACCTCATCTTCTTCTTTGACAGGGTCACTAGCCTAGCGGATGGGGGGAAGCCGTAGACGTGATACCTTGATTTTAGCAAGGCTTGTGACACAGTCCCACATGACATTCTCATGAGCAAACTAGGGCAATGTGGGCTAGAAGGTGGGTGCACAACTGGCTGAAAGACTGGACTCAAAGAGGAGTTATCAACGATTTGCTGTGAAACTGGGAGGGCGTCTCTAGTGGGGTCCCGTGTGGGTCAGCCCTGGGTCCGGCACTATTCATGATTTTCATTCATGACTTGGATAACAGAGTGGAGAGTATGCACATAAAATGTGTGGCTGACACCAAGCTGGGAGGGGTTGCAAGCACTTTGGCGGACAGGATTTGAATTCACAACGCCCTTACAAATTTGGAATTGGTCTGAAATCACAAGGTGAAATTCACTAAAGACAAGTGCCAAGTACTTCACGTAGGAAGGAAAAATCAAACGCCCAGCTACAAAGCGGGGAATAACTGGCTACACAGTAGTGCTGCTGACAAGGATCTGCTGGCTATAGCGGAGGCAGTTGCGAAAAAGGCTCTCATCCTCCTGGGGGTGTATTAACAGGAGTGTCGTACGTAAGCCAAGGGAGGTAACTGTCCCGCTCTACTGAGCACTGGGGAGGCCCCAGCTGGAGTGCGGTGTCCAGTTCTGGGTGCCGCACATTAGGGAAGATGTGGATCAATAGGAGGGAGTCCAGCTGAGAGCAACAAAAATGATCAAAAGTTTAGAAACCCTGCCCTGTGAGGAACGGTTAAAACAGTGGGCGTGTTTAGTCTGGAGAAGAGACGGCGGGGGGCTGATACCAAGAGGGGGCTATGACAAAGCGGATGGGGCTCAGTTGGTCTCCATGTCCACTGACGGTAGGAAGGGAGACCGGGGTTAGCTCTTCGGAGACTCCTGAGTACGCCTACACTGTGAGAAAAGGCCTGCAGCACGGCACAGCTGACAGCCTCCCAGGCTAGTGTAGGCGGCCGGGCTTGGGCTGGAGCCTGGCCTCTGGGACCCTCCTCCCACATGGAGTCCCGGGGGCAGGAATGCCCCTCCCCCAGCCCCACTCTCCCAGAGAGCTGCAGGCTGGTCTCACCTCTTGAAGTACTCTACTTCTCGGTCCGTCTCGTCCATCTCGACCCCATCCATGTCTTTGGGCAGGAACACGTCATCTAGCAAAGCAGTGGCACATGGTCAGCAAAGGCTCCAGGCGCCAAGGACGCCCCCCTCAGCACCAGGGGCCCGCGCTGCCGCCTGGCACAGCCTACTTGGAGCAAAGAGCAATGGACAGACACCATGGGGGGCGGGGCAGGGCAGGGGGAGAGGGGGGCAGAGCCAGGGTACATCACCGCTGACCCGTCTCCACTACAGCCCTATGGCGACACAGCTCCATGGCTTGGGGGGTGTGGCGCAGCCACACTGACCTGACACCCCCCCCCCCCGCCCCCATGTGCTGAGTCAACAAGAGAGCTTCGCCCTCACCACAGCGCTCAGCAGCGCAGCGACGCAGGACGACAAGCTGGAGCTGGGACAAGGTCACTGCTGAGCAGAGGGACCGCGCAGGGGACTCACCGATGGACGTGTTGGATTTCTCCATCCTGCTCCTGCTCTTCCTGCTCTTGCCCTTGGGCTGGGGGGAGCTGCCCAGGGTGGCGGGGTGGGGGGGCTGCCGGTCCCCAGCAGCAGGGGGAGGTGACTGCATCAGCTCCGGTTGCTCTGCTTTGCCCTCGCCCCTCCGGCCTTTCCACTCGCTGCTCCTCTCCTTCTCGGGCCTGGAACTGCTGCAGCCCCAGCCCTGCCCCTTGGCGCTCTCCGCTGGCTCCACACAGCCACTCCCCCTCCGCAGCGTGGGCACTCCTCCAGGCTTCGAAGGGTGCTTGGCTCCCAGCACCAGCCCCTTCGAGCTGGGACTCTCCAGCACGGCCTGGGCGCTGGGCACCGCGGTGCCTTCCCCCTTCTTCGCCTGGCAGCTCTGTCGCTTGTTCTTCCTCGGCCTGCCCCCCACCGGGGCCTGCTCCTGCTGCTCCAGGCCCTTGGCCGGTGCCACCTCCTTGCACTCCAAGCCGGGCCCGCCGCTCTCCTGGGCACAGTCTGTCGGCTGGGGGGACTGGACCCAGATCATCCGGGAGAGGTTGGGAACCGCGCTCAGGCGCTTCACCACCCCGTTCTCGGCCTGCGGCGGCCCCTCCCCGGGGCCCTCTCCCCAGCGGGGGCCCAGCTCGCTCCGCAGAAGCATGTGGTTCTTGGGGGAGCCCAGGCTCAGAGGGGAGAGATCCAGGTCGATCTCCTGCAGGCCCGAGGACCCGTTGAGGTGGGACAGCAGAGTCTTCTGCTCCAGCACGGCCGCCTTCTTGGGGAAGTCAGCGACGTCCAGGTTGAGGTCGTAGACGCTGAAGCTGGCACGGATGGAGTCCTTAATGGTGTTCTTGATCTCCTGCAGCCGGCTGCTGAGGAAGCTGTTCACCCGCTCCAGCTCCAGCTGGGGCCACTCCAGGAGCTTCTCCTCCGCCAGCTCCCTGTCCTGGCCACCCGGAGGGCCGCGCGCCACCCGCTTCTGGGCCTCCGCCTCCAGCTGGGCTTTCTCCTTCTCCTGGAACAGGCAAGGTGGTGGGCCAAGGTCAGATGTTCTCAGGGGGCAGGAGAGATGCCCAGCGGGCTGGCACGCCCCGGGCCTGGGGCGGCAAACCCAAGCACTGCTGCGCAGCCCAGCTCAGCCTGTAGCAAGCACAGCCGGGGCCCCGTATGCCCTGCTCCGGCACGGCCGCCCACCAGCTCAGGCCTGTGGGAGACTGTTCCTGGCTGGCACAGGCTGCACCACGTCTGCACCGCAGCACCCAGCCACAGGCCAGTGGCTGATTTCCAGCTCCCAGAACAAGGGGGGCCCTGGCCCGCAGCGGGACCCGGCACATGCTGGGGAGACCCCGTGTGGGAGAGGTGCCCAGGGCCCTACAAAGAGCCAGAGCAGTTCCCGACAGGCCCCGGGGGAGGGCGCTGAGCACAGGGAAAGCTTCTGGGGGGGGGAGGGCAGAGCCTCATGGGGGTGATACCCAGTTCCAGCCTCCCAGTTAGGGTGGGTGGGGCTGGGCCTCAAGGCCTTTCCCAGCTCTGGCGTCTGTCGAACCCTCTGGTGCTATTCCAGGGGCTCGGGGCCAGGGCCTTACCAAGGGAAGACGGGACCCAAGGCGGCTCTGACCCCCGCTGGGCCAGGTCTGGAACAGCACATTCCCCTCCCCCCATCCTCACCTTCTTCTTCTGCTTGTGCCGGGCCCGCTTGGCGGCCTTGGCGCTGTTCAGGGGCTTGGGCTCCGAGCTGTTGATGTAGTCCAGGAGCTCGTCCACGTCTCTGTGATCCACGGCCGGCTCCCCCGAGCTGCTGCTGTGGCCCACCTTCTGTGGCAGCTCCTCCTTCCTCTTGGTGAGACGGGAGCGCAGCTTCTCCCGGATCTCGGCATAGTTCCGGCTCGTGGGGGCCGCAGGGGGCTGCAGAGAGAGCCTGGGCTGCTACTGTCCTGCCCGGCACAGATGGACGCTGTTCCCCGGCCCCTTCCCACCCTCTGCTTATGGGGCTGCCCCACCCATAGCTCATTGCTGAAGGCAGCATGGTTCCTAGTCTGCCAAGGAGAGCTGCCAGGCTGAGACAGAGGGGCCCTGGGGGCTGGGACTGAGAGGCGCTGGCCGAGCTGCAGGGGCAGGGACAGTGTCAGATGGAGATGAACTGGCTGCTGCCGGGTGGCTCTCCAGGGTTGGACTAGCAGAGGGGGGCGGTCAGGCCTGTGGGGGACACGTGCCCACAGCCCAGCGGCCGGGTGCCTGTGCTCTCGGCACGGCAGTCTCCCGAGCGCCCGTCTCAGCGGGAGCTCGGCCCATGGCCAGCAAGCCCAGCGCAATGGCTCACTTACCGCGTTGTGGCCGAAGAACTCACAGTAGCAGCAGTCACAGAATTTCCCGTCTTTCTGGTTGGTGGAGGAGGAGGTGCAGGAGCTGCGCTCGGAGCTGCTGTCCTCATCCTCCCCGAGCCCCTCGTCCGCCTCGCACGACTGTGGCGGGTGGCAGCTGGTACCATTGGGGAACTTGTGTCCTTTGCACACGGGGTCCCTGGGGGAAGGGAGGAAGGAAGGTAGCGGGAAGGCAGACCCAGGGCAGTGAGGCACTGGGGGCTGCAGCCGAGCCAGGCTCAGACAGTGCTGCCAAAAGGGGCAGGCCCCTCCCACATCCCAGAACTGCGTGGGGGCGCCTTGCGGGGGAGGGAAGGCCCCAGGGCAGGCGGCCCACACCCCCCAGGCGTTCTACTGACACTGACTGGCTTGTTTAATCGGCTGGGACGGGACCCCTGCGCTGCTCCCTGGGATCCCAAGCCCTTTGGCAGGGCAAAGGCTCACCGAGCATACCAGGAAACCAGACCCGGAGTCGGGGGGGTGCAGCTAGAACCCAGCTGCCTGCACTACATGCCCCACCCACCATGGACCCCACTCCCACGCTCTCTGCTGCCCCTCCCCAGGTGGGCTGGGGCTCCCTGCCGACAGCCATCCCCAGGGAAGAACCCAATGCTCCAGCCCACTGCAAGGGGCCAGGGCAGGCGGCTGCGAACAGCTAGTCCTTGGGCTCCTGGCCGTGCCCGTGACAGGCCTAGGTCTCTGAGCCGAGGGGGGTGAGTTCCCGAACTGCAGGAGAAACAGGCAGCGAAGGCTGCGTCCGCCTCGCAGACAGAACTGTCAGGGTCGGAGAGGCCCTGGAGCCTCAGGGCTGTGCGGTGCTGGAGTCAGACCATCTCTGTGAGGAGCCCTTCTGCCCCCCGAGGGCTGGTCCCTTGGGATGGGGACGTGGCAACTGGAGCTTGGCAGGGCCCCTGGCTCATGCTAGCGCCCCCAGAACACCAGGGGCATTGCACCAGCCTCAGGCAGGCAGAGACCCTCTCACCTGTTAGTGCTGGGCATCTGGTGCGGGGCAGCTGGTGGCACCAGGGAGCCGCTGCAGTGCCCATTGCAGGGGTGGGCACAGCCTGAAAGCGGAGGTGGCATCTTCAGAAGCGGCACGTTGGCGGGGGGCAGGTGAGGGCTCTTGCAGGAGGCCTGGCCGTGCGAGAGGGTGCCAGCAGGAGGGGACTCGGCAGCGGCTGTGTGGGGGCTGGGTGCAGGGACCGGAGCTGCCTGCGGTGAGGTGTTTGGGTGGGCGGGTGACTGCTTGGTGGAGATCAGCGCCGGTGGCTGGGAGGGGAGCCCCGTGGGGCTGTTGGGAGGAGCGGCGAGGTCCGGGTGCCGGTGATGGTCCAAGGAGTGGAAGGCCTCACCTGCAGACAGGCAGGATGAGAGATGGGTCAAGCACGTGCCCAGCAGCACCAGCCTGTCCCAGCCCAGCATGCAGGCAGGGGAGCGCCCATGCGCACGCAGAGCCCAGCAGGACCCCAGGTTCTGCTCGCCCCCAGCACAGGAGCAGAAAGAACAGGGGCTTCCTCCCCGAGGGCTTCCACCATCCCCGGCCCTCGAGCACATGGCCCATGCTCTGACCCTGGCCCAGCACGCTGGGCTGCAGAGGGCCCTCCTGCGTCCTCACTGCTGCCAGGACTGGGCAACAAATTGGCAGATGGAATTCAATGTTGATAAATGCAAAGTAATGCACATTGGAAAACATAATCCCAACTATACATATAAAATGCTGGGGTCTAAATTGGCTGTTACCACTCAAGAAAAAGACCTTGGAGTCATTGTGGAGAGTTCTCTGAAAACATCCACTCAATGTGCAGTGACAGTCAAAAAAGGGAACAGAATGTTGGGAATCATTAGGAAAGGGATAGATGGTAAGACAGAAAATACCATGTTGCCTCTATATAAATCCATGGTATGCCCACATCCTGAATACTGCGTGCAGATGTGATCGCCCCATCTCAAAGAATATATATTGGAAATGGAAAAGGTTCCAAAAAGGGCAACAAAAATGATTAGGGGGATGGAACGGCTGCCGTATGAGAAGAGATGAAGAAGACTGGGACTTTTCAGCTTGGAAAAGAGAAGACTAAGGGGAGATATGGTAGAGGTCTATAAAATCATGAGTGGTGTGGAGAAAGTAAATAAGGAAGTGTTATTTACTTCTTCTCATAACACAAGAACTAGGGGTCACCAAATGAAATTAATAGGCAGCAGGTTTAAAACAAACAAAAGGAAGTATTTTTTCACACAACACAGTCAACCTGTGGAACTCCTTGCCAGAGGAGGTTGTGAAGGCCAAGACTATAACAGGGTTCAAAAAAGAACTAGATAAGTTCATGGAGGATAGGTCCATCAATGGCTATTAGCCAGGATGGACAGGGATGGTGTCCCTAGCCTCTGTTTGCCAGAAGCTGGGAATGGGCGACAGGGGATGGATCACTTGATGATTCCCTGTTCTGTTCATTCCCTCTGGGGCACCTGGCATTGGCCACTGTCGGAAGACAGGAGACTGGGCTAGATGGAGCTTTGGTCTGACCCAGTCTGGCCGCGCTTATGACTGCTCCCTGCTGGCAAGGGGACTTTCTCAGCCCAGCGAGCTCCTCCCAGCCACAGGCAGAGGACACAGCTGCATCTGCACACGCAGCTGGCTGGGGAGGGGCCTGGCCCAGCAGCTTCCACACTCTCCAGGACTCTTCATCCTCCAGCAGGGAGAAAGGGCCCTGCTCGGGCAGGGCCTTGGGCCTGCCATGCTCTTCTCCCCCTCCACGGGCAACCCGAGAGCCCCTGGGAGAAGGGCTTTACCGCCGGCTGGCTGGGGAGAGCAGGCAGGGGGTGGGGGCTGGGAGGGGCAGTGCCAAGGAGCCCCAAGCCACGGCGCAGCTGCCCCGCCCCTGCCACGCGTACACACCTGGCGGGGTGGGCCTGCGGCACATGCTCTTGAACTGCTTGGGAAGCGTCTTACAGAAGTCGAGTGAGGTAGGCAGAGGCAAACCGGGGGCAGCCCCGCTGGAAGCTGTAGGGACGGCGTGGCTGTAGGGACAGGACTTGAGCCCGGGCGCCGCAGCAGGAGCCTGGCCGATGCACTCCGGAGCCAGCGGGAGGCTGGGGTGCTTGTCACCTGAAACGGAGTCAGCGCTGGAGACGGCTTCTCCTGTGCAGAGCCCGGCCTGGGCCAGCACTGGAGACTCCGGGACGGCTCCGAAGCAGAGCGCACATCGCTCCCCCCAATACCCGACTGGCAGTGGCTGCAGCCTTGGGGTGCAGCAAGGGAGGATACAGCCCCCCGTGTACCCTGGGCACCAAGGCCATGCGCTCCCTTTTCCCCAGGGGACCCCAGGGGTTCTGCTCTCTAAGGCAGGGCCCCTGGAGGCCAGCCGGCATGGCACTTCACTCAGGCCTGGATCCAGAGATGGCCACTAGCCAGGCTGGGACCCATGTGGCCCTGGGCTGGCCTGGACTCACCTAGTGCAGCAGGGGGCCCCCCTAAGGGGCTGCCCTGCGTGGCTCCGTTGGCATGCTGGGAATTCCAGAGGCCCGACAGTTTGTGAGCAGACAGGAAGGAGCTGGGATCCCAGTCCCCGGAGTTCCCGTGGCACGAGGAGGAGGAAGAGGATGATGAGGAGGAAGATGAGGAGTGGGAGCCACCCCCACAAGACTGGGACTTGCAGGACGTGTGCGATAACGAGACCTGGGAAGAAACTCACAGTGTGAAGCAGCAGGAGACTGAGGAGATGAATCCCCAAACGCTCTGGTTCTAGTCTGGGCTCCCCTGGGCCAGGCCAAGTCCCAACACGCCCCCACCTGTCTTCGCTCACGCAGGGCTCCCTGCTGGGCCTCCACCAGCCAGGGCCGAGCCTGGGCAAGGGGGGCCCATCCTGTGTCTCCCCGTCAGCCTTCAGTGACGGCAGATCCAAGCTACACGTTTGCAGCAGCAGCGCGGCTGGCATGTCGCTCAGAGAGCTCTCCCATTGGTTGCGGGAGCCGTGCCGGAGGCGACGCTCTCCTGCCGATGTAGCGCTGTGCAGCGCGACTCCATTGCTCGGGGGCTGGATTATCCACCCCCCTGGGCGACGCAGTTATACTGACGTAACTCTCTGGTGTAGAGCAGAGTAAGGTCTGGCCCAGACCAGCCAGCTGCACCAGGCGACCGACTGGGTGCCTTTAACCAAGTGCTTCTGTCACTCTTCACCCAGCACAAGAGTGTCCCTGGCGGGGCGTGCGCAGGTGTGAATCCCGGTGATGGAGGCCAGGGCTGCCCAGACCTCAAGTTCCATCGGCCTCGTTTACCAAGGGAAGCGTTAGGGGTGACTAGGTCTCAGCCTGTAAGTGCCTACCTGGAGACCAGACATTTGCTAGTGGGCCCCTCGCTCAGGCAGGGGCAGGTCTAACCCAATCCAAGGGCTGGATGTTGACACTAGACCCATTCAGACTGGAAATAAGGGCCCGTTTTTAATGATGAGAGTAACTGACCATTGGAACAACTTACCAAAGGCTGCGGCAGAGTCTCTGGCCATTCTAAATCCAGCCGGGAGGTCTGCCTAGCAGATCTGCTGTAGGGAGGGTCTGGGGGCAGCTCTCTGGCCTGCGCTGTACCGGGGGTCAGACCAGCTGACCATAATGGTTTCCGTTGGCCTGATGCTGCCAATCCCTGACTGATGGACCCAGAACCAGGCCTAGAGGGGGCAGCTCTGGTGAGGAGCTGAGCCTGCCAAGCCAAGGCACATCTGAGGGTCTGCGGGAGCAGCGAGCCAGTCTTCCCAGCCAGGAGAGGCACGGTGGGGGGGGGGGGGGCGCGGGGGGGCAGAGGCATAAGTCAGTGGCACACTTACTCTTCCAGCTCTGGCCGTACCGTGCCGGGGCCCCTCATGTGCAGCTCTCATGCAATCCTGAACCACCAAATGCCTGCCCTCCCCACCGGCACTACCGGAGCTCCCCCGCTAGGAGAAACCCAGGCGTCAGGTACGTGTACGGGCACTCAGCGAGGGCCAGGGGGGTGCCAGGCTCTGGGGGACCTACAGCTGCCATTGCTGCCACATGGCAATTAGTACCGACTGCTCAGCAGGACCCCCTGCCTCGAGGGGAGCCATGGCCCTAACCAGCATGGCCAGAGGACAGCCGCTGCCTACCGCCAAGGCCTGCTCCTGGACAGCTCGCCTCTCCTCCTCCTCCACACTCTTCCTGCAGCTCTGGCAGATCCACAGCGGCATTTCTCCCAGCAGGTTCTGCACGAGCGTTGGCACGAAGTCTGGAGGCAGCCTCTCGCCCGGGGAGACCAGCCCGTTGTGAGATGGGCCTCCCCAGTCTTTGCGCTCTCGGTGGCATAGCAAGCAACACGTCTGCACGGACTGGTTGGTAGTGGGCAGCACCTGCAGCAGGACACACAGGCGGCAAGTCACTCACAGCTGGGCACAAAGCAGGCATTTGTGCAGGAGGAGGACGGGCCCCGAGGGCCAGCAGGCTGGACCATGCAGCACCTCTGCGAGCCGTGCCCACGGGACGCTGCTCTCCCACTCTGGCACCCCTCACAGATGGGGTGGGGCAGCAGCCTTCGGCATTTAGGGGCTCCCAGGAGTCTGTCATGGCCAGGGCCAGCCCCTTCCCAATAGCTCCCCCCTTCGGCTTGGGCCCAGACGCGCCGGCAGCGCTGAGCGAGAAGAGCTGAGCAGAAGGGGTGACCCTGGGAATACCCATGGGCACGGAGAGGAGACCAACTGGGGTAGGCAGCCAATACCCTGCTTTATAGACACCCCGTCCCCCTGCCCACACCCCTGTTCCCGCCCCAGCTCTTTGTTTGGGGCGGACGGAGGAGCAGGTGTGGCAGGAGCCAGGCCCTCACTGCTCTTTGCATTCTGCCCCGCAGTCCCACCCAGGGCCGGGACCTCCTGCCTGCGCCCACGGCTACTTTACAGACCCCCCACCAGCAGTGGAGAGAAGAGCGCAGAGCTGGGGAGGGGTCCCCCATTGTCTGCCGCTGCACCGGGGCCAGGACAATGAGCCACGTGGTTAACTGCCGCTGCAAAGCAGATGGCGCCTCACACTCAAGGTGAAGCAAAGGGGGCACTGAGAGGGGCCGGGCTTCTCCTGCGGGGAGGGAGAGAGGCAGGCAGGCTCCTAGCTCACCCTGTGCCTCTCGGGGGAGAGCGGGGGGAAGCAAGCGGGGAAAAAGGAGCCCCCCAGGGCAGTGCCAGGCTCCGCCAACGTCACAGCCCCGGGGGGAGCAGGCAGGCAGGGGGCACCTGACAGGAAGGTGAGCAGCAGAGGACATGGGCCGCCGGGAGGGTTGGCTGCCAGCAGAGATGCAAGTCGACGCAGGCTCCGGTGTGCCCTGCCATTGTGTCCCTTGGCGGGACCCCCCAGGGAGGGAGCTAGCGTATTGGGGTGAAGGATGTTCCCCAAGCCCCCTCGTTCCTGGGAGCAGATGCCAGCCAAGGACAGGGCTCCCGGCCACCTGCTCTGCCCGCGAGCGCAGAAACCAGCCAGACGCAGACACAGAACAAAAGCGCTGGAGCTCCTGCTCTGGTGGGGGCGGGGCGCCTCGAGGAGACTGTCAGCTCCGGGCAGGCTGCTGGGGGCTGCGACAGACCCAGCATGGGGGGGTTTTCTAAAGAGGCCGGGGGAGGGGCTGAGCTGGGCTTTCCCTCTCCGCACTCGCTAATGACAGCCGCACGTCACCCCATGGGCATCTGCTGGAGAGGGACTGAAACCTCACCCGACCTCCGCCAGCTGCTGAGTCTCCGTGTGTGGTGCGGACAAGGCCTGCCAGGTTCTGACCCATCCCCGGGTGCTCTGTTCAGCCTAGGAAGCCCCCCAAACATCCGAGCTCCCCGCTTTCTCAGGAGACTATCCCTGAACTCCAAAGACACTTCCCTCGCTGAGCAGCCCCATCACCCCTAGTTCCCTCGGATCACCCCCCACAGGTGTGCCCCCGGCGCTACCGATGGCCCTTCACACTCCGTCCCTCCCGAATTCATTCCAGTCTGTCAATGTTTGGAGTGTCAGAGAGCCCATCAGCTGATCCGGGGTCCAAGTCCTCTCCCCCCAGAGCAGCACAGAAAGGGACCATCCCTCCCTGCTCTGCAACACTTCTGGGGATATAGCCCAGAATCTCCATGTGTCCAGCAGCCATCGTGCACGACCCACTCAGCGCCCTGGGCCCGTCTAGCACCCGCCCTCCATGGACACTGTACAGCCCTCGCACCTCCTGATGCACCGTCAGCCGTTCACCACCCTGCCGGCTCGGAGAGGAGAAGCGACTCGGCCACACGCACAGAGCCAGGCACTGCAGAGCCGGGGTCGCTGATGGCTTCCCCCCTCACAGCACCCCAGGTTTCCTACAGACATGAGCTTGCATTTCCCCAGCTCGGGAGCAATCTGCTGCCTCCATTGGTGTGTGCAACTCTTCACAATTTATCCTCAGCTGAATATCTCCCGTGTGCTGGTACCCAGTGCTCCCCTGCTTTGCACCAGGCCCACGCAGCCGGCCCCTCCTACACCCCAGAGTCCAGTCACAAACCCGGCAGGTTCCAGACACCCCCCAAGGGAGGGAGTTATTGACAAGAGTCCCCCTCCAATAATGGGGCAAACCCGGACAGGACACAGGCCAAACACAACAAACAAGGGGCAGCCCCCTGCCCTGGTCAGCCCCTTCATACAGCCTCAGCTCCACCTCCCGGGCAGGCCCCACACCCAACAGCAAGCCCAGAGGCCTACTGCACATGCTCACTAGGACCCCAGCAGCTTCAAGAGGGAGCCTGTCCCAGCCCTCCAGGGCCAGAGGAAGGCTGTGCTGGGGGTAGGCCGGCAGGCTCTGGTGAAGTCCCTGACCACTGTGCTGCGGGATGGCTTCTCCATGAACCTACTCGTTCGTGTGGTGCTGTGTGACGGGTGCCTGGGGGAGCAGGGACAGGTGGGTCTGCGGTTCGGTGCTGGGGGGAGCTGAGGAGACCTGGGTTCAGTCCCCTGCTCTGCCCCAGGGCTCTCACAGGACCTTGAGCAAGTCCCCGAAGGGACCTCAGCAGTGCAAGGCTGAGTGCTGGGGCCCCGATCCACCAGGAGGTCCCAGGAACGTTCCTGCACTGTGTGCTCCCCGCGCAGTGACTGGAGAGAGACGGGCCGTAAGCCAGCCCACGAGGCGGGGAGCCGCTAGTCCCTTGGAGACTGACAAGAGAGGGGTGCTAAGCCTGCCCCCTCTGAAGACAGGTGCCTAAGTCTGGGTGGCAGGGAGGCGCCCATCTCTGCTCAGCGCCCCACACTGGGAACCCGCCGCCTTAGGCACCCAAGGCTTTTCCTGTGGTGCCTCCTGGCTCCATGCAGAACGGCTGGAGGCACCCACTGTTACGCCTCATAGCCTGGTGGTTGGAGCACTGCTGAAGTGTTTATCCCAGGCCCGGGGCCCGGCACAGTGAGAGTAACTCATTCGGTAATGGTCAGGCACCCCCTGGGGGTGGGAGACCCTGGGTCCAGGCCCCCGAGCAATGCTCTCAGTTTATACAGGACAGCCTGCGGGAGCCCCGCCTGGACTCTCCCAAAGCCCCCCAGGCAGAGCACTCGCCCGGGGAGTGGAGACCCCTGTTCAAATCCTGCCGGGGGGGGGGGGGGGGATTGAACCGGCGTCTCCCACATCCCAAGGAATGTTCTAATCACGTCCCCCAGCTGGACTCTGCATGGGACCCGACCCAGCCGGCCGGCTCAGGCTGCTTCCTGGATCAGCCCGACCCAGCCGGCCGGCTCAGGCTGCTTCCTGGATCAGCCCTGCATGTGCCGTAGGTGGCCCAACGCCTGCTTTCCCTGCTCTGTGATTCGCACCGGGGCCGAGGCGGGAGACGGGCCTCTGGACACCTAGCGGGAGGAGGCAGGCGCATGCTCGGAACAAACGCCTGCTCCAAGGGAACGTTCAGGCTGAGAACTCAGGTGCCCACAGGGCTCAGCGGGGATTCTGGGGCTCTCGCTGGAGCCCAAACTGGGACTTCGGTGCCTAAGGATGGGGTCTGGGCACCTTCATGGGTCAGGGCCTCGGGCTCTCTGTGTGTCAGATCCCCATCTACACAATGGGGCTAGCACCCATGGCCTCCCTACGGGGGCGGACGTTACTGGGAGGTGTCCAACAACAGTAACGGGGTCAAATGGAGCCTTCGGCCAGACGGGCCCTGCGGAACCGGAGGGGCCCTGCCAAGGGCTGGGCTTTCGTAGGCTCCCCAAATAACTGCTCAAATATTGACCACCTGATATAAAAAATGGTCATTTAAAAGCACTAACGTATCAGAACGGTAACAGACGAGTGAGGCGTTATGGTCTCCAGCAGACTTGGCCTTCGAGAGGGGCTTAATTACGAAAAAGCCACCTAACAACCGCCAGTATTCTAAGTCAGAACAACGAGAGCTAGGCTGAACTGAAGTTCTCAGTGAGGACAGAGTGCACCGTGGTGCGATCCCCCAGGGACCTGTCCTCTCTGCTGGGCCACCCTTCCTGGAACCGCGCTCCGAAGGGGTCAGCCGACAAACACCGCTTCCCATGGCAGGCTGCTGGGCACTCCATCCCCGCCAGGGCTTTCCTTCCACCAACAGCTAGGACGCGGCCCGACACGCGCCCGGGGCAGGGGCAGGGACGGGACAAGGCCTGACATGGGCAGGGGGCGGGACGCAGCCTGACACGGGGCAGGGGCAGGGGGCGTTGGCTAAGCTGGGACTAGGGTCAGGACGCCTGGACTCTGCCACCAGCCTGTCCGCGGGCAAGTCATGTCATTGCTGCCTTGGCCAACTGGCAGCTGAGAGCGTCTCAATGCTCGGCCTACCCAGGGTCTCGTGATATCTGCCTAAGTCACGCAGGGCTGCCCTCAACCAAAAACCCAAGCGGTGGCATGAGACCGTGGGGCTGTGCCTCTCCCACCCGGGCGGGGAAGGGGCAGAAGGCTGGCTTCCCACACCCAGGGGCTAGGAGTGGCAAACAGGCAGACCGCATCTTCGCACATGTATTTAAGACTGAGTTTTGACTTGGATGATCCTCCAGGCACTGGGGAGCGAGTGGCTCCCCCACACGCTGAGAATCAGCAAGTGGTGTGAGCCCGGGGGGCTGATTTCCTTGTCATCCCACCGTGCAGGGGGCTGACTCTTGGTGAACACGCATTGCTGGCCCTGCACCAATAGCAAGTGGGGAGAATCCCCTAGCCTGTGGCCGAGGGAGCTGCCAACTCCCCTCAGACACTGCCTCTCCCTCCCCGCATGGATAAAACCTGGCTTTCGCAGCATCCCTCCAGCCCAGCCCAGCGTCGCTAGCTCGTCTGCCCTCCACACCCGTCAGCCGAGCGTTTCCAGCCCAGCGAGGGTCAGGCAGGTGCGCTGTCCGGGCTTCACATGGCCACGCAAGGTGGGGACGCTGGAGTCTGTCTGTGGCTGGAGGCGCTAGGGCAGCTGGAACGCCAAGCCCTGCCCCACTGATCCTCAGGGATGCAGAATGCAGGCGGACAGGAAGGAACCAGAGCGTCTGCAGCTTCAAAGAGCTGCTGGCCCTGACACCTGGGAACTTGCCTGGCCCAGCTGCCAGCCCTCCCGCCCAGTGTCCTGGGAGAGTGGCAAAGGGCCAGGGACCCAAGCTGGGCCATGCTGTCAGCTGCAATAGGACCTAGAGAAGCTAGACACGGGCAGGGAGGGGAACGTCTCTCGGCTCTGGAGAGACTACACCTGTGTACAGCCCTGGGCATCCCGGCGCCAAGCGGGGCTCACAACGGTGACCACAGAGAGGGGCAGGAGAAGGACCCTAATACATGGTCACAAGGCTAAGCAGCCCAGAGGATCAGCAAGTCCAGGTGCAGCCGTCTAGCATCGCTGCCTGCCCACAAGCAGCCATGGCTCAGCGTGAGGAGCAGAGAGCCAGCCACATGACGCACTCGTATTGGGGTGTGCCTGCCTGGAGCCCCAGTCACGCAGCAGGGCCCCACTGTGCTAGCGCTGTCTGACCCAGAACACAGAGCTCGCAGTCCGCGTGTAATGGCCGTTCCCCTGCTGGGCTCTGGGGTCCACTGCTCTGCCCACCTGAGGCCAGATTTGATCCCTGGCTGGCTGTTCTCCACAGAACACCATCCCTGGGCTGGCTGGCAAAGCCAGGCCCTCCTCTGTTTGAACCCCAGCTGGCTGCAGACTGGTCTCCTACTGGGTCATCCTATCCGTGCAGCTCTCTTACAATGGCCTTCTGCCCCTCTGCGGTGTGCTCGGCTTACTGACATGCTCCGTTCCCAACGCCGGGGCACATGGGAACCTAGTCTGGACGCTCCTCCGGGCAGGGATCCGGGGTTAGCCACTTGGGGAGGCATCTACAGCACCTCATGAAAATACAAAGTGCCAGGTGCCCCCCCCGGAGAGAGCAGCCTTCCCCTCCGCCAGCGCTGCGCCTCGCCTGACCCCACACGCTTCCAGTTCTCCTTGCAGTGAACTCAGAGCTGGAGAAAGGCGCCCCAGAGCCACACTCGGAACAGGCCCAGCCCAGAGGGCAACATGAGCTTCCTGAATGGACTGAGCCCCCTGGCCTGCCGGAGCCCAGCTGGGGAGAAAGGTGCCGGTTCCCAGGACATCTCTGCTGAGACGGCCAGGTAGTGCCAGACGGGAGGCTGGTATGTTCTACTACCCACCAACTCCTTCCCCCCTTTGCCCGACATCTTCGGAATGGCGACTACTTGCCATAGCTTGATCCAGCGGGCCTGGGACTGCTGTCACCCAGGAAAAGCGCCCTGCAGCCAGCCGGCCCAGGAATCCCCTCCAAAGGCAGCAGGCAAATCATGTCCTGCACAGAGACGAGCTTGGCGTTCCAGCTGCCCTAGCGCCTCCAGCGTCCCCACCTTGCGCAGCCACGTGAAGCCCCGACTCTGCTCCTGCCTGACCCTCGCTGGGCTGGAAACGCTCGGCTGACGGCTGTGGAGGGCAGACGAGCCCTTTCCACAGGCCGCAGCCGCTGTGCACAGCCTGGCTTACCACAACCGTGAGCTAGCACAAAGCAGAGATCCCGGAGATCCGCCATCTCCATGCACGGGGGGAGGTGCTGCCTACCCAGAGATGCGTCCAGCCTGGTCCAACATCCCACCTGGAAAGGAGCAGCGGGGCACAGCTCCCTGCCAGCTCCCCAGGAGCCTGCCTGTCTGTGACCGCTTCCAGCTCAGGCTGCACTCTGCTTGCAGCAAAGCTGCCGTCTCGTTACCCCATAATTCACTCGGGAGATTTCTGCAAATTCATCCCAATGCCACAGTTCATCTCAGCTGCTCCAGCTGCGGGCCCTGAATTCCTCCTGGAGGGGCCCGGGCAACAGTTTGCAGAGCCCAGCTTTCATGCACGCTAGCCTGCACACACTGCAGGACCCAGGCAGGTCGCTCTCTGCGCCCCCCAGCCCAGCAGCACACTCCCTGCAGAGGCTTCCCCTCCTCTCCAGCAAGAGGCACAATGGTCTACAATTCCCAAAGCCCCCTCTGCTTTGAGGGGAAGTGGAGTTCTGCGCAGAGAAACCTTGTCCCGCCAGAGCCTTGGCTGCACGGCAGCCTGCAGGAAGCGCCAGCCACTGCAAGTGGGTCTGACACCCAGCCCCCCCAAACTGCCTACAGGACAGCAGGAAGAGGATGCTGCAATCATCTGGGACAGGACCTGAGCCCTCCTGGAGGGGTGTATGCTGCATGGCTCCAGCCCCCGTCCCACTCCCAAAGGGAGCAGCCGGAGAAAGCGGCTGGGGGTGGGTGTCTGCAGGATAGGCTGTGGCTGCTGGATTCGGGGGGGGGGGGGGGGGGTGCGGGGGGGGGAGGGCGGGGGGGGGGTGCCGCATGCAGAGCAGACGGCTGACAGAGGAGCGGGCTAGGTGGTAAGGCCCCGGAGACAGGGCTAGGTGCGCATGGTTCTGCACCTAGGCAGGGAGGAAACAGAAAGGGTGATGCAGGGTGAAGGAAGGGGGTACCAAGCTCTATGTACAGAGACTTTGAGGGAGGGTTGGAGGAGGGAAAAAGGAGGGTGCTGCCTGCAGGGGGTGGGACACTGGTCTGGTCATGGGAACGGATGCAGGGGGTGCTGCATGCGGCGCTGGGGGGG
>NW_020664980.1:19386769-19406831 GCF_002925995.2 Terrapene triunguis | reverse complement strand
GGGGGGGCTGGATCTGGTTTGGCAAAGGCAGCGGTTTCCTGCCCACGGTCTGTAGTGTCCGCTCATCCCTTCCTTGGTGTCATCTTGCTGCAGGTGAAATTCTCCGCTTGACTCTCTTTCCTTGGCTGCGTGCGGCGCCCGTGCTGGCCGGTGGTCCCGCTCAGGCAGGTAGAGAGAGCTCAGGGTTGGCACTGCTCACAAAAGGGGCCCGGGCTCCAGCGGCAGGCCCCAGAGGGAAGCCCTCGGTCGGGCACAGGCTGGCAGTGGCAGGAGAATGAGTGGGCAGCGTGTGGATGTCAAAGTAGTGATGCTGGGAAAGGAGTATGTGGGCAAGACCAGCCTGGTGGAGAGATATGTCCATAACCGCTTCCTCGTTGGACCCTATCAAAACGTAAGCGTGCCCCTCCGCCCCAGCTGCCTCGGGGATCCCCTGGGAGGAGGCCGGCTGCCCGCCCCACTCATGGGGGACTCGAATGGCTAAAGGGACCTTGATCATGCTCACAAGGCAGCTGAGTTGCATGAGATTCCTCACAGCTGGGATGCCAGCAACTGGGAGCAGAACATTGGCCAGGTCCCTGGAGGTGGGTCTGGCTCCCTGGCTGCATCTGGCCTGTCACCCAGCAGCCTGGCTTGTCTCGCCTACCCATAGAAAGCTTTGCAAAGACTCCTTTGAAATTCCAGCTGAAGGTTTTGTTTCCAGCCAAGTCCCTTGGGTCGGTGCTTGAGAATCAGTGACCACGACTAGAAACAAAGTGGAGCTGTCCAAAGAGAGCCACACGACGGCTAGTGCAAATGAGCGTGGGCGAGGGAATTGGCCAGTAGGGAGACCAGACAGGACTCTTAAAACCTACTGTCCCTCTAAGGGGCTCTTGGGATTGGCAAGCTGAGAGGCGAAGCCTGGGGAAATACTGAGCGAACTGCTGCTTCCATCTGTTCTATTTCTGTTTAGACGATCGGGGCTGCGTTTGTGGCCAAAGTGATGTCAGTCGGGGGCCGGACAGTAACCTTGGGGATCTGGGTAAGTCTGATTTGAAATGGCTTCATGACCTTGCCAGCAGCTCTAGGGGCTTTGAAAGTGGGGAAAGTCCCACAGGTTTCTGATTGGGAACTGCTGTGGAACAGGGTGCCCTGGAAGCTGGGGGCTCTGCATGGAGCGCCGTTGAGCAGCTTGCTTCTCGTGGGGCCATCTCTAAGTCCTAGCTAGGGTAAACTTCCCTGTTCTCTTGTTGCTGGTGCCTCGGCTTGGCTGGGCGGGAGGGGCAGAGCAAGGCTGTGGGATCTCTCCCATGGGGCACGGAAAGTGATGGCTTTTCTATTGTTCTTCCTAGGACACGGCTGGGTCGGAGCGCTACGAGGCCATGAGTCGGATATACTACCGAGGGGCCAGAGCTGCCATTGTGTGTTATGGTAAGGGCTTTGTCCAGGGCGCCTGGCTGTCACTGCAGCCATGCTGTTCCCAGCACCTCTGTGATCCTCACCCCGGAGCCTGTGCTGGTCACTGGTCTGCAGTGGGGAGAGAGGGCGCTCCCTCTGAAGGAAATGAGGCAATCCACCCCCAGCCCTCTGAGCAGGGGAGGCAGAGGGCCCTGGCAGTATGCTGCTAGCTCCCGTCTATTTGTTTATTCCCTGGAAGGGGAGAATTTTCAATGTTCCACCCAGCCCAAGACTGGGCTCACCTACCAGGTGGAGGGTGGCACCTGCCCACACCCCAGCACTGAGGCAGCTTTCTGGCTGCTTGAGAGGATCCCCAGTGCTGCCGAAGCGTTCAACCCTTAGCTGAACTCCTCCACTAGGCATCTGTTCGTGCTGGCTGGGGGTCTTGCTGCGCTCCCTGCAGGCATGGGGCAGGCCGTGGCTTGGGGAGGGGCTAGCGCCTGACTGCTCCCGTCTCCTAGATCTCACGGATAGCAGCAGCTTTCGGCGAGCTAAGTTCTGGGTGACCGAGCTGCAGAACTTCGAGGAGGTGAGTTGCTCTCTGCTCCCAGCCTGGGGCCATGGGCAGGGAAGAAGCGGGAGGTTCTGGAGCTGCTCTGGGGAGTGGGGTTAGTTCACGGTTTCCTTTTGGAGACGCTGAGCGGGGCGAACAGTTGGAGGGATTTTCCTTCCTTTGAGGAGCTGTTTCCAGGAGCTGCCAGGGCAGTGAGCCCTGACACACTCAGCCCAGCATGCAGCAGCCAACCCAATTCCCACCCAGTATAAGGCTCGGGGCTTCCCCACCTGTCCTCCTGCTGGCGGGCGTGTCTGCCCCAGGCCAGGCTCGGAGACACATGGGTGCTGTGCTCCAGGCAGTGGGTGTGCGGCTGTAGGGGCACATCGGGTCAGTAGGTGACTAAGTGGGGGCAGGGCCGTGTGGTGCGGAGAGGTGAGTGTGGCTGGTGTGGGAAGCATGCTTGGGGAGTGTGTATGCATGGGGGGATCCCCAGGGGGGCCTGCAAGCTGTTCTCACCTTGCTCCAGAACTGCCGGATCTATCTGTGTGGCACCAAGAGCGACCTGTTGGAAGAGGACAGGAAGAAGCGGGGCATTGACTTCCATGATGTGCAGGATTACGCAGACGGTACGTCTCTGCCTTTCCTCTGAGCACACAGCTCTGCCCTGTCGCTCATGGTCACCCTCGCGCTCCAGGGGAGGTAGAGCTCTGGAGTCCCAGGGACCACCCCCCGTGCTCTGCTCTTAGCTTCGTTTTATGCCAGTCAGGCGGCGCCTGTCATGTTAGTGCCAACTCAGCAGGCAGACGGGAGCCAGCGTTCACCTGCAGAGCAGGAGATGAAAGAGAAGGGCGTGGCTTGATTTGCCATTAGTTTTCATGCACACTTGGGGGAGTTAAGCAGGAGCTGGGAATGTCACAGTAGGAGCAACTCAGCGCACTGAGCCTGTGCCCTGCCTGACCCTGCTGCCAAGTTCAGAGCGTGTCCCCACACACAGAAGTGTCTGGGGCTGGTCAGTGCCCTGGCTGGTGGGAGCAGGTGCTGACAAGTCGCACCAAGCCAGCTGGGGAGTGGCGAGGAGCCGGGCAGAAGCAGCACTTCCTGTCCTGGGGGGGGCTGGAGCCAGCCTGTTCTGCCTGCCCGCTGCCTTGGTGACCCTGGCAGCAGCCCTTGCTTCAGGGTGGTTACCAGGAGGAATCCAGGGTAGTGGTGGGGAACCTGCCCTCTCCGCACTGCAGACGGCACAGGCACCCTCTGGCACTAACCTGTTTGTGTTTCAGAGATTAAGGCTGAGCTCTTTGAAACCTCCAGTAAGACAGGCCAGAGCGTGGGTGAGTTACCCCTTGGCCCCGGCAGGTGCTTGGAGAACAACAGCCGCCACGGGGGGGGGGGGGGGGTCGCTGTCTTGGCCATCTTCCTACCTAAACATGCCCTGCGCATCCACCCCAGGCGTGCTCAGGCGCTGGCTGCTGCCGGGCTGTGTGGGACAGCAGTGCCAGTGTGGGAGGGCAGTTCAGCAGAACTACGTGTCTGTCCTGTCAGGGCTAATGCAGGGAGCAGTCTGTGGAGACCCCAGGTCCCATAATGCCACGCTCTGGTTTGGCTCCATGCTGGGACCCCGGGCTGCAGGCTGCACATAGGCATTATAGGAGAAGGCCCATGTAGGTCACAGCTGGCCCTTGGGCCTTGCCCCTTTGGCTGCCTCCGTGGTGAAGCAGATTCTGCCCCACTCCTCTAGTGCTGGAGGGTGAGTGTAGTTTACCAAGTGAAGTTCCCTGCAGTGGGTTGTCTGCCCAGCCCCTGCCCAGGGCTTCGCATCAGTGCCCCACACTGGGGAATTGTCTGTTTCTGGGAGCTCGAGGGCCTGGCCCCACTACAGCTTGTGCTAGGAGTGCAGAGGAGACACTCATTCTCCCCTTCCTGTCCCAGATGAGCTGTTCCAGAAGGTGGCTGAGGATTATGTCCAGCTCATGGCCTTCCAGGTGATGACAGGTGAGTGGCAGGAGAGGACCCGCTGCCTTGTGTCCCACACACCAGCTGAGTCAGTGGCAGTGCAAACCTTTTCCACTCGCTCTCAGCTGGTGTAGGTTTGTCATGCTGCCTGAAGGGAACATACTCATGTAGTGGAGCCATCGGGTGGCACTTCCCCTTCATTAATGCTCCCAGTTCAGCCCAGGCCAGGCCTCTATTCAGGGCATTTGCTTCCTCGCAAGGGAAGTGGTGGTTCAGAGGTTGGGTGTTTCCTGAGCTCCCGGTGTGCAGGGAGCAGCAGCTGGCTGCTAAGGCCCACGGAGTCCCTGCAGGATCTGGTCTCAGTGCCACAGCAGGTCCCTACTGATCCACACCCATTTCTGCTGAGGCTCCGAGGCGAGATGCACCCAGCCAAACCTGAGCGGAGATGCTGGGACTCAGCCCAGTTAACGTGTGGAAAGCTACAGCCGTCACTGCACCATCAGCACAGCTCGCAGCAGTGGTGCTGGCTCCCCCTTCCCCTCCATCTGTCAGCAGGGACTATGTCCCCCCACGCTGCTGGAGAGATGCAAGACTCCTGTGTGCTGGGGTGCGGGAATGAGGGATTCCCCAAGGGCCAGCGCCAGGGAGAACAGGTTGGTGTCTGGTGACGGTGAAGGGGGCATATGCTATGGTGGACGGCGCTGGCAGGACGAGCTGCTAGTTAGCTGGAATTTTAAGGGGCTGCTGTCACCCTGAAAATCCCATTTCCATCTGCACACACTCTACCTGCTGCTGTTCCAGGGTGACTAGAGCAGAAGGCTCTCTCTAGTTATCGTTGCGTGTCAGTTGCATTTCCTATCCCATGCTCTATTGGCGGGGGAGCGCTGGGCCTTGCGCTCCTCAGCCCTGGGAGGGGGGCTGCTGTGGAAGAGGCAGCAGGCAGGCGTGGGCCCACTGGGGCCTAACACACAAGATCAGCAGGAAACCCAGCAGCTGGGGTTGAGGGCTCCCGGATTCAAGGGGCTGTGATCAGAGAAGTGGATTCTAAGAACTTTTCCACTCGTGTCTCTTCCCTAAGCTCTGTCTGCTGCAGTCTGGCACCCACCTTCACGTCCTTAGTTTAGTCAGAGGCTGGCAAGGTGGTTACTGAGCCTGTCACGGAGGCTGGCTCTGTGGGCTGAAACCGAGCATCCTGCTGAGCTGGGCCCAGAAGAGGCAGCAGCCCCCTTTCACTCGTCTTCTCTTTTCAGAGGATGAAGGCGTAGACCTGAGCCAGAAGAACAGCACCTACTTCTACAGCTGCTGCCACCACTGAGCGCGCCTCCTGCTGCCACCATAAAACCAGCCCGCTGGGTTCGCAGGTCCTGCTCTTCGGACTGTTTGTTTTCTGCCTGCTGTACGTAAGCTGTAAGGAATGCCTGGCCCCTGGCAGCATGGAGTAGGGGATCCCCTGTGCCTGGCTCTCCCCTCCACGGGACTTGACAAGCAAAGCTGCTGGGGTCCTAGAGGAGACTCAGACTCTGTTCCACTTTCGGCAGGACTCGGCTGCCTTGTGATGGACACCAGGTGCCTGCACATTAGTGAAGAGTGTTTGGAATAGCTGCTTTCCCCGGCTGGCTCCTTGCAGCTCAGGTCATGTGTAGCTGTGGCCGATGTGTTCCCTGGGATATGTTGCCTGATTCTTTGTAGGTTATTTAAATGGCTTCTATTAAGTTATATACATGTAAATAAAGTGCATTGTGATCCATGAGGCCAGCTGGGTGTTCTTGGGGAAGCCAGGACAGACAGAGCTGGTGCTGTGGGACCTGTGGGGATGTTCTGCCTGCCACAGGAGGGAGGAATGTGTCCTTTCAGCAGCAGCTGGCCAGGAACCTGCCCCCCCGTGGCATGAGGACGTGGCCCCCAGGCCCAAGGTTTTCACCTCCTCCAGCTCCATTATTTGCGTTCCTGTCGTGCCTCTCTAACCTCCTCTAGTCCCATCACCCTGGCGCCGCTGCACTTGCACCACAGCCAGGCTGAGTTCGGGTAGGAGAGATGCTTAGTCAAAGGCTCTGAAGAGCTTCTCGAAATCTGTCCCTCCCCTGGCAGAAGCTGTGCCTGAACTGACAGGGATGGCAGCTGGGCTGATTCACAGCTCTCCTGCCCCTGGCTGGCTTACAGAAGCCCAGGACTGGCCCAGTGCTCTCTTGCCACAATACTCAGCTCCAGCCACTCAGGACTAATCTTAGCCTTATCCACCAGCTGGTGGGAGGCTGGATCTGATGCGGTGCTGGTGAAATGCAGGAGACCAGCTTAGACATTTCCCTCCCAGTGTAGGTGAGACTGGCTGGTGCCTCAGGGAACTGGCTCTCAGTTTCTCACTGGGTAAGTGTACTGGAGAATAAAATAAAGCTCAGGCTCAAAGCTCTGTGGTTGAAGCAAAAGTAGAGATAGGATCAGGTCACCTCGTTTATCCCAAGCTCTGCCTGTTTCTTCTCCAGTACCACAGATAATAGACGTTCTTGACTGATTTCCATGCCAGGCTGCAGCAAACCGTCAGGACAGGCCCTTAGCTGAAGGCACGCTGAAGCTTGTGAGCCAATTCAAAACCTTTGATGGCTCCCCCTGGCCACAGGGACCTCTGCCCGCTGCTTGGCTCTGGGGAGCAAGCGGGAAGATTACAGTGGTCCATGCTTCCTTCAGCGCACACACCAGGATCTCAATTCCTTTCCACATACCCAGCACTGTTCTTGATCAGCCAATCTTCCAGAAAAAGGCCAATATACCCTTCCATGATGCTGCTTTGTAAACACTGGAGCATAGCCGCCCTGCCAAATGGGTAACGGTGTTGTCAGTACCACCCTGAGCTGTCTTCTCAGACACATGAATGGCTGCAGACACCACTATGAACATTTCTTCCTGAGATGGAGGCTGGGCCCAAGACACCCTGTGAGTACCAGGAAGTGCTGGTGTAGTGGATTCTTTTGTGCACTGGCAGCTTCTTGCTGCTGGCCCCAAAGACCTGGATGTTGTGGTTTCTCCCCAGGCTGCTGTGCATTCTTTCGGAGAGGCAGAAGAGATTTCTCAGCATCTCATTCTGCAGATGTCATCTGCTCTCTCCCACTCAAACATTTCAGTGGGCAGTTGCTGCTGGAGTCGGAGCCTTTGGCTTCTCTTGGAATGGAAACCTAGCACCCAGCCCAAGCTCTTGAACCTTGTTCTTGCCTGCACTAGTGTACCGTGCCTCTGTGTCTGAGAGTTCGTCCAACCCATCACAGCCAAGAGCAGCTGCTGCAAGACTAGCCTAGACCCTGGAGCTTTTGGCTGCAGGCCAGATACCCGTAGCGATGACTGGCTAGAGGCTAGCCCATCACAGGGGGGTGCCTGAACTGCTGCCAGGCCATCGCAAGGTAACTTCCACTCACCCCAGTAAGTCCTGCAGAGGAGGCAACAGGATGCACAACATGGACATCGAACCCCACTCTTGCCCTTACGGGCTCAATCCCCAAGACCAGCACTTCCTGGGGGTCAACTCCAGCTGGGAATCCCAGAGATTGTCAGAGCCTCCAATTTTCTGGACTCCAAAGCATTAGATTAAAAAAATGAAAACTCCAATGGTGGCATTAACGTGACTCAGACTCACTCAATTCTGCTTTTCGGTTCAGCTCATTTGCCATGTAAACTCAGAGGCAGAGACTCTGCCGTTGGGCACTATAGAAATAACCATGTTAGAATGAGCCTACCATTACCGTCCCCCGAATGGCAGCTTGCCCTACTGGGGGAGCACTGACCATCTCAAAGAGCAGTGCTCTAACCTGGGGGGGGCTACCAATTTCTTCACAGCGACGTGTCCCCAGCCAGGAGAGTCTGGTAGCTGAGCCGACCTCTCTGGGTGAGACTGGAGGGGGAGATGTCCGTCCATTCCCCGGCAGCGCTCCTCGCACGCCGTCACTGCAGAGATACAGGGAGAATCTCATGCTGCTTGTTAAGCAGCATCTGCCCGACCTCAGTGAGACAAAACACATACGACAAAGTCAAGAGTAAAGTTAAACTTTACTTTACAGTAATTGTTTTCTTCTATATACAAAGAATTACAGTACATGTTCTGGGAGCACCTGGAGAAGGCCAACCCTCTTTTCATTATCATAAGTTTCACATACACAGCCAACAGTCTAAGGGGAGCAAAGTGAAATTAATCAATGGTCCGAGACACTCCCCTTCTCCCTCTTCTAAAAATAATAGATATATACTGTAAATATAGACGCCTCTCTCGCTCCATCGCATGTTCTTTGTACAGGACGTGGGGCAGGTGAGACCAGGCGAGTTCTGTGTAACACCATTACATTAGACAATCTTTCACAAACTCCCATGTGCTGTGTTCATCCACCATCCACTGCTCCCTGCACGCGCACAGTCATGGCAGACCACAGTGATACTTGGCAACCCCTTCCTGCAGTTGTTACTCAGGCACTATTCCCAGTTACTTCAGTGGAAGTTTTGCTACAGCATGGGCCCTGCACAGTGTCCATCTCACCAGCCCCAGGGCAGTCAGTGTGTGTGTGTGCGCGCAAGGCCTGACATGACGTTCGGGGTAGGAATGCTATCACGCATATTCTTCTTTCAGCTCGTTAGCACTAATCACACTGGAGCAATTTGCTTCTACAGCCCCCCTCCCTGTTGCGTGACCTTGTGGTGTTAGTCCTAACCTCTTAGTTCCTGGCCCACGGGCGGAATATCGCGCTTCCAGCCGGAGCTGCAGCTAAGGAAGAGGAGTGTCGTTTAAGCACAGAGCGCTGGCAGTGCCCCACACGGGGGAGGGGCGCTTCGCTTTTTACAAACATTTCTCCCCCGTGCATACAAACCTGATCGATCCCTTGTGTTTCATCATTTATTCCTCCGGGCAAGGAGTGGAACCCCTCCCTGGGTCACAGCAGACAAGGGCCCTGCAGGGGCACATCTTGCTCCAGTTGTTGAACATGGGGAGGGCTCAGAAGAGCATTGCCCTGCAGGCTCTGACACCTGTTCAGTCCTGGGGGGTCGCACTGCAGGCGGGGGGGGGGGGGGGGGGAGGAGCTACTGGACTGATACAAGCCTAGTGCAGTGTTCGGGAGAACCAGTGCAACGGGAAAGCACAACTTTCCAGCCCCAGTTCTGCCATGGCGTGGGGGCTAGCCAAGGGGCAGGGGTAGGATCTTGTCAAAGCCGTGTGCACTTGACACCAGGCTCCCACTGTCCTAACAATGGCAGACTTGGGGGCAGGGGGCCGAGTGTACGCAAGGCCAGGCCTCTGCTGCCAAGCTGCTCTGACCAGAGGTCTGGGAGCAGCTCTCACTTGCTAACACACTTCCAGCACCACTAGCCCCTGCCCATCTCAAGGCAGTGATCTCGCTAACGCTCTAATTCCGTTCTCCTGTGTCTGACTGATTGGTTCTCAAACTCCTGTATCATATGGGTCTGCAAGCAGCTTAACTGACTTCGTTCCAATCCTTTATCCTCCCTGCAGACGCCAACAGAGCATGCTGACTGTTCAGTTTGCTTTACAGGTGCCCAGCATAAAGGTCCAAAATCCAGTCTCTCTCGGTCAACGGTTCTGAAACATAAAACTGAAGCCAGCTCAGTCCCCTACAGCAGCACAACAGAAAAACATGCAAGTCCCAGCCCATGCACAGGTTTTTTTTTTTTTTTTTTTAAAACACCGACTCGCTGGCACCTTGGTCTGGTTTGAAGGCATCTCAAATCTGGGTAACATCAAAACAATCTGGGTGTTCCTGAGAGTCCTGTCCTGTCTGTTTCAGCGACTAACAAAGGCCCAGCCCAGCTCCCAGAGAAGGAAAGGATTCAGCTTGCAAAGGAACTGCAGCCGTAGGGCTGGGGGACGTGGATTCAGCCCGGCTGTGCTCAGCGGCCAAACTCTGTACAATAGCACCACGAGAGCCCAAGTACTTAGCCAAGGGCCAATGTAAGATTACGTTCCCTAGCAACAGGACATAGCACTATTCATTTGTCGAGATTTCCCCAAGAGGTAGATCGAGTACTCCCGGGCCTGCCCCCCACAGCCACTCCTCTAGCCCATGGTGCAGCATATCCCTCTGCTGCCAAGATGGCAGAGGGGTCTGGCTGGCTTCACTGAGAACATCACATCAGGACGTTGCTAAAGGAAGGAATCTGCTTTCACTTTATTACCCAGTCGCCAGGAGCCCGGCTAGCTCGCTACATGCAAAGCTCCTGCTGAAGCCAACAGGAAAGTGAAGGAACAACTGTCGATAATCTCCCCTAGATCTGTCCCTTCTCCAAGGGCGCAGGGAGGCCTGTTACATTAGACAAGTTAGTAACTGGATCCCAACAGCTGCTTCTAATGGTGCAGTACTAGCAAGGAGATGTACTACTGTAGACAAGCCTCAGGCAACTTTGACACCACGTGCTGAGCAGCTGTTCAGAACCGATGTCTGCACTAGTATCACGGCAAGTTCTGCTGTCACATTCCCAGCTCTCAGCCAGGTTCCCACGGTGTAAGGCTCAGTGTGCATACAGTAATTTAGGGTAACGTACAGTCAAGAGATGTAAATTGAGAGTTAAGTCTAAATTTAACAGAAATCCAAACACGTTAAGGTGTTGAAATGCACAGTTCAGACTCCCATCCGCCCCGTAGTGATGTCAGCCAAGAACCATTCAGTTACTATTGATGCTCATCAGGGCCTGTGATCTCAGATTAAACTGAACTGACTTTTCCAGACAGAGTCTTTTCCTCATTTTTCATTTCTGCCTTTACAGGGATGAGTTAAGGTTGTTTACACAACTTAACTGTGCATAGTCTCATCGTAACAAGCTGTATTTCTTTTATGTTCAACATTAATTCCAAATTCCCTGGGTCTAATAATGCTTGTCTAAAATTAATCACAACATTCCTGTATTTTTTACCCTAATTTACTAATATGTATTCTCTACCTTAACTCCATCACACATTTTTCTCTGGGGATTTGTTTTCTTTTTAATTACTAAAGTTTTCATATGTGATCAGTAAACAAAACTCACAAAGCAACAGCTACCAAGGGATATTTTTAATGATCTGAAGATATGTAGCATCAGCCTTAACCATCTTTTAAAATAGTAATTTTTATGTCCAGATTCACCAGTGCCCTGGCTGCTTTATGCACTTGGGAGCAGTGCCGAGGTGGATAATTAAGCTGCATTTGCAGTTGTTGTTCATCATCAGAGCAGTGCAATGCCCCCTTCCCTCCATACTCCCCGGTGCGTACACATGCCCCCATTTCTCCTTGCTGGATAGATTTGGTGCAACAGGTAGGTTTTGAAAAGACCTCATTAGTATTAAGCGCCATTATTTTGCAGTTATTCTTCATAAAGGAAGGTTACTTATCATAACGGGAGAGCTTCGAGATGGCCCAGCGGGTATTCACCGTGGATGCACATGTGCTGTGTGTGTCCAGGACTGGAAATTCTTCAATAGTGGTGTCTGTTGGGCCACTGACGTGCCCTGCGTCTCCTTGTGCTGTGAACCAAGGGGATAAGGGGTGGCATGGACCGACGGCCTCTCCAGTTCCTACTCTACCATGAATCCCATAAGGATCCAAAGCCGGAAGGGGAGGCTGGGTCTGCAGAGACCACACTGAAGAAAGAACCTTCCCTTTTGGTCCCAATGGCTACTCACTGTGGGTGAGTCCCAGGCAGGTGGCCAGGGCAAGAAGAGTTCTGTACACAGCTCACCGAATGGCTGAGCCAAGGAAGCGTCCTCAGCCGAGGCCTGATTCAGTGACTAGTGCCCTGTGAACACGTGACCGGAGCGCCAAGTCACCACTCTACAAACTTCAGAGGGATCCCTTGGCAGGATGCCACTGCGGCACCTTGCGCTCTGGTCGAACGAGCCCTGACAGCCTGGAGAGGAGGGGCTCCCGCCCTCTCAGAGCAGAGAAAGATGCAGCTGGAAATCCATTCTGAGTGTCTTGGAGAAGATATTGCTTCTCCTTTCATCAGCACAGCTATGGACACACAGCCGTGGAGATCTCCTGCAGGGCCTTGTCCTATCCCGACAGAACCACCAAGCTATGCAGCACCCAGAGAGCAGCCTCCTGCCCTCACTATTCCTGTGAAAATCTAGGTACTACATAGGCAGATGAACGGCTGGTTACAGTGGAAGTCAGCTGGAAATTGGGATACAATTTCAAGGACACTGACTCTGTGAACGACAAGATCAGGCAGGTCTGCCACTGGGCCCAAACTCTCCTGGCCAAGGTAACAGCTTTAAGGACAGTTACCTTCAAAGAGTAGGACTGAGGTGGAGGCTCAGGGTTCAAACAGTGGTTTCATGAGTTGGGAATGGACCAAGTTCAGGTCCCAGGACAGAGACGGTCTTGATACTGAGGGAACATTCTGACAATGCCTTTTAAGAACCTGATTCTTGTGGGATGGGTGAGAACTGACCAGTCCTCTACTGAGGATGAAAGGCATCGACAGCTCTAAATAAACCCTTAATGAAATGATGGCTAGGCCTGCTGACTTTCAGGAGAGGAGACAGTCCAGGATAAGAGGAACGCCAGACTCCTCTGGAGGCAAATTGTGCCTCTGACACCACATGGAGAGCTGCTTCCACTCAGCAGCGTAACACTTCCTTATAGAGGGTTTCCTGCTACTCAGAAGCATGGATCTTTGAGTAGGATCTCTCTAAGTCTGTTGCCCATCCAAAAAACAGAATGTCAGATGAAGAAATATGGGTTGGGATGGGTGGTCCTGTCCCCATTCTGTGATAGCAGGTCCAGAAATGGCTGCAGGCAAATGTATGGCAAAAGCAATAAATCAGGTATGTCCTGGGTTGCAAAGAAGTCACAAAATGGGGATCCCAACTGGCAAAAGATTTGTTGGATGATGGACAAGCGGAGCTCCCCTTCATGGTCTGTGTGAGAACGCCTGCTGAGGCTGTCCGCTAGGGAGTTTTCATTCTCCCCAGTAGGTGCACTGCAGAGAGGATGAGCTGATGCTGGAGGCACCAGCTCCAAGCTGGACAGCCTCCCGGCAGAATGATGCAGACCTTGTTAATAAAGCAAAGAGTGGTCATGTTGTCTGATCGGACCTGGACAGGGTGGCTCAGATACAGGGGAGGACTTGTGTGCATGCTTTGTGGACGGCCCAAAGCTTGAGCAGGTTGATGTGGCATGTGAACTCTTGCAAAGTCCAGGAACTCTGATCTGTGTAGTCAAGCAGGTGGGCCCCCAGCCAAGTCAGGCTGCATCTGTCACAAGTGTCTTTGGGAGTGGGGTGGGAGCAAAGGGAATCCCCACAAATACCGACTCCCTTTTCGTAACAGGTGAGAGATGCCTGAATGCTGGAAGGAAGGGCAACCCTCTTGTCTGAGGAGTCCTTGCGTTGACTTTCCTCAGCCAAGCCTGGAGATGGGTGTAGGTGCGTGTCACCACATGGCCTAGGAGGACCAGACTGCCGTCTGATGACTGAGAAAAGTTGGATACGGAGGGGTCTCATTGTTAGGAATCTGTCCTGTGGTAAGTAAACTCTGGGTGCAAGCAAGTCAAGAACTGCTCCAATAAATTCTGCAGTCGTGGGTGTTAAATGGACTTTCCTGGGTTTACCTGAAGTCCCAAGGAGCGGCACAGGTCAAGCAGGGCAGCGAATGCTTTATGCACCGCCTGATACGATCATCCCTCGAGAAGCCAGTCACCTAGACAGGGACGTACATTGTAGTGGTGATGGTGTAGGCGTGCTGCACTCCTGTCAGGACTTTTGTCAAAGCTGCCGATGCTGTGGGGCTGGGCAGTCTCTAGCTTGGGGCAGTTTAAAATATTTTGTGAGAGGAGCCAGGGTGTATATTCCTGAGGAACAGAGGGTGGCACAGGAGTCCTTGAGTGACTCATCAGTTCTTTCACTCAATAAGTTGTTGCCCCCAAATGATAGATCTTCTAGAGTGGCTTGGACCTCCTCGGGGAGACCCGACGCCTGCAGCCATGATGCCCATCTCATGACCGAGGTAGCCACAGAGCAGGAAGCCGTGTTCACTGCATTCAGGGATGCCCGCAGAGATGACCCCGTTACAAGCTTTCCTTTATCTAGGACAGCCTGGAAGATGGCTGGATTGTGCCAAAGGTTTTCAGAGGCCCCAAGATGGCCTCATTTATAGAGTGCTTTGAAGTGGGTTTCAGAGCGCTGGAATCTCCTGGTACTGCCGGTGCCGGCTCTTGCTCCCTGTGAACTCTGGGTGCACCTGGTCTGGGGAGGCCATCCTCTTCTTTGACGACTTATGAGAGGACTTGTCAGTCTTCTGAGGAGTGTGTCTTTCCCTACCCTCTTCATGCGTCCTCAGGTCTGCTGGAGAGCTCCATCAGGTGCCTGCGGAGTCGGAGCTCTGGGACTGCCCAGCACAAGGGGGAGAGGAAGGAGAAGCAGATCTCACACTTCGACGGGATGTGAGATTCCTGGAGGAAGCAGAGACACGTCTTGTGAGCACTGGTTAGCAGGAAGACTTGGCATGCAACACAGTGCTTGAAACCTGGGGCCTTGGGCGTAAATGCCTTGGACGTAGGGGGAATAAAGTGGAGGGAACCTCCTGACCCCCACTAACAGCTACTTGAAAAGCACTAACTAACTAATGAAAAGAGACACATAACCAATAAACCATTAAAACCATGTTTAATGTTTACAGGCAACACTGAACTGAGGCTAAGAGACTAACGAACACAAGAGGGCCCGTCCCAGAATGCGAGCGGTAGCAAGGAACTGGAGAGGCAGCTGATCCGCACTGTCACTTATATGCCCTCAGTTCATAGCAGAGCACAGACACGGACCAACGGACACGGCTATTGAAGAATTTCTGGTCCTGAGCTTGGAACATGTGCACCCCCAGAGCCAGACCACGAAGACGTACTGAGTGTTTTCTCCAGCAGCAGAGGCTGGTGCATAGCATCTTATCCTATAGAGAAGCTCACCAAAGGCTGCCCTTCCAAACAGGCATGCTCGCCCACTGATCTCCTTCTCACCGCTCCCATTGTTCTGAATGGCACCGAGGCCACAGGTGGAGTGAAGTCCTCAGGGGAGACAATGGCTCTATGCAGTCAGGGGACACGCAGCAGCGCTGGGAGGAGCAGATGAGCAGAGGGGATGACCATCTTTGCTAAAGGCAGCTAATGGCCTCAGTCCCTTGGAGAACAACGGGAGCCTGCAGCCATTTTGCAAGAGGGCTTTTATTGGAGAGTTTCTATGAACCTTCTTCAGCGTCTCTCAAAGGAGAAACTTTCAGTTACGAGCAGACAGAAAACACGGCTCTTAACCCAAAACTCTTCTTTTCAAAAACCACCTCTTGCACTAGATCTACTCAGGACCCACCTCTTGCAGCAACACCTCAGCTGAGATGATCTGGGGGGAAAAAACGTCTGACACCTCTTTGCTATGTAGGTAGAATGTGTTTGTCCTCAACAATGAGGGTGAATTCCTGCTTTAAGTCCAAATCTCAACTTCACCTTACCTGTGGGGCAGCCCCTCTATCTGGTACTGATGTCTCTAGTGTAGACGCACCCTGAGTCTCTCTCTCTCTCCATTAAATCATTTGATCTCGGTAGAGCTCTGTGTCTATGGCAAAGGCCAGAATGAACGGCCTGCACACTTCATTTCATTTACTTTAACACTGACCGTTTCTCTCTCTAGCTACTATCCTACATGAGCACTAACATGTTTGCAATGCTATTTTCTATATAAAGAATCCAGTGACTTGAATTACTGATGCGAATTCTAAAAGGTAGCAAAGGAAATAAATGGCATTTAAACAGCCCCAATACAAATGTCTCCTCCGGCATCCAAGTCAGCAGATGCAGCTGGCTGGCTCTGCTGGTTGCCACAATCTCAAACAGTGGAATTCAATTTTGTTTCCTTTCATGTGGATTTACCTGGCAGACAAAGTGTGCCAGTCTGACCCTGAGGCTGAAGTCACTTTAGTCCTCCCCAGATAAAGGCAGCCTTGGTTCCAGCAGAGCATGTCTCAGGGATCACACCTAGAGGCAAGAGAGCCTTCTGTCTCAGAGATCCCTTCAGGCCTTGGCCTGTTTGCCGAGGTTGCCAACAGGGTTCAGACATAAAGCTGTTAATTTCTTCTCCATCATATTAACTTACAGAGATGTTCCCATCGGTATCAAAAGCTCCCTCCTCTAGCCTGGGATAACACAGAAGTGGCCAACCAGCCACGGTTCTTCAGTGCTCTACAGCTTGCTACCGAGGGACTGGGGCACATCCCACTCCCGGGGAGTGGGGTGTTCAGCCCTGTGCAGAGAGGAAAACCCCATTAACTGCACAGCCTCTTCCACCTGATACAGAACAACTGCTTCCTGGTTTCCTCACTTCTCCTAAACACTCTTACACCTAGAGAGGCATTTGTATTAACTTCTAAACTGACACAAACACTGCCTTTAAGTGACATTTCCCAGTGCAGATTTGTATTTAACCAAGCAGGTGCACAGCTATTCTCAAGTCAGCTCTGTGAAACGTGTCAGTTGGAAGATGGGTGGACTGGAAAACTGGATCTGTACAGAAAAGGTCTGGAGGGAGAAGGGAAGAGAAACAGTGGTGTAGTCAAGTGAGTGGCATAAGGCTGTGGCTTAAAATATCATGCAATCTACTTTCACTATTCAAACGGGAGCTCCTAAATAATTGCCGAGAGTGCTGGAGGGATTCTGCTGCTGTGAACCTCGCCCTAGATTTAAACACATGATTTATAAGAATGATTCTTCAAACCTGCGCTCACTGAGAACTTCTCCATTGTAAAGATTTAAAATAGCCTGCACCAAAAATATTCACAGTTTATTTTTCATGAAACAAATAACTAGGTAACACATGACATTGCAAAAACAGAGTTGGACAAAGCAGTGCAGATGTCTTTTCTTGTTCTAGCTCCGCTGGCTGGGCGGCTGGCGCAGAGGACACCCTACTCACACAATCTACATGGCAAAGTCCAGCTCATGGGAAGGGCTATCAATGTAAATTAGAGATTTATTTTCCTTCTCACACATGATAAATACTTAACATACGGAACCTCATTACCTTTTTTTTTTTTGTAATTTTGTTTTTATTTTAAAAAGTTAATAAAATGCCCTTAGTTTATCCTCTCTCAATGGCTCTGAGGAGACAACCTGATTCCCTCTGTGCAGGAGTCATGCAAAACAATAGCTGCTTGCATCTCCCCCAGCTCAGCAGAGATCAGGGACCGACCTGCAGGTCTTCATGGAAAAACAACACTAAACACTAAGATTCCATAAGCCATAAAGCTTTTCCAAGTCACGAGCTACACAGAGGGGTCTGAAGCGATTCAGACTGGAGAGGAGACACACGACAGCACTGCCCAGAGGGGACACTCTCTTGGGGAGCTGACTTTGCAAAGGAGAATGGAGCAGGATTTGCCTTGGTACAGAGATCTCTCTCCCTATCACAGAAACCCGCAAAGCTAATTATTGCCCTCTCTTGGAGCAGTGCGAACATGCGAGCTGAATGCCAGCCTTGATCTGTTCCCGAGTCAGAGGAAAGGGACTAGTATCGAACTAGGGCTCCCCCCTCTGGGGAGAGACCTACTGCTCTCTCTGAAACAGTGGGGGACACAGGCTGAAGCTGGACTCCTGCTGCCCAGGTCAGTGGAGCTCAGGCGTGTAACGTAGGTAATGTGTTGGGAGGCCGTGCTGATCAGACGGTGCTTCCCGATGGCACAGCACACTGCACTAACCGTGGGCAGCACGAACGCAGACTGCCCGGCCACTCCTTCGCAGGTCACAAGCGTCACTTCCTAAGTCCCTGCCTGTAATTCTACCACACAACTTATCAGTGCCATAGCAGAGTGTATTTCTGCCTTAGCAGGCAGGTAATGTCACTGCCTCCATCAGGTCTATTCGGAATATCAGCCTGGCAAGTCACCAGGCATAGCTACCTTTAGTGGAAAAGAGAGAGAGAGAGAGAGAGAGGCCAGCCAGGCGCTAGAGCCATTGTGTTCCAGTGTGAGAACTATTACCTTGAGGGGCTGGTTTTCTGACACACAAACACTTCAACATAGTCCAGGTAATTCAAGTCTCCTGTGGGGATTTTTGGTTGGAAATACAGAGGCTAACCAAGGAGAAGGGTGTTGACATGGTTTTCCATTCTGGATACACCATGCCTTCTGAAGTAGCTTCTTGACTCTGCACTATGGAGTGAATTCCACAGAATTCACTAGGTAGCTAGGGCTGGTAGCTAGGGCTACCAGCCACTCTGCAAACAGGACTCCTAAGCATGTGGTTGAGATGGGGGAGGGAGAGACTATTTAGTTTGCTAGTTCATGGTAACAAGCAAGGTGAAGGAGGAACTGCCTGGACCGTTCAGAGGGCAGCGTCTCTCCCCTGACAAAGGCAGTGCTCGGCATCCTTACTGACGCTCTACCCTGCTACAGCTGCCTCCAGAGCTCACAGCTTTCTATGTGCAGTGGCAATTCCGCCTGTCCCACGTTACAGAGCTAAGATCCAAGAGTGAGAATCCTGGCAGATGGTATCTTCAGAGACCTTCTCCCCCCACCCCCAATCACAGGCCTGCGCAGGAGCAGTTCTCTTGCCCACGCTGGAATGAACTGTACAGTCTGGCAGGAGCAGACTCCTCCACGGGACTCCGCCATTTTACAACAGCACCTGTGTTTTGGTGAGCCTTGCACTGGTGACACATACCAATGCGCACACTCAGGCAAACACTTGCAAAGGAAAACCCTGTGGGGAAGGAGAATTGGGCAGCACAAGTGCTAAATCCCTTCCCCTCTTCAGAGTCTAGCAAAGACACGTGTCCAATTACTCTGTGCACCATTTAATCGTTGGAAACGTCTGAGATCCCAGTTCACACTAGTTGTTCTGCTTCCACTCAGAACAGTTAAGAGAAAGGAAATTGCTTCCTCAGGGCCACTTAGCTGTTTGGGAAAGCCCTTGTGGATGCAGACGCGCTAGATCAGGAACGTGACCATTTCAATGGAATTAGAGATTTTATCCGGAGTGGACTCTTTATTTCAACGTTACCGTTTCTAAAAGGAAGAGGAAAAGGTCGCTGATGCTCACTTTCCGTGGCTGGGCCACACTCCGGTTTAGGTAAACGTCCTTGCTTATGTCATGAGAGCGCCTGGGCTTGAGGCTGGGCTCAGGGACGTGAACAACAAACAAAACAAAGAAAATCCCTCTCCCCAAACAAACCGACTGCAACCTGCCTGCCTCATTCACTGACTTCACTTCGGTTTCGATTCAGCCAATTCCCGACTGGGAGAATCCTGGTTATGGACTAGCACTATGTTTTGCTCAGGCAAAGGGGCCTGCCCCAGGGGTGTCTGTGCTTTTCCAGAGAGCCAAGAGATCTGCTCAAATGTCTGAATGTTCCTGGCAAGCCACGAAGCCTGCTCTGGGGGCACTGGTGCTTCCCTGGCAGGCCGGGGGATCTGTTCAAATGTACGTAACCTCTCTGCGGTCCAAGGGCTCTGCTCTGTGGGTGCGGATGCCACTTCCCGGTCAGCCTGAGTCGGCGGCTCAGGGGTCTGTAATTTCTCGGTGGTGCGAGGGGACTGCTCCGCAGGCGTCAGTGCTTCCACAGTGGGCCAGTGGATTGGCTCATAGGTCTGCAATTTCTCCATGGGCCGAGGTGCCTGCCCCAGGTGTGTCACTGCCTTCCCTGCAGGCCGAGAGGTCTGCTCCTCAGGTAAACAAGTTCGCTCTTTCTGCTGCGGCTCCACCGCCGCGACTACTCTCTCTTTTGGCTGATCCCCGGGCCTCAGCGCTTTCTCAGACAGCAGCAGCCTTGGAGCTGCGGGAGGCCTGTCCAATGCCTGACGCCGCAGGGCCCCAGCGGCGGGAGCCTCATCTGACAGCAGGGGCTGCAGGCCCTTGATGGGAGACTCGCCCAACAGCTGAGGCCGTGGGACTCTAGCGAGGGCGGGAGACTCGCCCAACAGCTGAGGCCACTGAACCTGGGTAGCGGTGGGAGACTCGTCCAAGGGAAGAGGCTGCAGGCCCTTAGTTGGAGACTCATCTGTGGGAGGAGGCGGCGGAGCTCCAGCAGCGGAAGGAGACTCATCTGAGGGCGGAGGCTGCTGGCCTGCGGTGGTGGCAAGAGGCTTGTCTGACTGCTGAAGCCTCAGGGATACAATGGTGGGTTGTTTATCTGACTGCAGCCTCAGAGCCACAGTGGAGCAGGGCTTGTCCGACGGCTGCA
>NW_020664980.1:19281956-19386759 GCF_002925995.2 Terrapene triunguis | reverse complement strand
ACAGTGGAGCAGGGCTTGTCCGACGGCTGCAGCCTCAGGGCCACGGCCAGAGGAAGCCTGTCAGAAGGCGGACGCCTGAGGCCCAAGGCTGCAGGCTGATGGTCAGAGGGCTGCGTGTTTTGACGGCTAGCCGGCGGGACTGTGGGAGGCACATACTCACGAATTTCCCCTGGCTCTAGAGGGTTCGGTCCGCAGGGATCATGCTCTGTGCATGATAAGCGTCCATCCAGTTTGGAGATAAAGAGCATGCCCTCCCGGTGCTGCTTGCAGAAGGAGCTGGGACACATCTCACAGAAGGAAGCTGCTTCTTTGCCACACACATCACACTGATGCCAAGGGCACTCCCACTTCCCTGCAGCACAAACAGGAGAAAAGGCACCTTAGGAGGAAATGTAACAAAGCTACCCAGTTGGAAAGCTACAGCCCAGGGCGGGGGAGACCTGCTTGTAACGGCTCTCACTAAAACAGTGCCAGAAATTTCCCTTCTCTGCTCCTGCACCAGTTGCCTTGGAACCATTACACCAAGCACAGAAGGAAACCCAGACGCCCCCTAGCACAGGACTAATGCAAGGAAAGTCCTGCTTTCGAGCTAACCCCCTACTGAAAGGTTTCAGATGTTTCCAGTTTCAACTAGGGCTGAGTGAATTTGAGGACAACTTCCTCCCTTCACACTGATGTGAGAGAAGACACTGGAAGACAAGGAACTGAGGGCTTGTCTACACTACCGCGTGGGGTCAATCTAAGATACGCAACTTCAGCTACGTGAATAGCGTAGCTGAAGTTGACGTACTTACCGCGGTGTCTTCACTGCAGTAAGTCGACAGCTGATGCTCTCCCGTTGACTCCGCTTGCGCTCCCCGTTCTGGTGGAGCACCGGAGTTGACAGGAGAGCGCTCGGCACGATTTATCGTGTCTAGACTAGATCGATCACTGGATCGATCGCTGCCCACTGATCCAGCGGGTAATGTAGACAAGCCCTGAGTTTCTCTTGTCTCCCCCTGTGGGCATAGGACAATAGTTCTTTACAGAAGCAGTTTGGAGTTTCGCTCACTGCTAGTATCAGAACCATCCTGGAGAAAAACAATCACCCCCAACGTGCAGCAGAGTCAATTGCAGGCCTCTCTGTGGATTCAGCCTGTAGCACTCCCCAGCTGGGCACACACTGCACTGATTGTCACTGGCTACCGAAAGCCTCTAGTTTACAGATTCATAGAATCTGAGCCCAGAAGGGACCATTAGATCATCTGGTCTGACCTCCTGTGTACCACACACCATTACATTTTACACTGTTACCCCTGTATGGAATCCAGTCACTTGTGTCTGGCTAAAGCATCTTCCAGAAAGGCACCAGCCTGGCTCTGAAGACATCAAGAGATGGAATATCCACCACGTGCCCTGGGAGTTTGTCCCACTGGTTAATCACCCTCTCAGTCAAAAAATGGGGCCTAATTTCTCATTTGAATTTGGCTGGTTTCAGCCACCCACCATTAGTTCTTGTTATGCTGTTTTCCCATTAGATTACAGAGCCATGTAGTACCCAATATTTTAGCTGTGAAGGTACTTATACTCCATAATCAAGTCATCTCTCAATCTTCTTTTTAATAGTCTAAACAATTGAGCTCTTTATGATGAGAGAGTTAAGGTAACTTCTCCAGCTCTCAAATCATATTTGCGGCTCTTTTCTGACCCTTTTCAATTTTTTAACATCCTTTTAAAAACATGGACACAGTATTCCAGTATCTTCTCAGCGAGGCCATATACAGAGGTAAAATCAGCTGCTGACTCCTATGCACTACTGCCGTTTAGGCATCCCAGGATTGCATGCGTTGGTTTTTCCCAGCATTGCCCTGGGAGCTCATGCTGAGTTGCTTGTTCACGAGGAGTGCCTAAAACCTTTTCAGAATCACAGGTGCCCCACTCGGTAGCGATGGCCTGCATTCCTTGTCCCTAGATGTATAAGGTTGTATTTGGCTGTATAAAAACCCATTTTGATTGAATGGGCCTGCTTACCAAGCAATCCAGATCCTTCTGTCTGACTCCCTGCCCTCATCACTATTTACCATTCTGCCAGTCTGTGTGTCACCTGCAAATTTTATCAGAAGTGATTTTATATTTACTTCCAGACCGCGGATAAAAATGTTGAATAGCGTTGGGCCTAGTACCAGGCCCGACAGCCCACTAAAACACCTGCATTCAGTGACGAGTCTCCATTTATGGTTACTTTGAACTCTGTCCGTTAGCCAGTTATTAAGGCATTTAATCTGTGCTGTGTTGCTATTGTAAAGTACCCATTTTCAAAAGCAGAACATCATGTGGTCCAGTAATAGGGTGGCTTGCCCTTGGGATGGAGAGCCTGGGGCTACGCCAACCTGAGAACAGGACAAACCCCACCTGTGAGGGCCCAGGGGATTTCCTGTCTACAAAAAGCTGACAGGGCCCAGCTGGGGAAAGAGCTGGAGGGAAGAGCCTGCAAGGAGCAAGGTGGTCTCTGTGGGGCCCCGAGTCAGAAGGCCAGTCAGTGCTAGAAAGGAAGCTCAAAGTGGGAAGACAAGCTCCCCAGGCTAGGAGGCCTGGGACTGACCTGATCAAAACCGGGAAGAGGCTGAGAGCCCCAGAGGGGAAGTAAAGAGGCAAGGTAGGAAATGGCCGAGGGAAAACTGCAACATGGGAAAAGGACAGTACAGGGCCCTGGGCCAGAGCCCTGAGTCAAGGGTGGGACTAGGTTCCCTTACCAGCCCCAGCAAAGGGGGCTGCAGGCCGAACCTCGAAGACAGGTTGAAGAACAGAGCCATAGAGGGCAGGAGAATCGTTTTTTGCATTCAGACATTTTTGGGACTCCTTAGTTTGGACAAGTGTGACACCAGGAGTGGGCTTAAGACGGTGACCCAGTGGGAGGGCTGAGGTACTACTCCAGAGTTGGTGACCACTGGCAGGGTGCACGAGCCCCACGGGAGAGCTGCAATGCTGTATCTGGTCCTGAGGGGGCGCCTGGGGTGAGTGGACTTGCTTACAGGTACTAAGTCAAACGCCTCACAAAAGTGTAAGTATTTTAAATTTACGTAGTTACCTTTATCAACCAAACTTGTAATCTCATCAAAGAATGAAATCAGGTTTGTTTGATAAGACCTATTTTCATAAAACCACATTGACTTGCATTAATTATATTCCTGTCCTTTAATTCTTTATCAATTAAAACCTATATCAGTTTTTGTTTTATTTCGCTAGACAATAAATAGCTGCATCATCCCGTTTGCCCTTTTTGAATATGGGCACAACACTAGTACTCTTCCAGTTTTCTGCAATTTCCCCAGTATGCCAAGATTTATTAAAAATGAACATCAGCAGACCAGAGATATCCTCAGCCAACACTTTTAGGACTCTTGGGTGCTGAATTAAAAATGTTTATCTCTAGCAGTTGTTGTCTAACACTCTCCTCAGTCACTAATGGATTGGAAAATACTTCATCATCCTCATGTGATAGGAGTACAACATCCTGCATCTTTCCAAATACAGAACAGAAATATTTATTAAATACTTCTTCCTCTTCTGCATCAGTATGAACAATTTTACCATCTGCATCAAGTAATGGGCCAATACCACTGCTAGGATTTATTTTGTTCCTGATATATTTAAAAAAATCTCCTCACTGACCTTAGCCCTGCCAGCAATGGATTTTTCCCTGCTGTCTTTATCTTCCCTTATCAATTTTCTAAACTTCAGAATAATAATATATAAATTAGAAGTTATATTTCCCCCTTTTTTCATATTTGTTATATATTGATTTTTTATTTCTAATTTGCCACTGAACCAGGATGGGCTTTTAACCAAACTCCTCTTTCTTGATTGTGGAGTTGTGGCTTTTGGGCCATCTAATAACTCCCACTTTTCATTCACATTTTAATGCCTAAATGTGTTTCTGCTTCCCCAGCTCCCAATTTTGCTCATAATTTTTCTCTGCTTTGGGAAATGAGCCCTTTTGAAGCACCCAGTGTATATATTACTGGTTGGGACTGTTCTCTGTTAGCTCACATTGAATGTCAACAGTTCATGATCACTGGTCCCTAGGTAACCACCAACTTCCAGTCCAGTGATCAACTCAACTTTATTCATTACACTGAGGTCCAATATAGAATTGCCTCATGGTGGGTGTGATACCTCGTGTTGGAAAATTACGATCTATAATTTTTAGAAGCTCCAATTGTGTGTTCCTGCTGGTGAGCAGAGAATGTGCTTTCCCCAAGCCAGGCCTAGCAGTGCAGGTCTATACAGCTCCCTTCCCATGAGCAGAGCCCAGAGGAGTTGCCCAGGCATTACTGACCTGCTGGCCGTTTGGTCAGGTTGAGGCAGTCTGCGTGGTACACTTTGGGGCAGCCTGTCTTCTTACACGAAACTACCTGCCCTCCGTCTCCACAGCTGAAGCACTCATCCTCTCGCTCTTTCATGACCTCTGCCTGTGACCTGCGCTTCACCTGCTGCCGTCTTTTGAACTTCTTGGACTTCTCCTCTGTAAGGTTAGGGGGATTCTGCAAGTAAGATCATACAAATTAACACTGGTCTCTGCCCCCTCTCCTTTCTCTCTGCCCCCCCTGCCAGATTTAAGCAAGTGGCACAGGCCATGCTGAAGTATCCTGCTACAGGAGAGCTGCCCATCTAGCACACAACTGTCGTCTCCAAAACAAGGCAACTGGGGATACTCTGCATGTTCAAACAGAGGAAAAACTGGAATGAAACCCAAAGCAGAGTAACAATTCCATCTATACACAGCAGGGCCAAGCCACTTGAATTCCTGGGTTTCACGCCAGACTAACCTTCCTCCCTAGGCGTGGACCCAATCTCGTCTTTTTTTTTTTTTTTTTTTTTTGTAAACAAGAATCAAAAACGGATACGTTGGTGATTGAATGACAAACTCCAGGCAGTGAGATTAAACAAATGGAGAGATGTAAGTGTTTTTTACACATTAAAGAATTAAAAGTAGATTTGCTTTCATCTTACCCTGAAAAGTATCAAAGCCATGGACAGTGATTCTTGGATGTTAGCTTCCTATTATGGAGTGCATGGACTGAACAACAGAGCACATTTTAATACCTCTCATGATACATGCCATGCGTTATGCTGAAGTGAACGTGATGTGAATGGTACTTTCAACCCCATCTAGGGCAGTGAAAAGCATCCCATTCTGGGAAATAACTGCTTTGCAGAGGATACATAATTAGAAAAACAACATTGCCACTGAAACCTGAGACATACTGGCATCCGACACAGCTGTTTCTAAATGTTTCATGAAACCCACGTTAACTGTCTGTTGCTGCTACTGTATCTGGAAACGGTCTAGAAGCTTTGCACTGAGCGGGTTGGTAAAAATGTGCACTACATTGTATTTCGCAATGGTTGCTGATCAGAATTTAACAGAACTCAGACTGACGTATTTCATTATTTGGCTATTTACTGACATGACGAGTCTCTCCCCTTTTCTGGTGTGACAGCTGGGCTATTACAGCAGTTGTAACTGCTCTAGGTACAGTTGCAACGGTTCCCACTCTTACAACAAAGCCTTTCCTTTTTCAGCTAACATTTTCCATACTTGGATTTTGCCAAAAGGTGATTGTTTCTGGACAGCTTGACATACCCCTGGGAAGTTGGTGAGTAATGAGAGGATTTATTGACACACATTGTTCCCTACTACAAGAAACCTGACCACCATCGAGGGAATAACTAAAAGACCAGCTGAATTTGAAACTTCAAACTTTAATGTAAATAACCCTCTCGGCCAGATTTTGTCCTGCCCCTGAGCATGGGCATCTGAGGGGGGGAAAAGCAGGAGGTGAATGCCATGCAGGGAGTGACTGCACGGAACACAGGGTATTTGAATAGCAAGGGCAGTTGTGAAAGCAGGTGATCACTCTAAGCAAGACCCTGCAATACTCTCTTGCTGTGAAATATACTCCTTGCTAAAGAATTATTCTGCACATTCCGAGGCCTGGTCTACACCTAAAAGTTAGATCTAGCTACATTTCTCATGGCTGTGAAAAATTTTGCACCCTGTGCAACATGTAGTTCGGTCGTCCTAGCCCCCACTGTCAACGTGGCTAGATCGATGTCAGAATTCTCTGTTGCTTAGACACTTCCTACATCAGTGGAAAGGGGAGAGGTGGATTAACTCCGTCCATGGACAAACCCTTTCTATTGATGTAGGAAGCATCTATGCTACAGAGGCACAGCTGCGGCACTGTAGCCTCTGCAGGGTAGATGTGGCCTGAGCTCTGAATTTTTTTTTTTTTTTAAGTTTCCAGCCTTTATGGTTTTAAAGAGCCTTTAAAACAAACAGAAAGGTATGGAATGGCTGCCGTGTGAGGAGAGATTAATAAGACTGGGACTTTTCAGCTTGGAAAAGAGACGACTAAGGGGGGATATGATAGAGGTCTATAAAATCATGACTGATGTGGAGAAAGTGAATAAGGAAGTGTTATTTACTTCTCATAACACAAGAACTAGGGGTCACCAAATGAAATTAATAGTCAGCAAGTTTAAAACAAACAAAAGGAAGTATTTCTTCACACAACGTAGTCAGTCTGTGGAACTCTTTGCCAAGACTATAACAGGGTTCAAAAAAGAACTAGATAAGTTCATGGAGGATAGGTGCATCAATGGCTATTAGCCAGGCTGGGCAGGGATGGTGTCCCTAGCCTCTGTTTGCCAGCAGCTGGGAATGGGCGACAGGGGATGGATACCTTGATGATTCCCTGTTCTGTTCATTCCCTCTGGAGCACCTGGCATGGGCCACTGTCATAAGAGAGGATACTGGGCTAGATGGACCATTGGTCTGACCCAGTATGGCCGTTCTTATGTTCTGTGCTGTCTTCCTGAGTCTGCAGATAGCCTGAAACAATCCCTCTGAGGGAGTGAACTACCTCAGTTATCAGACTGAGATGTTAATTCTGGATCCCAACAATGGCAAGTTAAGTGTAAACACCATTAGCTATTTCACTGCTGATTGTTTTATCAGAAACATCCATAATGTGCTTATCATAAACCCCCCAGGCCCAAAGCATCAGCTGCTCCCATCCAACTGCCAAAACCTCCAGCTTCCCCTGATTTCTAGGATGCAGCACAAATAGGAGGCGTGCCAGGCACTGAAAATGTGGCGACAGCACACAATAAACTGAACTTAGTATCGGAATAAGTAACTGAGGGGCTCACTGAGACAACTGTGCGATTCAGCTCACCCGGAATTAGTGGAAAAGCTGTGGTTTTCATTGCAATGAGGCTGCTGAAGAATTTCCTATCTGCTACACCACAAGGCCACAAAACCTGGGATCTCGCTACAGAGTTTAGGTCCAGCTTGCTGTGGCGAACACAGGGCCTGGCCTGTGAACTTGTGAGGCTTTGGTGGTGCAGCGTCTAACTCAACTCTCAACGAGGCAGTTTCTTGGTTGCAGCACGTACCCACTAACTCCACAGCACCGAGCTTACAAGCTGCTTTGGGGAAGCATGTGGAACTACTCAACCGCTGCGGCTCAGACGCTGCTGGCGAAGACTGCGAGCCAGGCCAACTGGTTCTGCATGTTTTCATTAAGAAGTCCCCATCCCAAGCAAACAGTAACATTCAAAGTTAAAAAATTAATTCCTGTTAGTGCCACATTAAGGTTACGAAATCAAGTGCTCAAAAATCAGGACGCTCTAAAAGCTAACGTTTCTCCTCCAATGTTAGCTCATCCCTGGTGCATGTATAGAGTGTTTCTGTTCCTATTTTACTAGTAAACTTTCATGTATTATTGCTAAACCCGTGGAGAAAGATACTTATGACTTCTCTTAGTGCAGACAAGGCCTCTGTGTGGGTCCTCTGCTCTGGAATTTGGTTCCTACACTGATTTAACAAAGTCTAAGATTCTGTGCTACGGTAACTTAAAGTGATGTACTTGCATGTTTGCCCATCTCAACCCCAGCAGGATTTTCACAACCACTTTGAAAATACAGTGGCATTTATCATGGCATTTCTGTATCCCTGCAGCAAGCAGGCCACTCCAATTCAAAGAGCGCCCTTGGAATAAAAAGAAGCCAGAGAAGGGCTGTCCTACCTTTGGCCGTACTCCTAGGAACCCGCTGCAATTCGGAGCACCACATTTGCAAACTGTCTTTCCATTCCCCAAACATTCCAGGTTGTAGTTGAAAGTCAGCTCAGTCCCTGGTAATAAAAGAAATCAGTAGGCAACATCTGGACTGTGACAAACCACACGGCAAAAAGTTCTGCTTCTCCTGCTGAACTGAAGAAACACCAGAACCTACTCACGGCTGGCAGAAATATGGAGGGGCACCAGCTTCTTCCCCCTCCCATAGGGTAGATCTGCACGGATTGGCGACTAGATGCGGACCCCATCACCTGCCATATTCCAGGTTTTGACATTGCATTTGTTTGCTTGCCAGTGGCAACCCAGGAATCATATTGCTGTGCCCTGGGCAATTATAACTGTGCCACTCTGCTCAGGAGCACAGACGCTCACTGAGAAGGGGGGAGGTGGAAAGACAGGGAGCAAGGGGAGCTGCTACGGCTCGATGGGGGCTGCGGGACCTGGAGCCGGGCTGTGACAGGGCATCCCGACAGTTCCTGCCATTCCTAGGGCAGTACCTCAGTATCTGGCTCCCTCTGCACTGACATCCCCCTGCCCAGGTGCCCCTGCACCGTCCCCCAGCCTATCCCAGCCAGTAGGGGGGCTTACACTGTGTCCCCGCTGCATTGTCCCTGCACACCAGCGCTGGCAGGCCCAGCTGCAATAGCCAGCCGGGAAAGGAGAGCAGTTCCTACCTGCTCTCCAGCGGCCAAACCGATGCTGTGTGCCACTGGAGCTGCTCTGGCCCCTCCTCCAGGTCCCTCGCACCTCTGCCCCCCACCACGCATGCGCATGGAGATGGAAACACACCCGGGCCCCGCTCTTGCCGCCACAAGATATTGGGGGGTGGAAAACACGGGGCAGGTGATGGAAACATATATCAGCCCCCCCAATATTTCCATTGCGGGGGCCCTTCGCTAATCCCCCAGTTCTGCCGCTCCTGCCACGCTTGTGTGTTCCACCCTTTGCGTACTGAGGCTTTGCTCCAGACCCTCGCTAGAGACCCTTCCCTTTCCTGCCAGAGGCTCCCCACCATCGATAACTCTGGGTCAGCAACAGAACAAGGTCCCTTACCAGCTTTGATATTGACAAGAGCAAAGAGCCCAACCCGCGTATCGCCATTCACGGACCATTTCTGAGTCTCACAGTTGGGCTGGCAGCAATGGTTCATAAATCGAGCGTAATTGCCCTTCGGTCCGGCATCGATGATTCGATCCTAAAATCACAAGGAAAAGCAACTTTTCTAATGCAACGTCTCCTGCTCGAGCCACCCCACAAAGGTCCTGCCTTGCCCCCAAAGCGTGTTACAAAATACTCTCAGTGCTGGCTTTAAGTGCCTGGGTATGTGTTTTACAACGCCCTACAGGCAATACCTTTTACCGTGTGCACTTCTGACACCTGGCAGAAGCCAAACAAGCTTCTGCACTCTGTTTTCCTTTGCTGAGGCTTGCAGGCAAAGTGTAAAATGCAGAGAACTGCCCTTCCCCGACCCCCCGAGCATCTCTTCCTCCAATGGAGATGGAGGCCTCCTAATGAAAGAGGCTGCTGTCTGGCACATCCAGCTTTTCCTTCCTCAGAAGAGTAAAACCCAGGGCTCGTATCGGGCCAGCATGCTGTGGCAGGGCATACCAGCACCACTCCTATGCTGCTCTCTTGTGCTCCATAATCATCTTCTTATTTATTATTTGTATCACTGAAGCACCGAGGAGCCCTAGGTGTGGACCTGAACCCCATTGTGTTAGGCGCTGTACAAAGAAAGAGTCACAAGATGGTCGGTCCTGCCCCAATCTACGTATAAGACAAGAAACAACAAATGAATAGACAGCTGGGGGCGTACAAGTAAACAATCAGACAATAATGGTCAACATGACAGGCGGCGGTCTCTGCGCACCGCTAGTCTAACTCTTGCCAACCTTTTTACAGCTGTCACAGCAAAGGAGATTTTCGAGACTGTATCTGCAGGTGGATAATGAGGTAGCTCCTCCCAAGCATGTGGGGCAGCACAGAGGAAAGCACAAGGGAGCTTGCTGGAACATTTAACACGTGGGCAGCGCAGGTCATGGGCCAATCAGAGGTGAGCACTGGCGGCTTGATAGCGAATATGAGATGATTGGAAGGTCAGGACAGGCCATGAAGGGCCTTGAAAGCAAAGACAAGCAGCTTGTGTTTGATGCCCTAGAGCAGGGGGAGCCAGTGGAGGGTGCAAAGGGAGGTGTGACATGGTCAAGGCCTGTTCTGAATGGATGCGAGCAGGGCAAGGTCGCATTTGTCAAAGCCAAAGAGAAGGAGGCTGCAGTAATAGAGAAGACGAGAGCTTGGGATGAGCATTTTAGCTGCACGGATGGCTGGGAAAGGCCGTCTCTTAGAGGCACTACGCAGAAAGAAACAGCAAGATTTAGACACAGCCTCAATGTGAGGCCCTAGCAAGAGCGCCAAGCCGAAGATGACACCAGGTTATGGGCCGGAGTGACAGGCAGGATAGGACAGTGTGGTCCACAGTGATAGTTTTCATTTGCCTTCCACGATGCCTGCTGGCGGAGCACTGATCAGGTTGTAACAATCACACTAATGAACACGGCATGTCTGTGGTGCAATTACCTCTGCCCACCTTCAGGTTTGGGACTGTGCTTTGGTGCAACAATGTTGGTGAAAAGACCTGAGATGCCACTGAAAGAAAGGAGGCTTCAGGTTCCATCCTGTCAGATCCATGCTGCTATGGGCCAGGTCAACCATCAACACCTAACTGGGGAGCTTGACCCTGTGCTTCTTGAGACTCTGACGCCTTTCAGGCTTCTGGGTCAGCTATGTGCAACTATTGGAAAAGTCGAAGCCCAGGAGGGCTTCTGAGGCGCCCACTCTGGGACCGGATTGCTCATGGAGGCAGGTGCGAGCGCGTCTCAGTCAGGGCCTTGAGACCCCACGCATGAGGCGTGCCTGTGCGCACAGACACTGCACGGCTGCAGTGGATAAGCACTTTAAAGCTCCTGCGATACTTCTGCTGTCTCTGAAAGGCGACAGAGAAGGACAGAGACGCAGGTGAGACAGCAAGAGTGCAGAGATGCCTCTGCGTGGTGCTCGGGTGCTTGGAATTCAAGTCATGAGGAGCCTCAGAAACTCAATGATGCACCGAATAGTGGAACAAGGGCCGAGCGTGCTACTGAGCACTTTTCTGACACCTGGGATCAAGGGAGGCCTGGAGCCAGTGGAATCCCGTGCTCCCAAACAGTGCCCTAAGGGTCTGTCTACACTGCAATGTAAGCCCAGGGTTAGCAGAACTCGAGTTAGCAGAATCTGGGTTTGTTAACCTAGGGCTTGAACTCATTTGTAACCCCAGGTTAGGAATTGTTGAAACCCGAGTCCCAACCTGGGGCTCCAGCGTCTACACTGCACTATGTGGGCCCGAGTACAAGCACCAGGCTTCCTACCACCCTCCCAAAATGTGGCCACTCTAGCCCTTTGCTCTTGGTGCAGTGTGGGAAAACTTGACTGTCCAGAAGCAGTTGGACACGTCTATAGTTGCTCCAAAGACACCCGGAGAATTCGCCTCTGCTGGGGTGGGTATCGCCACAAGCGAACAGGGCACAAGGCCAGGACCTGAAGCTGGAGAGTAGACAAAGGGCGTGATGGGGAGGGGAGCAGTGCTGTGAGGTCTGTGAGTTGACAATCAGCAGGTTACCGTCCCAGCAGGTTCCTTCTCGGACCATAGCCAGAAAGGAACTGTGCTCTGGTGAACAGAAGGCAGCCTCAGGGTGGCCTGAGACGCTTTAGGCTGGATCCACCATGGACCCAGGAACAGAGCCATTAAGAGCAGAAATCATATTTAGAGAAATCCTATTGCCTGTCTGCCTATATGGCCCCTGTGACCATCACATCTGAGCACCGGGGAATCACGGAATGGTAGGATTGGAAGGGACCTCGAGAGGTCAGCTAATCCCGTCCCCTGCACTGAGGCAGAACTAAGTATTATCTCGACCAGCACTTCTCAAACTGGGGTCTGCGAGGGTACTCCAGGGGGTCCGTGGACCCCGCTGATCAACTCCTTCCCCTCCGCTTCTCCCTCCCAGCGCCTCCTGCACATGGGGAACAGCTGTTCAGCAGGTGCAGCAGGCACTGGAAGGGAGAGGGAGGAGCAGGGACAGAGCGCTTGGGGGAGGGGGCGGGAAAGGGAGGGAAGAGGAGGGGCAGGGCTGGGGCCTTGGGGGAAGGTGCCTGGGGCTGAGCAGGGGACTTGGGGGTTAGCAAAAAAATTTAAATAAAAATGGGGGTCCTCAAGTTGCTAAAGTTTGATAGCCACTGATCTAGCCCATCCCTGACAGGTGTTTGTCCAACCTGCTCTTAAAAATCTCCAGTGATGGAGATTCCACAGCCTCCCTGGGCAATTTGTTCCAGTGCTTAACCACCCTGACAGGAACCTTTTCCTAATGTCCAACCTAAACTGCCCTTGCTACAATTTAAGCCCACTGCTGCTTGTCCTGTCCTCAGAGATTAAGGAGAACAATTTATCACGCTCCTCCCTATAATAATTTTTTACGTACTTGAAGACTTATGTCCCCTCTCAGTCTTCTCTTCTCCTGACTAAACAAACCAAAATTCTTCAGTCTTTCCTCATAGGGCATGTTTTCTAGACCTTTCATCATTTTTGTTGCTCTTCTTTGGACTTTCTCCACATCTTTGCTGAAGTATGGTGCCCAGAACTGGACACAACATTCCAGCTGAGTCCTCATCAGTGCGGAGTAGAGTGAAAGAATTAATTCTTGTGTCTTGCTTTCAACACTCCTGCTAATACACCCCAGAATGATGTTTGCTTTTATTTTTTTTGCAACAGTATTATACGGTTTACTCATATTTAGCTTCTGATCCACTATAACCCCAGATCCCTTTCTGCAATACTCCTTCCTAGGCAGTCATTTCCCACTTTGTATTTATGCAATTAATTATTCCTTCCTAAGTGGAGTACTTTGCATTTGTCCTTATTGAATTTCATCCTATTTATTTCAGACTTCAGAAAGGGGTACAGTACTCTGGAAAGATTAAGAGCCACTGGTCTAAGATACTGGCAAGAGAGAGGCCCATCCTGTACCTTGTCCAAAGTCAGCATATAGAAGTTGGTAATATCATGCTCCTGTGCGTAGCGGATTCGTGCCCGACACTCCTCCTCATCAATCAGCTCTCCCACGTATTCATTAACAAACTCACCCTGCAAAAGAGAAAGTAGCGGGCAGTTGCTCAGGACTTGCTGCTGACGGAAGCAGAACTCTTTGGGGGAGGAAGGCACTTCTGGGCTAACAAAGCTTGCTATCCATTTCCTCTCTGGATACTTTCATTTCATTAAAGACTAGACCCCAGGTACTTTGCAGCACATTTCACCTAGATTCTGCAGCAACTTCATAAATTTCAAACAAATTTATTCAGTAGGACTATTAATAATATAGTCACCCATTACCCCCTGTTCTATTTGAAAATAAAACATGTAGGGACAGCATAAAGAAAAGTGAATTTGGGTTTAGTGTGTTACAGAATTCCGTACTGACACCTGCTCCATAACTGAATTACAGTTGTCGGTAGAACTGATACACAGCCTGGGTCCTGGAACACAATCAGCAACAAGCTTTGCAACATTGCAGAGCACAGGGCACCTGGTTTGAACACTGCTGGCATTTATCTCATGCAGTAAAACCTGTTCAAGAGGCCACCAAACACAGTGAGTACAATGCTGCGCCACCTTTACCAAAAGACACCCCCATTTCAGCATCTGAGTTTTGATGGTTCCTTGTGTGGTGGTTACAGACAGGTTACATGGAAGGTTTTCAGGGATTACCACCTACACTGCATCACGGGCAGCCCACAGAGGCCAGGTCAGGAGCCGAGTTTGGCCTTCCTCTCTCTGGAGATGCCAACCCCACCTTTGCTAGTCTGTTCTGCTAACAGCCCTTACACATACGTCTCCGTCCTCTATTCAGCTTAATAGTTCTCTGCTTTCCTTTGTTGTTTAACACAACCCTCTTTACTATGGAGAAAACCCCTCTGGCCAGCAGCAGATCTAGACTTCTGGATTTTAGAAAGATAGGGGTTTGGGCAGTAGGGGGATTCCCCCACATCCAGATATGCTAGCTTCAGCCATCACTACAGCTCTCCCAAAGACATTGCCCTTTTTCTGAGGGCTTCCCCAACAGACACTAATTATGACGTGGGTTTCTAAGTAAGATCCCCATGTGAAGAATGCCTGGAGGTTCCAGAATGGAAGCTCAGTGCTACCTGTCTGGGAAATCTCAACCCAGTCTAAGGCCTGCTATCTTAGTGCCCATCACTTTAGTGCAGGGGTTCTCAAACTGGGGGTCGCAACCCCTCAGGGGGTCACGAAGTTATTACATGGGGGGGGGGGTTCACGAGCTGTCAGCCTCCACCCCAAACCCCGCTTTGCCTCCAGCATTTATAATGGTGTTAAATATATTTAAAAGTGTTTTTAATTTATAAGGGGGGGGGGGTCACACTAGGAGGCTTGCTGTGTGAAAGTGGTCACCAGTAAAAAAGTTTGAGAGCCACTGCTTTAGTGTCTGAGGGCCATATAAGCAGATGGACCAAACCATCTTCTAGGCTATCACGGGGAGTATTAGATCCCAAGGCACTTCCCCAGCTAAGCTAGAACATCCCTGCCACCTGGATGAAAGCAGGTCAGGAAACTAAAGTCATTCATGTCTCTTCTATATGGGCTCCTTTGGTCAGACAATAAGAAAGTTATGGAAACCATAGGAAGAGGTCTATTAAGGCTATCACGGGGAGTATTAGATCAGTGTTACCACAGAGTAAAATGAAGACACATAATGGGTACCTTTTTAATGTCCCTTTTGGCTTGCAAGCCCCAGCCTCGTGCCAGCGTGCGGAAGATTTCTACCTCTGGGTACTGCCTCTTGGAGAAGCACTGGTTCTGACAGCGCTCCCCAGCCGGACAGACCAGGGGATGGCACTCATACAGCAGCATGCGATTGATGCACTCCGAGTCCAGGCCACAGGGGTTTTCATCGCTGTGTTTGCAGTTGCACCGTGGTATCTCAGACAGGTCTGCTGTGAAGATTTGCACCTTGCCCACTGGTCTGTTTACCTTGGAATGTGCACACACAAGGTTAGCTAGCTAGGAACAATCGACGCTGCATTTAACCCCACCCTCTGAGCATACAGGCCACAGTGCATATCAGTTCTAGCAAAGGACTGAAGGCCACACAGGTCTAAGCATATACGCAACTTGTAGGCATCCCTCTAATTCCATTCACCCCCTAGCCTCTGGCTGCACTCAAGAGGTGCAGCTTTACCACTGCCAGTCTGTGGCACGACCCACGCATCATCCGTGTGAAATAACATGTTCTCCACTCCCTAGAGACAGGCCTTAACGTAGCTTCTCTTTGTGGCCTCTTGGTTTTGAAGAAGTTGCCTCCCAACAGTTCTGTGCCATCCACCACCCCAGACTGCACACCTGTGACAGGTTGCAGGGACTCTGCCTGAGCACTGGCAAACAAGCAGTTAACTCCCTACCCAAGTGTGACCAGACAAGGCTGGGGTCTGAAGGCCCATTCTGAAACTCAGAGTTAAGCCAGGAAGCTCTTTAAAAACATCTCTGTGAAGAGGTAGAGGGCAGCACCAGATGGAGAAGAGATTGGCTTGTTTGGTAGCACAAGCGGGGCCTTTGACTTGGTTAAAGACAAGAACTCTGAAAGGCGGGCAATAAAGAGATGCTCTCTTGTGAAAAGCCCTTTGCGGTTCTTTGTACCAACTTGCAATCCCTTCTGAATCCACTCCTCTGCAATGAACACCAGTAGGTTACTCACTGGTAACTAGAGCTGTCCTCCGAAGCCCTCAAGACCCACCTCTATCGCAGTGGTTCTCAAACAGTGGGTTGGGACACAACTGCACAAAACTGTGTTTTCCTTCGCCACTGGCTAAACCCACGTGGGGGAGAGACATTTCCGGGACTGTATATGACTGGCCTTTAGCTAAGTAAAGATGCCCCGAGATGTCTCAGTAAATCAGAGCACCTCTGTCACTGATGTCCAGCAGTGACAACAGCTGCTGCATGAATTCAGGTAGCAGAGAGGACAGATGAAGTGATTCAATATACTGCTGGAAGCTGAAAACCTTCCTGTCAATCCTCCCTGGGGGTAGCTAATCAGCCTTCAGAGGCATGCTCCACAGTGCAGGACTCTGCAAGCAGCAAAGGCATGTCTGTGTGTCTGTAAATATCCTGCACCAACAGCTCCGTGCAATGACCCAGGCCTCCCTCTAGCCCCACCAGCTGGTGATGATGTGAGGTCCTCACCTTGATATGTTTGTAGGGAGGAGGCTTCTTATCATTCTTTCTGTCTTCCTGCAGCTGCCTCAGTTCTTTCTGTGCCTTCAGCTCTTCAAACCTCACAGCCGCTTCCTGCAGAGCTGAAAGAAAATAGACGCTGTGTTACAAGAAGCCCCTTGCGCTAGTGTTGAAGTCAGGTAGCCTGAATATTCTCCATGGCCACGTTTGTGCTCAGTTGTTTGTATGCATGTTTCCGAATGGGCAGGCCGCACTCCAGTGGCTTGCTACCTTGCCCCAAAGAGAGATGTTCCCCAGGTGGAGTAACAGCACCCCATCGGAGGGGTCACTGAAGAGAGCGACCAGGAACCGAGTCGGAAGCATTAGCAGCCCCACTGAGGGCGGTGTGGGGCGAGGGCGGTATTAGCTCTGCCCCCTGAGATGCTAGCCTTCCATCACTACTTATATCAGACGGTCCCCTCCAGCACAACACACTGCTGCATCCAACACCCACAAGCAGGAATCAGGAAGAGGTAGTTTGGAAAAGGCCAGACTGAAGGGGCACAGAGTAGCTGTAAGGTGGGTGCCTGGGGACTGTTAGTGGCGTACCTTGTCCTTGAGGAGTTGTGTTAGGTGTATGGTGTATTCTGCTTTACAACAATGTTGTGTGTATATGAATTATTCTCACATTACAGATGGTGAACCTGAGGTGCAGTGGCTCAGCCAAGGTCACAGAGTTTGTGGCAGAACGGGAATAAATTGGAATTCAGGAGCTGGGTGTCGCTTGTTACCCTGGCATAAGCTCAGACCTCTGACTATTCTGGGTGGGATCACTTATGGGTATGAGGCACAAATCAGAGGTACTCTGCAAGCCTTGCTTCAACCTTGACTATGGGAGGACCATCGTTTTTCCACACCATGGATGCCCTTCGTGGGACCATAGAGGAACTGGCCCAAAACAATCTGAGAGCAGACAGCTAGTGCCGCCCTAGAGCACGAGGAAATGTGTTACCTTTCTTATAAATGCCATCCACTCCCTTGCCCATCTTGTCCTTGCTGCTCACATCGCCTTCCATGTAGGGAAACACCCGAGCCTGGTGCGTCCAGAGGTAATCGTTGGACCCAAAAAACAGCACAGGAAACTCGCCAATGTCATGTTTCATCTTTTGGATATTTACAGGAATAGTTCTAGGATGGCAAATCTCAGCTGGCCACCACCTGTCGCAGGGGATAGGGACAGGAAAAGCAGGTCAAAGCTTTGACACCACTGCCCCTAAAAGCTGCCAACAGCGATTTCCCATTCTCTAGGGGCACTGAGAAGGAGAAAAGGAACTTTCCTGGGGCTTCCAGTACTTCACACAAAGCAGCAGTGTTGGGCAGAAGCTTGGCTTGGGGAAGAGGAAAAGAACGGGGAGGAATGGTGCGTTCTACTATCAGGTGCCTACATGGATTTAAAAACAGACCCAGCTGCATAAACATGAGTAGAAACCAGCACTCTCCAGATCTCCCCAGCATAGTCAGTGCTGCACAAGGAAGGGCTTTAACATGGACATCAGCTACATTTATTTTTACCCACCTGTAGCGCCCAACTTTTACCCAGACCACCTCCTTGTAATGTGGTTTCTTGCCAGCTTTGCAGTCGTTACAGTACCAGCTTCCCTCAGGCATCTCGATGTTCAGACACTCGCGGTGAAAAGCAGCTGGGCATGACTCACAGCACAAAAGGCTGCCCCCTGCATCCAGGAACGATACAGCAGTGAGAGCCACATCACAAAAACACTGGCCCCTATGCTCCCAGACAGAATCAAACCGCCGGGAAGAGGGACCAAGCTCTTACACAAAGCTCGTTCCATCTGCCCAGCCACCCGATCTCTCTTCAGCTCTACCATGCAGAGGGCCAGGCCAATGCTTAGGCACCACTGAAGTCCCTCAAAACAGGATTACAGTAGCCTACAGGCTTTGTGCTCTATACCCGTCACCTCGCTCAGGCCTGGAGCAATGGCCACACGCAGCTGAGGCCGTCTCTCAGCTCCTGGGGTTCCTGCAGGGAGGTGTTTGCAGGAAGATGAGGTGCAACCACATCTGAAAACAGACTCAGGCTCTTCTGCGGAGCTGTTCCAGGGGCAAAGTCCTTCCATCAAGAATATTCTCTCATTTCCTGCCCTGAGCAACTTCCCCCAGCCTGGATACAGAGACCTGGGAGCACAGCTGTCCAGTGAGTGGAACGGCGGTCTCTAACACAAACAAACCCTAATCCAATGAGGCCTGGTGGCAACAAGACAAGTACCCTGACCTGGCATTGGACGAGAATGGGGGCCTCAAACTGGCCTGTCCTCAGTAGTTTTATCCTGCTAAGTAGCTGGTTCCTGCATTCTGTCTCTACCCTTGGCACCCCAGTGCAGGCCCCGCCCCCAGCGCAGGCCCCACCCCGCAGTGCTCACAGTGCACTAGGCAGAGAACAGAAGGTCTCACCTTCTGAGCAGACAAAGCACCAGCTGACATTGACGTGCTCATGGTTTCGGCAGCCCCTCCGTGGAGAGAAGTGATTGGGGCAGATGATGCTGTTGGAGGCGAGGATCACTGTCCCCGCAGCCAGACAGAAATCGTTGGCGTGGTATGCCACTGGACACCGAACACAACGCATCAAGCGACCTTGCGGTGGAAAAGGTTGGACACAGGTAAACACTTGAGGGAAAGTGACAATTATAATTTGCTCCTAGAACTTAGTTTTGTCAATATTCAGGCTTACAACAAACAAAGGGTGAAATGAGTCACTTGGCGAAGGGACACCTTGCCTCTACTTACACCAGCTTCTCAATAACCCCTTCCCTGTGTTTAAACTAAGAACGGCCTGCCCCAAATGGTGGGTGCTGCGCCCCGTGCAGAGGGGCTGGAGAGCAAGTCCGTACTGCACACAGCCTGTAGCACAGGCTCGCGGCATTGAACATGGCACCGGCTCACAGCTGGCTCCCCCCGGCTGTCAGGTGGGCATCAGCTCACAGTTGTGAGCCCCCCCCACCCGCCTTCACGCTGGCAGCCCGAGCCCAGATGGGCTGAGTTTCACAGCAGGGAGCCTCCCAGCAGCGAAACGGACATTCTCGCAGAGACGGCGTTATGATATCGGTGTAGTGGGCCACTTGCTGCAGCAGAAGCAGCACTGTGGTGCAGACACGGACATAATTACGTTGACGTAAGCTGCCTCACGTCGACCTAACTCTGTAGGGTAGACCAAGCCTCAGTTTTGGCCCAGCTTGGCCAGAGAAGCAGCTGAGACAAACCCGAATGGCACTGCCATCCTGGGCGCCAGGTTGCCACATCCAGAGCAGGGAGCTGGCCCCAGCCTGAGCATCCACACTGCACTATAAACCTGTGGCTACAATTGCTGGACCCAGGTCTCTCAGCCATGCTAGTGTGTCCGTACTGAACTACACAGACCTTCTGACTCAGGGCTGTGTCCACACTGCAAATTGACAACGAGTGCACCTGAGTTTCAGAGGAACTTGAGCTCTGACCCACTCCCTAGCAGGGTCCTAGGACCCAGGTCCTGAGTCAGACTGACGGATGTGTATGTGTGGATGGAGCAGGGTCTTCGATTCCAACCTGAGTCAGAGCCCAGGCTCAGTGTGCAGGGTAGACATACCCCTAGAGAGCAGCAAGTTCACCGTCTGGCACCTTCCCCTGCTGACCAGATTTACACAGCTCACAGAAAACGTCCCACGATGAAAGATTAAAGAACAGGCACTGGGCGGGAGACACCGAGCACCTCCAACTGCTCCCGAATTAAAGATGCTTTGGACGCAGGAAAGGGGCACCTGCCTTTTTCTCCTGACTAGCCCCAGTAACTGCAGGCACAGAAGGGTTTCTTTACCTTTAGACGCAGAAAGGTTCGCTGGGTTAGCGGCATGACAAGTCATACAGATGTGCAGTGAGCATCGAAAGCCCTTGTTCTGCATGACTGTGGGTGGGTACTTCTGCACACACTCTTCGTGGTAGTACTTCCCACACAAGGGGAGCAAGCACCGCCTCACGTCCTCCCCGCTGCTCTTGCACACAAAGCAGGTGTGGACGCCTGGAGGAGAGAACACCGGTCACATGGCGAAAGGGAAGGAGAACTCTCAAAGAAAAAGTTACCACCTCCGGCCAGACTGGCTGGCTCCTTAGGAGCCCCCCGGCCTGGACTGCACAGCTACCCAACCCTCTCCATGCTCTCTGGCCCTGGCCATTTGTCTCATGCCTTCCGCCAATGGCACACTTGAAAGCAGCCCCACGCGAGCCCCCAGCAAGCGGCCTGCCCTCCCACCTGGCGCCGTACCTGTTGAACACTCATTGCAGATGAACTTGCCCTTCGGCATTTCTGAGAGCCCGAGGCACCGCAGGTGGAAAGCACCACAGCACTGCGCTTCACACAGCAACAACTCCCCCGGCTTCTCACAGATCTGTGTGGGGAGGGAACACAGCGTTACTTCTGGGACAAACCCCTGGCTAGATACACACAAGGCATGCAGCTGGCTGAGACTACCACGAGAAAACCCTGCAGAAATCCCTTCACGCCAGCTCAGAGTGCCACCGCTACACTTCTTCCTGAGTCCCCACTGTGAGGCAATGGCTTAAATACATCCCACTTCATTCCCAGCCACCTCGCTCCCACCCCACCGCTGCAGGGACAATGCCCCAGAGCCCGCTGCAGGAGGGACGGGCACTGCAGAGCAGTCATGCCGCATCTACACACAAGGGAGGTGCAAAGTGTCCAGGCAGTGCAAGGCACATGAATAACTGGACAGCCAAGGCTCCGGACAAAAGGGGCCATCACCAAGGATCCGGAGAACATTGGTTAACTCAATCAGATCTGCTTCAAGGTTGCCTTGTTAGACAGGGTATTAGTGTGCTGCACAGCTGCCCAACACCACCGATAGTGCTGCAAAGGTTCACCCAAAGATCTTAGCTCCCTACCTGACAAACGTTCTCCTTGAGGGCTGCTCCTCCTCCTCGCTCCCCCTGCATCCTTTTGGATGAAGGCACTCCATGGTCATTCTCAGACCCATCCTCATTGAGCTCCTTGGGGCTTGCAGCACTCCCATGGATAGGTATCTCCCCCTTTAGAAAAGAAATCCAGAATTCGGACGGTCAGTATTTCCTGGCCCACCCTCTGGACTGTTAGTTTGGCTATCAAGCACATACAGGTTTTCAGCTGGGCTGCAAGCAGTGCCTCTAACTCTCATCCTGCCCGCAGAGGGCCCTTAATGCCCTGGGGAAAATGCCCTCCGCACTGTTCCGCTCTGAGGTTTCATGAGGGAGGAAGCTTTGGTTTGTGCTTTAACCACAGGTATTCAATTTGGCTAGCTTGCTGCCCACGACCCATCTTCATGGGGCTCTCTCTCTGGATTAATTCTGCCCCAACCTGACCCAATAGAAACACTCAGTTTGGTGCCAGAACAGGCCTGGAGCTGCCGATCTGGCCCAGAAAGCTTCCTCAAGGCACTGCATACACATTCCACTGGATGAGATGCAAATGAGCAGAGCATGGTCAAAGCAACCATTATTTCATTGTGCATGTCAGAGCGCCAGGAACACACGGACAGTATTTGAACTAGGGAGGTTGGCTGTAGCGATGCTAGAGAACCAGCTTGCTAGTAACTGATCCAGTGGCACTGCGCCAGTGCAGCGAGTCCACCCGAGCTGTCTCGTTTAGGGTGCAGTTCTATTCTGCAGCCACGTGCAAGGCTGGATTCTACGGCCAGAAGGGACCCTTCTGATCATTTAGCTTGATCTCCTGCACCGCACAGGCCACAACTGCCAGTGGCACTAAAGCATCTTTCAGAAAAAATCCAATCTTGCTGTAAAGACTTCAAGTGATGAGAATCCAGCACATCCCTCGGTGAGCTAAGTCAACAGCTCCTTGCAAGGTCCGAGACGAGCAGCAGCAGCTGCAGAACTTCCAAACCAGGTGGGGGAGGTGAGATCTTTTATTGGCCCCACCTGTGTTGGGGAGAGAGACCAGCTTTCGCGCTCACACAGAGCTACTCTTCAGGCCTGGGAAGGAGAGCCTGTCTGCATCTCTGTGGGGAGCTGGCCCCCACACTGCAGCAGCAGACCACAAGGAAAGGAGAGTTCCAATTCTCTTATGGAAGCCAGGTCCCCGGGGCACTGCCTGGGGTTGGGAATGTCCCGTGGGTGCCATGGGGATGAAGGTGTGCATGGCAATACACCAAGTGTGGCAGGGGCATGGGAGCAAGATGGCAAATGTGCCTGAGATCCTTGAGGGATCTGAGCAATTGGACTCACTGAACTTTGTTGCAGGGCCGTAGCAACAAAGAACGTGGCCCCCTCCGAACGGTGGCCCCCTCCGAACATATGTCCGGGCGGGGCCCCTTACAATGCAGAAACTGGAATGCGGTATTTATTTTGCCACTTTTAGGGGCCCCCTTCCTTGCGGGGCCCCCTCCGGTCGGAGGGTACGGAGGGCACTCGCTATGCCTCTGCTTTGTTGGAGTGTAGGTGCATTGCATGTGCCTATCCTGTGCCCATTCCCATCTAGCCCAGAAAGGCTGTCACTCCAAGGTGGGCAAGCCCTAGAGGAGCCCTGTGCCTGGTTCTGACAGGCAATAAGATGGCCTGGCACATGCATCACGCAAGGATTTTTGAGAACTCTGCTCTTTTCAGAAGCAGACAGACTCGCACTCTTCCCACAGCATAGACAGGGAGGTGTCACAGAATCACTGCATACCCGCTGCTCCCCTGGCTCACCAAGCCATACCCTGAGTACATCTGCACACTCAGAAGGCACAGAGTGGTGGTCCAGTGTGCATTTGGAAAGCTCAAAGCAAGAGGAAGGTGCTGGTGACATGCCAGGACAGTCAGGAACACGAGTCCCCTCACAGCTGTCTGCTGTATTCTGCAAAGGCTGAAGTATTCTTGCAGCAATCATTCGCAGCCAGACTGAAAAGCAATGCCACCCAAAGCAATGACTTGCACCTGGTGTGCAAACAAAACTGAGACGCTGGGGCCACATCTTTTGTCTGGGCAGAGAAAGCAGCGGGGATGGATTATGTTGAGGTGTGCAAATGTCAGCGTTCCCTGCTGTTAAACACCATCGCTAGGGCTGCAGGTTTGTCATGGTGGTAACAATGTCACAGATACTGTGATTTTTCTGTTTGACGAGGGCTTTTCCTTGTGTCTCTGACTTTACTGAAGCTGGTTTCCCAAATGCTGGGTCGCTGACCTGGTGTGGAGCGGAGGGTGAGCCCCGGGGAGCGAGCAGTAGCTCCTGTCCCATGAGGCTGAACCTGGCTCCCTGCTATGGGAACTGCAACCTGGGGCATGGGTTGGCAGCGCTGCTCAAGTTTGGTCTGGCCGCCCTCTATGATGACCGAGGCAGCTGGGCCAGATCTGAGTAAGTGGCACTGCAAACTGACATTCAGGGCTGCAGTGCCACTCACTCAAATTTGGCCTGGCTGCTGCTCTGTTATCATGACCGAGGAATGGCTGGGCCAAACCTGAGAGGGACGGCAACCCCTGCACCAGTGCAATGGCTGGAAGGGGAAGCCAAGCCCAGCCCCAGGGAACAGGAGCTGTTGCTGGAGGGTGAATGCAGGGTGGATTCAATTTCCAGTCCCCCTCCCTGGGGCCCTCTCCTCCGCACCAGGCCAGGATTAGGGTTGTGGTGCAGGGGCAGAGGGTGCTGTTGTGGGTGGTCAGTGTCCCCTCAGGAGCAGAGGGGGGGGAGGGGAGGCAGCGGCAGAGGGGAAGGATGCTGGCCTGTTGGGGACTCCCCCAGGAATCTGGACCCTGGGTGGGGCACAATAAAAGACAATATGAAGTTGGTGGGTCACCATGCTAAAAAGTTTGGGAACCACTGTCATAAAGTGGATTGAACTTGAAAACTTGAAAAAATGTGTATTTTATATAAAGAGCTACAGAGAGTTGACTTTTCCAGCCTGTGATGTCACACACCATTTCCCCAGACCCCTTTGATTCTTACTACATTTCCCAGGGCTGCTCTGTGATTTTTGATTTAAAAAACACCACGAGAGATCTGCAGCCCTAATCACTGCCTCCTTTGCTAGTGCGTTTCTCCTTGTGTAGATGCCACCGTCACTGCAGACATTTTTAACCTGACAGGAGTTTGTAGGGAGGAGTTCTGGAGCGAAGTAGGGATGCACGGACAGCACACTGAAGTACAGGACAGAGATAAATGGAGCAAACCATGTTTATTAAGCACACAAAAGTGGAAGCTCAGCAGCAACAACAAACTAGATCAAAACCACAATACTACACACCAGGCACTTCTGCGGACGATAGTGTCCCAGGGAGCCTGAGTCGCTCTGTCCAACTCGTTGGCAGGGATAGAATGCCATGGGAATGCACAGGAAGGAACAGACCAGTATGGCACAGACCCAAATTAGTTGCCACCATCCTGTACTGCAGCACTATACGAGGCGGTGGTCTGTACAGGGCAGATGCAGGGGCCTGTTAATGGGATAATGGCACTAACTGGCTGTGTCTTTGAATGTGCTTTCTCAGGCATTCATTCCCTCTGGAATGCTTGCTCCTGCCTCCTCCTTTCTCTGCCATGAGGGACGTATTACGTCAGAGTCCTCTTTTCCCCACTTGGCTTCTTCTGCCTGGAAGCTGCACATCCGAGCAGAGTCCCCTTTGCACATCCCCCTGCAGCTCCAGGGACAGATCCTTTTGTTCTCCATTTCCCCCAAGGACTGGTGAGGCGTTTAGCCCCCTGATGTTCTCAGACGCCCGATCCCTCTCCTGCTCAGCGACGCAGCAGTGGTCCCTGTAACGAAGAAGAAGAAGAGGGTTAATAGGTTTACTGACGCTGGAAACCCTTGGAATACCAAGGAATGCAATAGTTCTGGTTCCTGCTCACTTTGGGATTCCAGTGCCACTCACAGGACCTATCTGAGCAAGCGAGGGCAAGGGCTTGGGTTATTCTCCTGGATAACACATGAGAACATGCTCAAGGAGCTGGAGAGGCACCAGGCATTTCCCTGAGGGATCTGGAAATTAGTATTACTCCTGATCTGATTAGTCATCTAGCTGGGCAAAGATTACCAGAGACTGCTCTGAAATCTGGGGGGAAATTCTCTCTGCTGGACTGCTGCCCCATGTTTGCAGAGGAGCACTGCGGGCTTTAGATAGGGCCATCATTCCAAACCTGTTGCTCATGGCTGACCTCGAGCAGTTTGCTATCAGTAATGCTTATGCCTGCATTTCATGCTTTCAGTGGAAAGCAGAATGAAATAGGTGTGCAGCTAGACAAGAGCAGATAAATAGTGCACTGCTTTGGTGTGGGGCCAACAGAGACAATGTAGCCTGTGTGTGGGGCCATGCTGCCCCAGGTGTGGTTTACTGCAGTAGAATACTCCTGCCAGGACATCTTGTGTATTTCAGGGTTTGACCGAAAAACCCATCCTGCTTGGCTGCCCTTTTGAGTCCAGGCACATGCATGGCTAAGCCAGTCACTGTACACTGAGGGCCTGGGACTTCTGCTCTGGCTTGGAACAATGCTCCAAGCAGCCAAATGTAGAAGGGGTGGCTGAACCTGCTGGAGCGGACCCAGCTGGGCAGGGGGTGGAGTAGGAAGTCGCCATGTGCACAGTGGGAGGGAGACTTCTGCTCTCATGAGTTTGCAACTGAACATTTCTCATAAGAACCAGACACATTGCCGCCGCCCTCCCCCCGCCCCGAGTCTGCCAAACCAGCCCTGGTCAGTGAAAATAAAGAACAGCCACGTACCTCGTACAAAGGGCAGGCCTCTCTTCCTGAACCTTCTGCCGCTGTCTCTGCAGCCTACGATTCACTGAAGAGTCCTGGGGAGCCTGAGCCATATCCCGGACTTGCCCACCCCAGCGCTGTCACCCCGCCCTGCCTGGCGCTGTCCAACAGTGCGTCAGGTTTCACAGGCAGGCGAGAGCAGAAAATACAGTCTTGCACGAAAGGAGCAGGTTTCCTCTGCCCCAGAGCAGCTGTTATTCTTCCACACTTTGCTGTACTGGACCTTCAGGTGCGTCCGTCTCCCCACACTGTCCACCCGAGTGAGGGCTACCCTGCTGGCAAGCCATCTGGACACCCACTCACAGTCCAGGGCACTCTGAATGACAGAGTTCAGCTGTGACGGGATCTCCTTGTCACCCTAGATACTCGCAAGTGTCCAGACATCTCTCGGAGGCCAGATGGCAGCAGGCTCACACCATGGCTGCTAGGAGACCTGCTCTGGAACTGGCGCGCTAGAACACACAGCAATCACAAGCAAGTGGAAGCTGGCAGGAAACAGCGCACAATGAGCTGTACAGGGCCTCGGAAAACTTGTTCCCAGGCCAGCAGAAACTACCGCAGAAAGGCCACCGCTGCCATGACTGGGGCCCGGCGAGGAAGAGGTGGGAAGGCTACCTGCACACCTGTGCTTGCCAGCTCCACTAGCACTGCACAGGGGGGACCGCCATGGCAGGGGACAGCAAAGCGGTTAGCCTTGCTCGGGTGAAAAGCTATGAACCACTGGGAGCCATTACAGCAACAGAGTGATAAGAAATGCCGACCACTGGCTCCTGACATACATCCTGAGAGCACTGGGTGCTGTTCACGTTGTGCCATTTGAAATGGGAGTACCAGAGGTGTCCCTCCTCTCCCAGGTCATGTCTTGGTGAGACCTGGCTCACTCCTAAAAGGCGAAATGTGGCTGTCAGAGATACTGTTATGAGCGGTCTCTGGCAGGGCGCTTTCAAAGAGGGAGTGACCCACTGGGGGCAGGGGAAACACCCCAACTCTGACCTCTGGATTGGGGGCAGAATTTTAACAAGGGGTTGCCAGAAAGCAACCAAGAGCCCTGACCTCGCAAATGGCTCTCAGGACCCTCTTCCACAGCTCTGCAGCTAATGCTGGAGTGCAGAACGCAGATGAAAGGCGAATGCAGCGTAGGATACGTTCGTACTGCTGATCAATACGCAAGAAGGCAGCATTCCCAGATGCAGCAGCCAAGGCCTTTCATTTGAACGAAAAACCTTCCGAACTGGCAATGCAAAACTACCGATCAAATTCTGCTCGGTCACTGCTTAGAACCGTCGCTCACGGTGAAATCAGCTGAGCAACAGCCCCAAAATTAAGCCCAAGCTTCAGGGGTCTTTAAAAAACAACTGCTAATTCGAAGTGACACATTCCGTTTACACTCAGAGCAACGCTCCTCTCCCCCATCTAGCCAAGCAAATGCTGCCGAGTTGGTTTTTCAGACGACACTTTGAGGAAGGAGAGAGGAGGTTAAAGGGTTCCTTGATTAAGTTTGCAACACCTAGGAGGACTAGCAGTACCTCAGAACTGGGAGCTTCCCCCAGTGCATCTTCACTCCGCCCTTTCTTGTAATGCGCTGTGGCTGGGGAGTATCGCTGTCTCTTGCGCTTTCTCTGCTTCTCAGGGAGTCTGTCAGGAGCTGATGGGAGAGACACGTGTCAAGACAATGGAGAAATAACGGTTCTCCTGGCCATGAGCAGTGCAGTGAATCCTGCAGTTCAGGCTAGGAAGCTCCGAACTCGTCCCACTGCACGAACAGATAATGAGGCCAGGCCCAGTACAAGCCTGCAGGCAATGCCTTGGAATGCAATTCCCAAATGGCTGTACTGGTGACACCACCTGTTCCTGCAGCCCCTCACAGGGGCATGGACCTGGGAAATGGGGATTCAGATTGAGTTTTCCTGCTGCCATGCCAAAACCAAACAAAGCCATTCCTGCTCTCCGAGACCCCAGCGGGGAAGCACTGCGAGAGGTTTAGAGATTTTAAAGTTATTAATCCAAATGCTGATCAATTGTCCCTCTTCCCTAAGTGTTGCAACTCAAACTTCCTTGACTTTGGCTCAAGGGAGGGAAAAAGTGCACTACAACTGCACAATTCTCTGCTGGCAGACCGGCCCCCACTGAGCCTGGTGCAGGGCTCCCTGTGGCACAAGGCCCCCACAACAGCCGCAAGAGACGCACTCAGTAACACCCTCACTTTGGGCCAATGGCTAGGGGTGTGAATCCCACACTGGGCCTTGGCCTGGAGGGGCACTGAGCAGTAGAGACGCTGCCTTCCATGGAAGGTGTTTGTGTCCAGTGTCTCCACCGCCCACAGGAAAGGGAAGATGCACTGCCATCTTTTGATAAATGAAAGCAATCAAATTGAGAGTCCAGGGCATTACTCCTTCGGTCGCTGCCCAGGCAGCGCGAGAGCGATTACTGAGCACACAATATCCACCGTCCGTATTCAGTCACAGCAATGTGTAACGTGCTGGCTTGGCACCTGCATGGTGACAGGTGCTAGAGAAAAAGCCAATCTGGTTCCACAGGCCACCGTCTTTAGGGGGTCATGGAAATTCCCACTGCCTCCTCCCTTCCAGAATATAGGGCTTTCAAAACTGGCTTTCAGGAGAGACAGAAATCCCTAAATTTCGGTACCCAAAAAAAGATCATCATCAGTAACAACTTGGCAGGACCTCAGGAAAAAAACTGCACTGAGAAACCTCTATCTGAACAAACTGAAAGCATCCATCTAACCCCAGCCCCACCCAGGCCAGTGCTCTGGACACAGAGTGCCACTCACAGCTGTACCGTGCTCTCTTCACCAATTTCACACTTTACAGAGCTTACGGGGAGGTGGGGGGGGGGGCACAACTTCGAACAAATCATTCAGTTCTCCTGAGAGGTAAATGCCCTCTGTAGGCCCTGACTGGGCGCTACACACACACGCTCTGCTGCCACAGGCACTAACGAACGTGGTTTGCCAAGAGCCCTGGCACACCCCACCCCAGGAATGGCACCAGGAACTCCTTGCTTCATTGCAGATGCCTCGTGTTTCCTACCTTCTCCGAGATCCAAAAACTGGGGTGTGGCATAAAATTCAGAAAGGTCACTCTCCAGAGGGCCAGCATCAAAACACTGGGAATAAACAAGATTGAAACAATTTACCAGTGGCATTCAGATACGAGCAAGGAGATGTGTTTTCCTGAGCAACTCAAGCTGAACATTTTTATGAACTGCTGTTACAAGTAATATCTCAGGCCTGGTCCACACTACCCCCCCACTTCGGACTAAGGTACGCAAATTCAGCTACGTTAATAACGTAGCTGAATTCGAAGTACCTTAGTCCGAACTTACCGCGGGTCCAGACGCGGCAGGCAGGCTCCCCCGTTGATGCCGCGTACTCCTCTCGCCGAGCTGGAGTATCGGCGTCGACGGCGAGCACTTCCGGGATCGATCCCAGAACGTCGACTGCCTGCCGTCGGACCCGGAGGTAAGTGTAGATGTACCCTCAGATTCCAACGAATCGAAGGAGATCAGAGAAAACAGGACCCTGTCAACTTTCAATTCGTTTGCTGTGTGTCGGACGAATCTTTGCATATAGCAAGTCAACGCTGGCTGGGCAGCGGGAGTGCTCTGGCTGCTGCTGATCATGCTGACCAGTGTCATCTCACTGGCTCCTTGTGCTCCCCGTCTGTTTGTTGAATCCACCTGTTGTCTCTCATCGTACACATAGCCAGCGAGCTCACTGGGACAGAGCCTGTCTCTTTGCCATACATTCGTACAGGGCTTAGGACAACGGGGCACTGATCTCATGGTGCTGCCGCACCACTAACATTAACAATCCCATTGTCTGGGGGACTTCACGCGGCAACAAGGGAGAGAGAAACATCTTTCGAAACAGGAAAATGCAATTATAAACCCACAAAAATTGGCAAGGGCTCTTGGGTAGGCACAAAACCTAAAATGCATGCACAATTCTGGTCTCCCGTGTGTAAGAAAGATGAATTCAAACTGGAACAGGTGCAGAGAGGGGCTACTAGAATGATCCTTATGAGAGGAGACTCACAGAGCTTGGCTTGTTTAGCCTAACCAAATGAAGGCCTAGGGGAGATCTGGTGCCTCTCTATACATATATCCGAGGGATAAACACGAGGGAGGGAGAGGAGTTATTTAAGTTAAGGGCCACTGCTGGCACAAGAACAAATGGATATAAACTGGCCATCAACAAGTTTAGGCTTGAAATTAGATAAAGGTTTTTAACCATCGGAGGAGAGAAGTTCTGGAACAGCCTTTCCAGGGGAGCAGTGGGGACAAAAAAAAACTAACAGGCTTCCAGACTGAGCTTGCTATAGAAGGGGTGCTATGTTGGGGTTGCCTGTAGGGCCACATGGCTCATCCATGACTACTATTAGTGAACATCTCCAAAGGCCGGAGTTGGGGCACTAGAAGAGGAAGGCTCTGAGTTACTACACACAATTCCTTCCCGAGTGTCAGGCTGGTGGTTCTAGCCCACTGATCACCATATTTCGGGTTGAGAAGGAATTTTGCACCAGGTCAGATTGGCAGAGACCATGTGAGGTTTTTCGCCTTCCTCTGCAGCATGGGGCATGGGTCACTCGCCGGTTTCGGTGGATTCTCTGTCACTTGAAGTCTTTAAATCATGATTTGAGGACGTCAGTAACTCAGCCACAGTTTAGGGGTTTATTACAGGAGTGGGTGGGGAGGTTCGGTGGTCTGCGATGGGCAGGAGGTCAGACTAGATGATCATGATGGTCCCTTCTGCCCTTAAAGTCGGAGTCTTTTTATCTCATTTTTTGAAATCATGTTGCCTGGTGAACATTAGAGACCAATGGGTGATTCTCCTTTAAACATCAGAATCCAATGCCATAGAGAGCAATTTGAATATTTCATACCATCGGAACCCCATCAATTTAAAGTACAGGTTTGAGGAGACCCAGCTAAGACACAGTCTGATGTTCACCAACTCGCAGAGGAGGGTAATGAAAGAAATGTCATCCCCACTTCAGAGAAAGTTTGGTATATGAAAATTTTGGGGCAAGGACCTCAGGATCAAGATCAAGCAGCAACAGAATAGAATGCATGGAGACTCCCTGCTCTCCAACCGGAAGTCTACTATAGAGCACTTCCACCTGGGTGTCCTGCTGAGATCCTGGAGTTTCCTTTGCCAATGCAAATTAAAGGAGAGGGATGTTTCACAGCAGAAACTATCCAGTCCTCATAAGAAGCAAAGTTGTTTCCCTCCTTATCTAACTTCAATTGTTTTATTCACCGTACTACACAGACCAAAATCTGGCGACTCAGCACAGGGCTCATATGGCTAAACTTGGCCTGGTGCTGGCAGGTTTTTGTTAGTACTGTCGGGAAGCAATGCTAGTTGGGATGAATTTATAAGGAGATTTTGTATAACATGTTCTGAATCGATTTGCACTGAGCATTTCCCAAAAATCATGAGCTGTCACTGTAGCCGAGGACATACTGCTACCCCAAGAGCCTGAGATCCACATTATTACATCATAGTTCATATCTGCAGCCAGCTAGAGACACAATCTGGTGTCTGGTATTTAATTGCCAGCTAGCATTCAGGGTCCGCTGGAAGGAATGTACCTTCTTTGGAGGAGTCCACCCCTCCTTCTTTGGCATAAACACAGCATCCAAATCATTGGATTCCAAGAGCTTCTTAGTTGGCTTCCTCTGACGCTTCCTCTCCAAGTTCCCTGCAATAAAGTTCTAGTTAGGGAAAATACAATTTCTTTAACTGGATTCAGACTAACAAAATCCATTATCAGATACTAACTGACATTTAAAACCTCATCTGCCTGCTACCCCTTGTGTCTCAGACTGTAGGCTCTCTGAGGCCGTGACTATTAGGTATTTTACATGTGTGGAGCACCCAGCGTTACACACCTCAATCTGGCTGTGCTCTTTAGGTTTTACCACAATATTGATGTTTAAACAACATCATCGAACTCACAGAAAAATTGGAGCTGTCAGGTCAGACAGCACACGCCAGCAACGCAACTTAGAGAAAACCAGGCAATCAACAGCTACATCATTCAACAGTCCACTGACCACCCCTCACCAGTCCCCTTCTCCACCTCGGCGAGTTCCCTTCCACCACCCACATATCTCCACCTCCATCCGGAACACCAGCTGTCTGTACCGTTATGTGTTCACATATTACCATCAGGTTGGTATGGCTTCAAAAATTACATTTTATGTACTTCTATATTTGATTCTGTATTGGTGCATTTAGGTGAGTGAGGGTCCAGTTGCTGGTATAAGCGTTTGGGGCAGTTTCTTCAGACCATAGCTACAGTGCTTCTGGTCTTGCAATCACGGGGACAGATCAAGTCTAACTCAAGCACCTGCTTCGTACAGATGCAGCAACTACACTATGATCCTGTTTATCCAAAATGTTTTGGGGACCTCAAAAAACTTTCAGACTAACAGGAATATAACTGTTGCAAGCAGCATCCATGCAGAGATAAACATGATCAGAAAAAACGGTTACCGTCTCATAGCTGTTGTTCTTCGAGAGGTGTTGTTCATGTCCATTCCAATCAGGTGTGTGCGCACTGCGTGCACGCCAGCCGGAAGATTTTTTCCCCTAGCAACATCCCTCGGGTCGGCCTGGGCACCCCCTGGAGTCGCACCTTCATGGTGTCCAATATAGAGCTCTGCCAACCCACCGCCCCCTCAGTTCCTTCTTGCCGGCTGCTCCGACAGAGGGGTAGGAGGGCGGGTATTGGAATGGACATGAACAACACATCTCGAAGAACAGTTACAAGAAGGTGAGTAACCGTTTTTTCTTCTTCGAGTGCTTGTTCATGTCAATTCCAATCAAGTGACTCACAAGCCTAAGTTCAGGAGGTGGGGTCGGAGTCTTCAACTGACTGGAGCACGGCTCATCTCTGGCCTGCTGGGTGATCGCATAGTGCGTGGCGAAAGAGTGTATGGAGGACCACGTCACTGCTCTGCAGATTTCCTGGGTGGGAACCTGTGCCAGGAATGCCACTAAGGAGGCCTGAGCCCTGGTGGAGTGCACGGTGATTGAAGGAGCAGGCACCTTTGCCAAGTTGTAGCACTCCCAAATGCAGGACGTGATCCATGTCGAGATACGCTGAGAGGAGACAGGAAGACTTTTCATTCTGTCCGCCACTGCCACGAATAACTGGACGGACCTTCAGAACGGCTTCGTTCTCTCGATGTAGGAGGCTAGTGCTCTGTGGACCTACGAGTGAAGCCTCTGCTCCCTGGCGCTGGAGTGCGGCTTAGGGTCGAATACAAGGAGGAAGATGTCCTGGTTGAGGTGAAACTGGGAGACAACCTTTGGGAGAAAAGCTGGGTGAGAACTGAGCTGAACCTTGTCCTTATGGAACATAGTGTAAGGGGGCTCTGATGTTAGGGCCTAGCTCAGACACCTCCTGGCTAAGGTTATCGCTACCAGAAACGCCACCTTGTATGAGAGAGAGAGCAGGAAGCACGCCACCAAGGGCTCGAATGGCGATCCCGTAAGCCTGGAAAGGACCAGATTGAGGTTCCAAGCCGGGATAGGCTGTCGGACCTGTGGGTATAGCCTGTCGAGACCTTTTCGGAAACAGCTGACCAATGGGTTGGCAAAGACCGAGCAGCCCTCTGCACCTGGGTGGAAGGTGGAGATGGAGGCCAAGTGAACCCTTACTGATGACATTGACAGCCCTTGCTGCTTGAGAGGGAGAAGATAGTCCAGTGTAAGTGGCACTGAGGTGAGCGTCGGGGACGGGAGGTGCTGCTCCGACCAGATTGAAAATCTCTTCCACACTTGGCAAGGTAGGTGGCTCTCGTGGAGGGTTTCCTGCTGCCAAGGAGAACTTGTCTGACTTGATCAGGGCAGGAGAGCTCCCCTGCGTTCAGCCATGGAGCTTCCACGCGGTGAGGTGGAGCGACTTGAGGTTCGGATGTTGGAGGCGGCCGTGATCCTGCATTATTAGGTCCGGGAAGAGTGGCAGGGTGACCGGGGTTTCCACGGACATGTCCAGGAGTGATGTGTACCAGTGCTGGCGGGGCCACGCTGGAGCTATCAATATCACCAGAGCTCGGTCCCTGCGAATCTTGAGGAGCACCTTGTGAACAAGAGGGACGGGCGGGAACATGTATAGGAGACGGCCTCCCAATGGGAAGAGGAACACATCTGCGATGGAGCCTGGGCTGTGACTCAGGAAGGAGCAGAATCGCTGACACCTCCTGCTGCGTCGCGTGGCAAACAGATCTACTTGGGGAAAGCCCCACTGATGGAAGATTGAGTTAACGACATCCGGGCGAAGGGACCACTCGTGGCCGTGGAACAACCTGCTGAGGCTGTCCGCCAGCTCATTCTGTATTCCAGGGAGGTACAATGATTGCAGGTGTATTGAGCGCTCTACACAGAAGTCCCAAAGCATGAGGGCTTCCTGGCACAGGAGAGAGGAGTGTGCACCCCCGTTTGTTGATATAAAACATTGCCATGGTGTTGTCTGTTCTGACTGATATACATCTCCTTGCTAGGTGGACTCTGAAAGTCTGGCATGCCAGGCACGCCGCTCTCAGCTCCCTGACATTGATGTGTAGAGCGAGAGCCGCCTGAGGCCAGAGGCCTTGTGTCCTGAGCTCTCCCAGATGTGCCCCCAAGCCCAAAGTCTGACATGTCTGTCACTAGCAAGAGGGATGGCTGGGGGCTGGTGAAGGGGACCCCCCTGCACATACTACCTGCGGGTCGAGCCACCACAGGAGGGAGTCGAGTACCGGGCAAGGCAGGGTTACGATCCTGTCCAAACTGTCCTGGGCTGGCCGATACATTGACGCTAGCCATGACTGAAGAGGTCGAAGTCGAGTCTGGCATGCTGTACTACGTAGCTACACGCAGCCCTGTGTCCTAGAAGTTTCGGGCAATTATTTGCTGTGGTGATGGGGAACTGCCTGAGACCTCGAATGATGTCGCTGAGGACTCAAAATCTCACTTCGGGAAGGAACACCCTGGCCTGTGTTGAGTCCAGCACCGCCCCTACAAACCCTATCCTCTGAACCAGGGACAGCTTTGATTTTCTCTTGTTCAGTAGGGGGCCCAGTTCGTCGAATGTCATTCTTATGAAGGCGACTTGCCTCTCTACCTGAGCCCTGGAGTGGCCCTTGATCAGCCAGTCATTGAGGTACCCGTCGCCTGCGTGCACTTGGTGAATACTCGGGGTGCCGCTGACAGGCCAAACGGGAGGACTGTGAACTGGTAGTGGGTGTTGTTCACCACAAACCTGAGGTATTTTCTGTGGGACGGAGTTATCGCTATGTGAAAGTACGCGTCCTTCAAGTCAAGGGCGGCATACCAGTCTCCTTGATCCAGTGAGGAGATGATGGAGGCCAAAGAGACCATGTGGAATTTGAGTTTCTTCACAAACTTGTTGAGTTCTCGCAGATCTAGGACGGGCCTGAGCCCTCCTTTGGCTTTCGGTATTAGGAAGTACCGGGAATAGAAGCCCTCGTCCTTCTGCTCCTGAGGAACCTCTTCCACTGCCCCTAGCGAAAGGAGTGAGTGCATCTCCTGTGTAAGGAGTTGCTCATGAGAGGGCTCCCTGAAGAGGGACAGGGAAGGGGGGTGGAAGGGCAAGAGGGCGGAAGGGCAAGAGGGCACAGAATTGGATGGAGTATCCCCTCTCTACCGTGCGGAGCACCCAGCGGTCCGAGGACCATGCACGGTAGAAAGGGGATAGTCGGGACAAGAAGGTAAGGTGGGGTAGATCCAGTTCTCGATCTGGTAAGTCGTCCTCATGCGCGCCTTCAAAAGGCCTGTTTCTGGCCTGCAGAAGACTTGGTCTGGCCAGAGCTCTGGCCTGAGGATGGGTGTGGCCTCTTCCCGCCTCTCCTATTCCTCCTCCAGGAACTGTTCTGTCCGTTTTGCTGGTAAAACCGCGGACATTGCGGCCTGAAATGCCTGCATGGTGTCGCCAAGATCTAGACCTCCTGCTGCTGGACCTATCCGAACGATAGGACTCTGAAAAAGATGACCACAGAGGAGTGGTACTGGCTGGTGCCGAAGAGCGGTGCCAAACCTCTGGGAACTGATGCCGTTTTCTGCCCCGTGGGTGGTTGGCGCTGGGGAGTGGCGTGCTGGAGATGGGGAGCAGCATGACATCATCGCCGGCTTGCCCCTAGAGGGATAGGCAGCCTGGCTGACACTGGTGCCTCGTCCTTCCTTGGGGAAGGCGGAGCCGTCAGGCAAACAAGGTCCTGCGCTGCCTTAAAAAAGTCTCCGGAGTGGAGGGGAGTTGAATGTCCCATCCTTGACAATCCGGAGAATGATAATAGGCCGGACTCGACTGGACTCCTTGCGGGGCAGGAGTTGACGAGCCCCTGGGAGCTGCCGGGCCCAAAGTAGGCTGGATGGGCTGAAGCCTCCCTGCCGTTGGCTCCTTAGGCTTAGAAGGGGGAGAGCGCCCTCTCTCCTGCCTTTTTTTCTTCTGGGGCACCGGGGATACAGATCAGCACCTACCAGAAGTCTAATGTTCAGTGCTGTGTCGGTGCCGGGAGCCCTTAGTCTCCTTTCTAGGAGCCGACTCGCGCGCTGTCGGCACTGGTTACTGCACACGGAGGAGGGACACTGCTAAAGGCGCTTGCAGAAGCAGGAGCGAAGAAAGTTCCAGCTAGCCATCACTGGCGATAAGAAGGAACTGAGGGGGTGGCCGGTTGGCAGGGCCCTATATTGGGCACCATGAAGGCGCGACTCCAGGGAGCGCCCAGGCCGACCCTACGGATGCTGCTAGGGGGAAAATCTTCCGGCTGTAGTGCATGCGGCATGCACACACTTGATTGGAATGGACATGAAACAAGCACTCGATGAAGAAGAGGGAGTTCTGAATACCCAGGTTTGGATAAACACGTAGTATGCGGAGAGCACATCACGTTATGGACAATGCTAGGAAACGTGAAGTGAGCAACTGGTTCATTTGGCTACCAAGTTTATAATTTATGCTTGCTCGCTTACAGCCACATTACTGAGTTTAACAAAACAGAAATCAGAGAGCAGTTCCTCAGCTTTCCAACACAGCTCTGAGTCAGAATTCCTGCTGCTAGATGCAAAGCAGACTCACGCGTTTCAGAAGGGAGGCATGCTGCATATCGCTTACCTGATTTCAGGAAACGTTCCTCTGCCTCCAGAGAACAAGCAGAAACTTCAGACACATCAGGGGAAGATAACATCAGCTCCGGCAAGTCTGAATGTCCATCTATGAGTAGGTCAGTGGGCTCAGAGGAACGGGAAACTGGCTCTTCTAACAGCAAATGTTCTGCTTCAAGGACTGGAGGAGCATCTTTGGTTGAAGAGGAAGATGGAGTTGACACCAGAGGGTTCTGCTCCAGCTGCACATTCCGGAGATCACTTCCACGACTGCATCGTGCTGAAAGCCTTTCCTCTCCCTTGAACTCAGACCTCTCCCGGGAACTCACCTAGCAGCAGCAACAGATACAGATGGAAGTGGGTTTAACCTGCCCCTTGCTATGCACAGCGAGAACACAAACAACATACTGCGGGGATACAAACCAGAGCCCGAGAGCAAAACCACAGAATGGGAGTTAGCAGCACAACGCTCTCACCTACCCTTTGCAATTGCTCCTGGCCCTTCTTTGATTTTTTCTTAGGTGCAAATATCTGATCATATTCTTCTGCATATTCCAGAAGCCGTTTGCTCGGCTTTCTAAGGCGTTTCTTTTCTGAATATGCTATGAAAAAAGAAAACAGCTTCAGGATGAAGTTTCTGAGAAGAGCAAAAGGCTGGCATGAACTCCCCATCTAGCCTGTCCGTAGAGGTTGCTCCAGCACTGTTTTCCGGAAGCACCATGAAGAAAGGGCAGTGTAATCCAGAGGAGAAAAGTCCTTCACTTGATTCTCTTGGACAAATCGTTATCTTTAAGGCCTGTCTGCACTGTGACATAAGCCTTGTGGCACAACCGCAGCTGGCTGGGTCAGCTGACTGTCTCGCTGGGCTATAAAAATGCAGTGTAGACATTCAGGCTTGGGCTGGAGCCTGGGTTCTGGGACCCTGCCCCTCCCAGGGCCTCAGAGCCCTGAGTCTACACTGCAATTTTATACCCCACAGCCCAAGCCCGAGTCGGCTGATCCCGGCCAACTGTGGGTCTTTCACTGCAGTGTAGATTCTAGTTCCTAACTTATTAACCCTTTCTTGGCACAGTGGGTGAGATTTTCAAAAGTGCCCAAGAGAGCCAGGCACCCTGAACTCTCACTGGCAGTCAGAGAGAGCTCACCAGCAGATCCTACACACTGCACGTTCCTCAGGGCACAGACCTGCCTTCCATAGTTTGCAAAGCATTGTAGTATTACAGAAAAATAAATGATAAAAACGCTTCCATTCATAGATTCCGAAGCAAGAAGGAACCATTGTGGTCATCTAGTGTGACCTCCTGCATAGCCCAGGCCAGAGACCTGCCCCACAATAACTGCTAGAACAGTACTGTTAGAACAACATCCAGCCTTGATTTAAAAATTGCCAGTGATGGAGAATCCATCACAACCCTCAGTAAATTGTTCGTGGTTAGTCACCCTTCCTGTTAAAAAAACATATGCCTTATTTCCCATCTGAATTTGTCTAGCTTCAATTTCCAGCCACTGGATCATGTTAGAGCTCTCTCTGCTAGACTGAAGAGCAAATTATTAAATATTTGTTCCTCATGTAGATACTTGTAGACCGTAATCACGTCACCCCTTAACCTTCTCTTTGTTAAACTGAACAGATTGAACTCTTTGAGTCTGTCACTCTGAGGCAGGTTTTCTAACCCTTTCATCATTCTTGTGGATCTACTCTGAACCCTCCCCAATTTATCAACATTCTTACTGAACTGTGGACACCAGAACTGGGCACAGGATTCCAGCAGTGGCCGCACCAGTGCCAAATACGGAGGTAAAAAAAACTAATCCTGAGGGAATTCTGCGCCAAAAAAATAAATATTCTGCACACAATATTTTAAAATCTGCGTATTTTATTTGTCAAAATAACACAATATAATCACACCATTTTCAATTATTTGCTGACAAGTATTTTGAAATAAATTACCAAAAGAATTGAAAATGGTGTGATTATATTGTTGTGTTTCTGTGTTATTTTGACAATTAAAATATGCAGAACTTAGCAAAATTTAATTTTTCAGTGCAGAATTCCCTCAAGAGTACCACGGTTGTGTGTGGCGCAATCTGGATGCAGACAGCTCGGTGGGGGGGTCTGGGTGCAGGGGGGAATCTGGATGCATGGGGGCGCAGTACGGGGTTCTGGGTGCAGGGGGAATGGGACTCTGCAGAGGAGTCCAGGTGAAGGTGGTTAGAGCTCAGTGGGGGGGGAGGGGAACTGGGGTTCAGGGTGCAATTGGTTGGGACTCATTAGGATGGGGTTCTGGGTGTGGGAGGCGCCTGATGCAGGGGGTGAGGCTCGGCAGGGTGGAGGTTTGGGGGGCTTGGTGGTGGAGTTCTGGGTGCAGGGGGATCCTGATGCGGAGGGGGCTCAGTGGGGAGGGGTTCCGGTTGCAACAAGGGGTCACTGTACAGTGAGCTGCTCCACATCCACCCAACCCCTATGCATCCAGACACCCCCCCGCTGGGCCCCCCCCCCCCCCCCCCCCCCGTGCAGCCAGACACACACACATACATCCCACGGTGCAGAGCTTCCTGCAGCTAGGGGAAGTTTCTGGGGCTTGATCTGACCCAGCCCTGGCTGCTCCATGCAGGGAAGGGGGAGGGGGAACTCAGTCCCAGGTTGGGGGGGGGGGGGAAGAGAGAGAGAGCAGGAGGATGGAGACCAACGTTCCTGGGTGGCCAGGGAATCCCCAGACCCCTCGCCCCTGATTGATTTACCTCTCCCGCCCTGAGCTACCAGGGAGGGGTGAGTGAGTACTAGTGCAGCTTCTCTTTGCTTCCCCACAGAAACCATTTTATCTGCAAGGAAGCAAAGGGAATCTGCGGGGTGGGGGACAGGAATTTTTCTGCTGCGCTGCAGGGGCGCAGAATTTTCCCAGAAGTAAATAACCTCCCTATTTCTACTTGAGATTACCCCGTTTATGCATCCAAGGATCACCTTAGCCCTTTTGATCACAGCATCTCACTGGGAGCTCATGCTCAGCTGATTATCCATCACGACCCCCAAACATTTTCAGTCGCTGTCTCCCAAGACAGAGTCCCTTATTGTGTAAGTATGGCCTACAGTCTTGGTTCCTAGATCTATCATTTACATTTAAGCGTATTAAAATGCATAGTTTGCTTGGCCCCAGTTCACAAAGAGATCCCTGTCGCTCTGTATCAGCAACCCGTACTCTTTATTATTTTCCACTCTGCAATTAGTGTGTCATCTGCAAACTTTATCAGTCAAGATTTTTGTTTCTTCCTGGTCATTGATAAAAATTATCAATAGCATAGGGCCAAGAACCATTCCCTGCTGGACCCCTCTAGGAAGACACCCACTTGATGGAGAATTCCCCGTTTACTATTACATTTTGAGACCTGTATCAGAGGGGTAGCCCTGTTAGTCTGAATCTGTAAAAAGCAACAGAGGGTCCTGTGGCACCTTTAAGACTAACAGAAGTATTGGGAGCATAAGCTTTCGTGGGTAAGAACCTCACTTCTTCAGATGCAAGTCAGAAGTGAGGTTCTTACCCACGAAAGCTTATGCTCCCAATACTTCTGTTAGTCTTAAAGGTGCCACAGGACCCTCTGTTATTTTGAGACCTATTAGTCAGTTTTTAATCAGTTTAATGTGTGTCATGTGCATTTTATGTCATTCTAATTTTTAATCAAAATGTTCTGTGATACCAACTCAAATGCCTTACAGAAGTCTATTACATCAACACTACTACCTTTATCAACAAAACCTGTAATCTTAAAAAAAGATAGCAAGTTAGTTTGACAGGATCTATTTTCCATAAACCCATGTTGATCTGCATTAATTACACTTCCCCTGTTAAATTCTTTACTAATGAGTCCCATACCATCTACTCCATTGTCTTGCAGATATGTGTGTCAGGGTTCCAGGCCTATAACTACCCCAGTCATTCCATTTAGTAGTTTTAAATATTGGCACATTAGTTTTGTGGAACTTCTCCAGTGCTCCAAGCCTTACTGACCATCGACACTGATCGTCCAGCGAGTTCCTCAGCCAGCTCTTTTAAACTCTTAGCTAAACCTCTGACAAGACTCCTAATAGCCTGTGCTGTATTGCCGTGCAACACACCTAAACCTTGTAAGCAGCAATGAATAGCTTTCTACGCAATAGGCTATTGGAGCAGGACGCCACAACACTTACTTCCCCCTTTGCTCTTTGAGACACGCCACCACTGGTTTTTGAGCAATGCTGTTCTACTGACTTTCCATCTTTCCTCGTTGAATCATTAAACAACCTTCTCAGGAGATTCCCATTAGTCACGGAACGTTTAAAATCTGATCACTTCAGTCTCTCCAGAGCTCAGAATCTTAGGAACAAACCAAAAATATCTTCCTCCTTCATGAGCTTTTTGTGCACCTCCATGTGTGCGTAGGAGGGGCTATTCTATTTATTTTTTAACTGAGGCACTTCATAACAAAGTGGGAACAGTGGGAGGCCGGGCAGAATCTCGGTGCCTTATTGAGACTTCATGCTTACATAAGTACAAAAAAAATCTACCTGCGCCACAAGTGAAGCGACAATCCCTGTTTGCTTACAACAGCTCTCTCCAGCAGGCAGCAATGCACCATGTAGGGTGCTGTCAGGGTGAGGTACAGGCCCCGGTGCATAGCTGGCCTGGAAGCCAAGAACGTTCTATGCCACCACCACCACCCCGCACACAGCATGTAGCACTGCACTATCAAATGGTTATTTAATATTTTAGCTCACAGGATTGATCTGTACGAAGAGACTCAATTGAACAGTCAGACCACCTCATTCGCCAGCCAGATTACTTTCTTAAAAATATCAGCCATTAGCAACTTCCAATCATCCTCCCTTTTTGCTCATTTGGTGTAGCAATTACACTGGTACCAGAAATATTCCATTTGAATTGAGAGGGCAAATAATACTGTAGCTGAGAACTTCCGCAGCTCAGGATACAGCCTGTAATTATAGTTATGCGGGAGCACTACTATAGTTAAGGTTGCATCATGACATCTGTTTAAAGGTGGACCATTCTAAGTCCTCTGAAATCAACGTGCTTAGTCAGATTTCTTTGAAATTAGGTGTGCCTCAGGAGAGCGCAGGGTAGGATTAGTGACCCAAATTTGGAGTCATTTGAGCCAAGAGTTCCAGAGATTTAAGCCCCAGCAATAAAATAGCCATTAAAAAAAAAACCTGTCTAAGTGGCGTGTCTTTGCCTAGAGATCGAACTACTGATGTGATGCAGGTCAGAATGGTCTCAGCGGAGTATTACCCAAGGTAGTGCATGGCACCCCCTGAATCTCTGGGGACCTAACTTGTGAAGTGTATTTAAGAAAATGGACATTTTTACACAGTCCATAACAGACACATAACTAGAGGGTTTCTACTCCTGCCATTTTATATGCTTTAAAGCTCAACTCTTGTAAGTGCTCTAAAATCCAAATGATTAATTGAAGTGCTTTGAAATTCGGGGTGCTTCACAGGGGTTTAGCACAGCATTAGTGATCCAAATTTGAGGTCATTGACTGAGAGATTCCCAAGTTACAGCCTCTCCCCCAAAAATAGTTCCCTTCTGCTGCCTTATAGTGTTAAACTGAGCAGTACAAATGACTGCATGAATCACAGGCCTCCTTGAGATTGATGGCTATGAACTCACCCTTCCACAGACATATCTAGGGGTAAATCAACCAGAAGCCGGCTCCAAAGACAAAAACATTTTGAAGTGAGTGGCTGCAATTTGAGAGTTGTGGGTAGCAATTTCATTTTGGGGGAAATGTAATCACAATATTTGGGGGGGAAATTAGACACGTGTTTGCTTCCTGGGACGGGGAGAAGTAGTAGGGGGTGAAGAAATGGGGGAGTGGGATTTTGGCCTGCAGCGAGGGGAGGGAGATTCTGGGGCAGGGGATAAATGGGGATGGAGGGTAAGGGAGGCAAAAGGGGTTGGGGGCTCAGGTGGGGGAGCCATGGCATCCCACAGCTCTGCCAATGCACCCTGGCTCCCTGCACCACCAGCTCTGCCAGTGCACTCTGTGACCCAAGAACCCCTGTGCCAACTGGCAAGGGGCACTAAGGGGATGCCGAGCGGTTACAGGAATCTCCTGAGTCTGACATGTGCACCCTAGTTCAAAGAACGTCCGGCGAGATCTCAAACGAAAGCCGGGGTCAATATTATGGCGAAATGGATGGATGGTTGTGTGAGGAGTTACATAAATATACTGAAAATACGTCCTTAAAGTCTGTGTCTAAGGAACGGTCCCAGCAAAGGGGAAAACCAGATTTTCGGTCAGACAGGAGTTGGCGAACAGGAGCGCAAAGGGGAGGTTTGGGAGGGAGTTCTCCAGGTGAAGGAGGACCAACTACAGATTGGGGAAGGGGAGGTTGTCTGCTAATTTATTTGTCTATTTGTTTGCTATTTGCTTGCTCGCTTGACAATTATTGTGTGGGCTGTTTTGGGGGCAGTGAAGGAGTAAACAACACTTCCTTAGTCACTTTCTCCGCACCAGTCATGATTTTATAGGCTTCTATCACATCCCCTCCACCCCCATCCTCTTTTCCAAGCTGAACAGTCCCAGTCTTTTTAATCTCTCAACATACAGAAGCTGCTCCACACCCCTGATAATTTTTGTTGCCCTTCTCTGTACCTTTCCCAATTCTAATATATATTTTTTGAGATGGGGTGCCCAGAATTGCATACAGTATGCAAGGTGTGGGCGCACCAGGGATTTATATAGTGACATTATGATATTTTCTGATCCCTTTCTTAACATTGTTAGCCTTTTTGACAGCTCGGAAGAGAAATCCTACTGAAGAAAATCAGAATATCAGGGTTGGAAGGGACCTCAGGAGGTCACCTAGTCCAACCCCCTGCTCAAAGCAGGACCAATCCCCAACTAAATCATCCCAGCCAGGGCTTTGTCAAGCCGGGCCTTAAAAACCTCTAAGGAAGGAGATTCCACCACCTCCCTAGGTAACCCATTCCAGTGCTTCACCACCCTCCTAGTGAAATAGTTTTTCCTAATATCCAACCTAGACCTCCCCCACTGCAACTTGAGACCATTGCTCCTTGTTCTGTCATCTGCCACCACTGAGAACAGCCAAGCTTCATCCTCTTTGGAACCCCCTTTCACGTAGTTGAAAGCAGCTATCAAATCCCCCCTCATTCTTCTCTTCTGGAGACTAAACAATCCCAGTTCCCTCAGCCTCTCCTCATAAGTCATGTGCTCCAGCCCCCTAATCATTTTTGTTGCCCTCTGCTGGACTCTTTCCAATTTTTCCACATCCTTCTTGTAGTGTGGGGCCCAAAACTGGACACAGTACTCCAGATGAAGCCTCACCAATGCCGAATAGAGGGGAATGATCACGTCCCTCCATCTGCTGGCAATGTTCCTACTTATACAGCCCAAAATGCCATTAGCCTATTGGCAACAAGGGCACACTATTGACTCATATCCAGCTTCTCGTCCACTGTAACCCCTAGGTCCTTTTCTGCAGAACTGCTGCCTAGCCATTCGGTCCCTAGTCTGTAGTAGTGCATGGGATTCTTCCGTCCTAAGTGCAGGACTCTGCACTTGTCCTTGTTGAACCTCATCAGGTTTCTTTTGAAAGAAGCATAAATTCTGGCAAGTCAAGTGTGAAAGTATAATTAGTCAGGCCAAAAAAGAATTTGAAGAGCAACTAGCAAAAGATAAACAGAAGAAAAAAAATGTAAGTCCATCCATCAGAAGTAGGAAGCCTGTCGAACAATCAGTGGGGCCACGGGACAATTGAGGAGCTCAAGGAGCACTAGAGGAGACAAGGCCATTGTAGATAAGCTAAATGAATTATTTACATCTGTCTTCATGACTGAGGATGTGAGGGAGATTCCCAAACCGGAGCCATTCCTTTTAGGTGACAAATCTGAGGAACGGTCCCAGATTGAGGCGTCAATAGAGGTGGTTTTGGAATAAATTGATAAATTTAATAGTAGTAAGTCATCAGGACCGATGGTATCACCCAAGAGTTCCGAAGAAACTCAAATATGAAATTGCAGAACTACTAACTGTGGTATGTAACCTATAGCTTAAATCAGCCTCTGTACTAGATGACAGGAGGATAATTAATGTAACAGATTTTTTTAACAAGACTCCAGAGGTGATCCTGGCAATGACAGGCCGGTAAGCCTAACTTCAGTACTAGGCAAATTGGTTGAAATTATAGTAAAGAACAGAATTATCAGATACATGGATGAACATGACTCTTGGTGAAGAGTCAACAGGGCTTTATATAAAGGGAAATCATGCCTTGCCAATTCTTTGAGGGGGGATCAACAAACATGTGGACAAGAGTGATCCAGTTGATCTAGTATATTTAGATTTTCAGAAAGCCTTTGACAAGGTCCCTCACCAAAGGCAATTAAGCAAATTAAGCAGTCTCATAGACATTAATGACGGAAGGGAACATCATGATCATCTAGTCTGACTTCCTGCACATTGCACACCACAGAATCTCAGCCACCCAGTCCTGTAATAGACCCATAACCTCCGGCTGAGTTACTGAAGTCCTCAACTCATGATTTAAAGACTTCAAGTTACAGAGAATCCACCATTTACACTATTTCAAAGCTGCAAGTGATCCGTGGCCCATGCTGCAGAGGAAGGTGAAACCCCCCCAGGGTCTCTGCCAATCTGACCTGGGGGAAAATTCCTTCCCGACTCCAAATATGGCAACCAGTTAGACCCGGAGCATGTGAGCAAGACCCACCAGCCAGACACCTGGGAAAGAATTCTCTGTAATAACTCAAAGCCCTCCCCATCTAGTGTCCCATCACCAACTTTTGGAGATATTTGCTGCTAGCAGTCGCAGGTAGGCCACATGCCACTGTAGGCAGTCTCATCACACCATCCCCTTCATAAACTTATCAAAGTCAGTCTGGAAGCCAGTTAGGTTTTTTTCTCCACTGCTCCTCTTGGGAGGCTGTTCCAGAACTTCACTCCTCTGATGGTTAGAAACCTTCACCTAATTTCAAGCCTAAACTTGTTGATGACCAGTTTATATCCATTTGTTCTTGTGTCCACATTGGTGCTTACTTTAAATAACTCCTCACCCTCCCTGGTATTTATCCCTCTGATGTATTTACAAACAGCAATCATATCTCCCCCCAGCCTTCATTCTGTTAGGCTAAACAAGCCAAGCTCTCTGAGTCTCCTCTCAGAAGGCAGATTTTCCATTCCTCACACCATCCTAGTAGCCCTTCTCTGCATCTGTTCCCGTTTGAATTCATCTTTCTTATGAGGTCTCACCAGTGCCTTGTATAATGATACTAACACTTCCCTGTCTCTACTTTAAATACCTCGCCTGATGCATCCTAGGACTTCATTTGCCTTTTTCACAGCCGTATCACATTGGCAGCTCATAGTCTTCCTGTGATCAGCCAATACACCCAGATCTTTCTCCTCCTCTGTCGCTTCCAGCTGATACGCCCCCATCTTATAGCAAAAATTCTTGTTGTTAGTCCCTAAGTACATGGCCTTTCACTTTGCACTATTAAATATCATCCCCATTTCTATTACTCCAGTTTTCAAGGTCGTCCAGATCTTCTTGTATGGTATTCCGGTCCTCCTCCGTACTGGCAATACCTCCCAACTGGCTGTCATCCTCCATTTTATTAGCACACACCCACTTTTTGTGCCAACATCATTAATGAAAATATTAAATAAGATTGGTCCCAAGACTGATCCCTGAGGAGCTCCTCTAGTAACCTCCCTCCAGCCTGACAGTTCACCTCTCCGTATGCCCGTTATAGTCTCCCCTTTAACCAGTTCCTTATCCACCTTTCAATTCTCACATTAATCCCCATTTTCTCCAATTTAACTAATAATTTCCCATGTGGAACTGATCAAATGCCTTACTGAAATCCAGGTAGATTAAATCTACTGCATTTCCTTGACCTAAAAAAAAATCAGTTGTCTTCTCAAAGAAAGATCAGATTGGTCTGGCATAATCTACCTTTTGTAAAACCATGTTGTATTTTATCCCAGTTACTGTTTACCGCTATGTCCTTAACTATTTTCTCTTTCACTTGAGGTCAAACTAACAGGCCTGTAGTTTCCCGGATCACTTTTCTTCCCTTTCTTAAAAATAGGAACTATATTAGCAATTTTCCAGTCATGGCGTACGACCCCAAAGTTTACAAGATTCATGAAAAATCCTTGCTATTGGGCTTGCAATTTCCATGTGCCAGTTCCTTTCATATTCTTGGATGGAGATTATCTAGGCCCCCCCATTTGGTCCCATTAAACTGTTTGAGTTTGATTTCCACCTTGAATTTGGTAATTTCTATTTCCACATCCTCATTTCCATTTAGCCACCCTGACACTACCCCAAGCCCCTTAGTAACCTTACTAAAACCTGTCTAAAACGGATGGACCCCTTCTGGCATAGCAAGGAGTCCAACAAATTGTCAGGCCTCACCAGGGTCTTCAGCCCCATCCCTGGGCCCTTTAAATCCTGCCCTTCACTCAGGCTTCTAAGCAAGCCTTGTTCCCTCCTTAGTGCCTAGGCCACTTTCCCAGTGGCCAATGGGGGAGATCTGGGCTCTCCCACTACTCTGGGTCCCAACCCAGGGACCCTACACACAACAGCCACATACAACTGCCTTCAGTTTGGTGCTGTTATTCCCTGGGATTTCTCCCACATAGCGCCTCTCTCTTCACCCTGGCCTCGGGATGGAAGTTCTCAAATCATCTTTGTCCTCGCAGAATGCAAGTACCAATAGAATTCGTCTTCTGGTTCTCTTCTTGAGCTCCTGTGACCAGCAATGAGCCCCCTTTCCTTGCTCCTCAGGTCCCAGCCAGCAAGAGCAGCACCTTTTATCTGGTGCTGCTGGGCTCTGATTGGCTGCTTCCACGCAGCCTCTCTAGGCAGACCTGGAGGACCCACTTTCACCACTCCTTTCCTGGGGCTGGGTGTGGTAGGACCGTGGGAACTTCAGCAGGGGGCCTCAAAGGCCCAGGTTCACTCTAACACAGTCCCCTAAGGGCCAGTCAGAAGCAGAGGGGCAGAAGGGCAAGTAGTGGAGCACCAACCGGGACACACATCTGGAAGAACCACAGTTACTGCACAAAGTGAGTAACCTCCTCCTCTTCTTCGAGTAGGAGGTGCTCCACTTCAGGTGGCTTCCGAGCAGTAACCCCGGATGGATGAGGGAGCTTCGAAACAGAGACCAGAATTTGCTTAGAACTGCAGATATATTGCAAAGCCAAGTGCCGCATCAGATCTGAGAGCATGGATCAGGGCCTAATGTGTCTGAAACATATGTACTGAAGCCCATGTAGCAGCCCTATATATTTCAGATACCTGTACGTTCTTCTGTAGGCAACATCTCTGGCACTACAATCTGGTCGAATGTGCTATCACCGTTTGGTAAATGACATTATGATGCTGGCAAACCAGGTGCCAGCTCAGGCCAGAACCCCAGGCCAATTCACTTGTGTGTTAGAACAGATCAAAGTGTGTGTTCAAATGTTTAAACTTCATGAAAACTTGTGGAATGTTACTTGTATTGTTTTCACTTATCTGTTCCTGTTGTAATGCAACAGCAAACATTTACATGGTGTATACCCTGTAACTAAATAACCCATCAAAGATACCTTGTGAAATGCTAATGAAGGACCTAAGGACTTTAACAGAAAATGCTAATTTCAAAGCAAGTGGCCGTTATGTATAGTGGTTGGGGTCAAAAGACTAAGGGCACATTTTCACTGGCAACGTTAAACCATAGCTCTGCCAGTCCACCCCTAATCCCTGCACCCTCAGCTCTGGCAATGCACCCCAATCATTCTGCACCCCCACCCTCCTACATCCCCCACTCTGCCAGTGCCTCCAACCCTGTACCTGAACCCCTCTGAAATCCACAGCTTTGCCAATGCACCCAAACCCCCCATGCCCTCAAAATCTTTGGGGGGAAATTAGCCATATGAACGCTCTCTGGGAGGGGAGTGGTACTCGGGGCAGACGAGTGGGGGAATAGTGGGAGAGGGATTTGGGTCTGCATCAAGAGGAGGAGAGAAGGGGAGATGGGTGGTGAGAAGGGGAGGGAGGTTGGGCAGTGGGAAACGGGCCTCAGGGAAGAGCAGGGGCAGGGGCACCTTCAGCCCCACATCTCCCTCTCCCTATGTTTGCCTAAATCTGTCAGTCTCTTGCCCCTGTATGGGGGTCTGAGCCCCTCTCGCTGCCCTCCCATGTGTGTGCCAGGATCTGGGGGGCCCAGGCTGGGCCCTTCTACAGGGAGTTGGATACTCCCCATCCTACACTCTTCATGTGAGCTGGATTCTGGGGGTGCTGGCCCTTCTGGGAGGGTCTGAGGCCCCCTCGGTGCTCCCCATGTGAACCAGGGTCTGGGGATGTCCTGTCCCTCTGGGTGGGGAGCTGAGAACAGGCAAACTTCATGCATATCACAGACTCTACACTGCTCAAATAGGGGGATGGGAGCCGGCACTGAGGCGATGTCTACACTAGCACTTTCGTCAGTAAAATTTTGTCAGTCGGGGGGACGGAGAGACAAACACACTCCTGACATAAGTTTCACCAACAAAAGTGCCGGTGTGGACAGCACTGTCGGCGGGAGAAGCTCTCCCACCGACATAGCTAGCACCGCTCATTGGGGGTGGTTTAATGGTGCTGACGGGAGAGCTCTCTCCTGCCGGCTTAGAGCGGCTACACGGGAGAGACAGCTGCAGCCGTAGAGCTGTGCCACTGTAAGGTCTGTGCTGTAGACATAGCCTGAGACAAAGGGAGCTGTTCACATGTATCAGAGCTGTCTCCAGGCTGTCCCATTCCCTGGGGGTGTTCTCATTCAACTGAGACCATCCCATTGAGATGAAGGGGCCACTTCACACCTCACAGAGCCTCCTGTTCTGCAGATGGGGCTGTAGAGGTCAATGCTTCTAAGTGCTCTAAAATCCGCATGCTTGCACGGATTTTCTTGAAATTCACTTTTCCTTGAGTGAACCACATTTGGATCCATTTAAGCCAGGGGTTACAGAGACACAAGCTCAGAAAAAGACAGTCGTTTTTCAAAAAGTTTCTAGGTGGGTTTTTTTGTGTGTGGAGCTAGAGATCAAACTGTTGCTGTGGTGCCAGGTCAAAATGGTCTCAGTCGGTCAACGTTTACCCCAGGCAGTGCCTGGCACCTACTACATCTTTGGGGGTCCCAAAAGACTGGCATTTAAGAACATGTTCTCTTCGCATGCACAGAGGTGCGGCCCAGAAGGATTACAATAAAGAAAAAAGCGTGAGGGTTTCTACGTAGCCACTTTGTTCTGGCCTGTGTAGCTTGAGGGAGACACCATTGCCCCATGGACAGCCTGTGGAAAGGCGGGGGGAGAGGAGGGGGAAAGAGGTGGAAAGAAACCAATGAAGCCTGCCAGGTTAGTTTAAAGTACAGGCTACGGGCAGCAAATTAAGTAAACGGAGAGAAAGAAGAAGGAAAAGAAGAAAAGGATACAGTTAGCGTTGAACTAAGAGTAGGCTTTCCGGGTTGAAACAGTTGGGAACCCTTCCCCCCAGGTTCTCATCCTGGCTTTGGGAGAAGAGTGGGGGTTGTTACCTGCTTCTGCAAACCCGGCCATTTTTTACTTTGGAACTTTTTTTTTTCCCCCTCCACTTTTCCAGGACCAAGGACCAAGTCCCAGCTCCTGTCTCTAAAGGTGGTCTGTTAACTCTGCTTCTGATTTTAAACCCTGTTGTGCCAAGTTATTTTTAACCACCCCCTAACTACTTTACAACCCTTCAGCATCCCTTGCTGAAACAGCACCAAACTTGAAAGATTACTGGCAGCTTCCCATAATGCTGCCCTTACTTCAAACCTCTCACAAGCAGACTGAAGTGCCTCCTTTCCCTGGAAGGCATTCAGTCCCAATGGGCAGGGACCTTCTTCCACTACCCATATACCAAAGGAGGGTGGGCTCCTCAGCCACCCCCCATCCCTCTGGGTCCCCTAACACTTCCTCCATTTCCTTTTTAATCTCATCCCAGGCTGACCCCTGCACCTGGTATGGGCCCTGGTTCTTCCTTATCCATGTATTCAAAAAATCCTTTACCCTGGCTTGCCAGAACCCGCAACTACCATCACGAGAGTTCGCTATACCCCCTCCAAGCAGCTGCGCAGACTGTTGGGGAGGGGGACTTACAGGCTGCCACTCACCTATCTGATGCAATGCATCCGAGTCAACGGCACCAGATGTTAGGGGGCTTATTCCTTTACCCTCTCACTTCCCTGGTCCTTCTCGCATGAACAGAGAGCAACAATACCCGAAGTCCAAAGGCGCAAACAATGTAATGTTTATTGGGGTAAACTTCCAGCAAGCATAATTCCAGTTTCCTTCCTTAGTGTCCCCCTTTCCAGCTCTAACACCACAGAGCCTTGCCTGTGTCCCTGTTCCCATTCCCCCCTTTAGCAAAACATAATTCCAATTCCCCCACCCCCATTCCCCGTTCCCATTCCCCCCTTACTTCCTAATTAACTGCAGACTATATAGTAAAACTTGAGTTCTGCTTAGCTATACCTTAACCAATCATTTTACTAAAATTTAACTAACCAATCCTAACATACTGTAACATGGTTATTTAACCAATTATATCCCACCACCTTAATTGGTTTACACCCAACAAAATTAATTATACAGCAAACAAAAACAATCACAGAACCACACAAAAATTATACAAACAATAAAAAAGTAAAAACTACAGTAATAAAACAATACAAAAATAAAAATTTTACATCCCAGCTATTAATAAGTAAGTTCTTGCCAAACAAAATGCTATCAAACTAAGTTTCCTTTTACATCTTCTAGGCTCTTCCCTGTCTCTAAAGGTAATAAAAATATCAGGACAGGATTGTATTCCTAACAGCCCAATGGCACCTTATTTCCATGTGACCGTTCACTTCTCAGCTTATGGCTGCCTCTGCTGCTTAGCCAAAGGCCTTACTTAGCCTAAGAACAGAGCCTCAAACTGTCTCAGTAAAAAAAGGCCCTTACACCAGCAAACAGTAATTTTGATTCTCTCTTGTATACCTCTATAACTAGCTAAGTAATAAAAATACACCTAAATTCTTAAAGTATAGGCCTTTGCAAACAGGCCTAAATATCTATTTGCTCTCTGTTCATGCGAGAAGGACCAGGGAAGTGAGAGGGTAAAGGAATAAGCCCCCTAACACAGCCCACCACTGATGTTTCTAGTCCCACCTTTGCACACCTGTGCTAGTGCCTGCTCCAGGGCCTAGAGGGAAGGGGGCGCAGGCCACCCTTTTTCTTCCCTTTTTCCCTTTAATAGTGTGGGATGGAATCCCGTGGGAGAATGTGACTGGGCTGTAAAAGGAGGGGAAGAGCTTGTACATTTCAGCAATTGTGTGGTTGTCAGCGAAAAGGGGTGTGTGTGAACTGGGCGTACTGCAGCACTGCTGGAAAAGGGCAGAGCTAAGGTTGCCTGGGTTGTTCAGGGAAGTGGTGTTACTATGCTGACAGAAAAACACCTGTTGGCATACGCTGCATCTACACTAGGGCTCTGCTGGCACGGCTGTATCAGTAAAGCCTGTGAAGCGTAGAGAAGGCCTTACACTAGGTGCTGCAGACAAGGATTAGCGGTACTCTCTCAAAGCGCAGCTACTATGAGGAAAACTAGTCTCGTTCATAAGCCACTAACCATTCTTTGCCAACCCCCTGCGTGGTTATGGACTGGGGAAAGGTCACAGCGCATACCATTCTCTCAGCCTTCCTAACAGCCAACCTTTGTCCGATACCATGGAAGGCAGAATAGCTTCCATGTGTGTATTCTTCACAACATGACACGTTTACTCAGCACCACCACTACACGGGTGATCTCACAGCATTCTCTGTGCTCCACTATAGACAACGAATCTTCGGCCCCTTGGTCTGAGAGAGGCAGAACCCATGTCCTTCAGGGCATGCTGCAAAGCCTATGCATTTCCCCAGGGGTGAGGTTACAGGCGGGTAGGTGAGTGGTGGGGAAAGGCTAGGCTGGGGTTAGGCTTCACTGTGGACATCGCTCTAATTTGTAACTTATCATCAACACACCTGTCCCTGCAGCTAGAGTTCTCCTACCCAACGCAGCTCTCAGCCAATGTCCATGGAGGCCTCCCCTGCTCGCCCCCCTTTCTGCCTCCCTTGCTCATGAACACCTCCATGCGCTATCTGTAAGCCTACGATTTAGTCAAGGGTGTTTTTACTAAAAGTCATGGGCCGGTCACGGGCAATAAACAAAAATTCACAGCCCCGTGATCTGTCCATGACTTATACTATAAATACCCCTGACTAAACCGGGGGGTGGGGGGGATGTCAGTGGCACCAGCTGCCGGGGGCCACTGGAACATCGGCTGCTCCAGCCGCCTTGGGGACCACCAGCAGCGACTGCTCCAGCCGCCCTGGAGCCGCTGCTCGGCGGTACTGGTGCCAGCTGCCCAGAGCAGAGGCTGGTGTGGCTGGCCCTGGGGCCGCCCAAGCGGCTAGCTGCAGAGCTGCTCCAGCAATGGCAGGCCCCGGGGACAGCTACTTGGGCGGCCCTGGAGTCAGCCACACTGGCCTCTGCAGAAGTCACAGAGGTCGTGGAAAATCACGGAATCCATGACCTCCGCACCCTCCATGACTGACACGAAGCCCTAGTTATCTGCAAGGGCCCTCCAGCCTCTTTGCCGAGCCCCCTCCCTCACTTTGTTCCAGTCCCTCCTACCATTTCACCTTAACAATATGAGGGGTTCACGTTCACGTTATAAAAGGATCACCAAATCATCAGGACATGGATGCCCCTCAAGCAACCTCGAGACCTTCGCACTCACGTCTCTCCCTTTGCCGGTTTGTGACTGTTTCCTGTGTCATTGATAATTTACATGGCACCGCCTTGGGGTGGGGATTACACCTTTGTTTTTGTGAAACAGCAACACACTGCTTGGTGCTCAGAAACTATGCAACAACAAACAGAGGATTCAATGAATTACTTAAGAAGTCACCATTTTGAGACGGGATCGTCACCTGGTCACCAGTGTATTATACACCTGTTCAGCCTATCTACAGATGCCCAGTGGGGCAGCAGCTGCCTGTCTGTTTTGTGCCGTGGCACGCACGGATGGGAATCAGGAAATAACGACTAATATAAAAAGGGCAAGTGGCAGAGTAAACCGACATGAACAGTAAACACACAGCAAAATTAGTGGAAAGTAAACTCAAATTCTAGAATTCTTGCGGTTATAATAATTGATGGTGGTTTTGTAACACTGGCTGCTGGATCAGACTTCTGCCCCACAACGCAGTTTGGTGGATCAGGTCGTTTCAAGGGCGGACAAAATAATTAAGATTTTATTTTCACTGCCACCAAATAACCTTTATTTGAAGGTGTTTTAATTTACAGTTGCTCCGTGGATGAAGAAGACAGTTGTGTTGGACCCTATTTGCCCCCTCAGTCCCCTGGTTTATTACTACTCTTATTTCAAATAAAGCTGTCTGCACAAGGTGGGGGAGAAAACAGACCATTTTATTTAGAGTCTAACGCTAGAAATGGGCTAAATACACATATAGAAAATAGAAAAGGAAAACTGAATCAGGCTTGAAACAGAAGGTACTGTAAAATCTTTACATACAGGAATTAAAAATCTAGTATTGTACTGAACTGTAAGTGATAAACACAACAAAACCATAGGGGTTCCTCTGCCCTTGTCTCTGCATTAGCACTGGAGATGCTATCCCTTGTCAAAGTTGTAGTTATCCATTCCCAGGGAAGGGCCCCTGAGCCTTTGATCTAAGCATTCGGCCATCCACTCCACACACTAACCACATCAGAGTTCCCCATCCAGGCTACCGTAAAGCTCTGTTTTGCTCTGAAAAGTGACTATGTAAAATTGGCCTCGTGGAGGTTCCATGTTCATTGTGTCTCAAGGACTCTCTATTAAATTTGCTCAGATTAATGCTGCTTTCCTAATGGCCAAAACTGCAAGACTCATAGATTCCAAGGCCAGAAGGCACAATTGTGTGGACCTCCAGTAGAACAGAGACCAGAGAACTTTCGCAAAATAATTCCTAGACCAATTCCTAGAAAAAACATCCAGACTTGATTTAAAAGTGCTAGCGATGGAGAATCCACCATAACCCTTGGGAAATTGTTCCAATGGGGGATTACGCTCATAGTAAAAAATTTGCCCCTTATTTCCAGTCTGAATTTGTCTAGCCTCAGCTTCCAGCCATTGGATCATGTTATCCCTCTCTCTGCTAGACTGAAGAGCCCATTATTAAATTCCTGTTCCCTATATAGATACTTCTAGACTGTAAACAACTCATCCCTTAACCTTCTCTTTGTTAAGATCAATAAATTGAGCTCCTTGAGTCTGTCACTATAAGGTATGTCTTCTAATTGTTTACTCATTCTTGTGGTTTCAGAGTAGCAGCCGTGTTAGTCTGTATCCGCAAAAAGAACAGGAGTACTTGTGGCACCTTAGAGACTAACAAATTTATTAGAGCATAAGCTTTCGTGGGCTACAACCCACTTCTTCGGATGCATAACGAAGAAGTGGGTTGTAGCCCACGAAAGCTTATGCTCTAATAAATTTGTTAGTCTCTAAGGTGCCACAAGTACTCCTGTTCTTTTTACTCATTCTTGTGGCTCTCCTCTGAACCCTCTCCAATTTATCAACATCCTTCTGGACACCAGTACTAGACACAGTAGTAAAACAGTGATCTCACCAGTTCCAAATATGAAAATAAAATAACCTCTCTACTCCTATTCGAGATTCCTGTTTATGCATCCCAGGATCGCATTAGCCCTTTTGGCCACAGTGTCGCACTGGGAGCTCATGTTCAGCTATTTATCCACCATGGTCCCCAGATCCTTGTCAGTCACTGCTTCCCAGAAGAGAGTCTCCCATATGTAAGATTGATCTACGTTCTTTGTTCCTAGATACACATTTCTAACCATATTAAAATGTCTATTGTTTGCCTGCACCCAGCTTACCAAGCGATCTAGATCGCTCTGTATTAATGACCTGTCCTCTTCATTATTTTCCACTCCCCCAATTTGTGTGTCATCTGCAAACTTTATTGGTGATGATTTTGTTTTCTTCCAGGTCATTAATACAAATGTTAAATAGCGTAGGGACAAGAACTGATCCTTGCAGGATGCCGCTAGAAACACACCCATTCACTGATAATTCCCCATTTACAATTACATTTTGAGACCTATCAGTTAGCCAGCTTTTAAGCCATTTAACATGCACTATACGTTCATTTTATATTTTTCTAGTTCTTTAATCAAAATGTCATATGGTACCAAATCCAATGCCTTACAGCTCACTCTGGGATCTGAAAGCCAAGCTGGGTTCTTTCTGGTTCATGCATCACCAATGCAAATCTGAGTCTACAGACAAAACTCTACCTCAGCTACACCTGAGCAACTGCACTGAATTTCCTCAGTGTTGTCAAACTTTTCAGAACTATTGAATGATGGGAGCCCCTGCAGACCTCATGAGCTCCTCTACATTCCATTCCTCTGCAGATACCTCCCTCCTGCTTCCCAGACCACCTCACCTGAGCTGAAGCGTCCGTCTACCCTCTCTTCCAGATCTAATTCAGCCCCTGCCTCCCACGTGGTTCTCTCCTTCCTGCTCCTCGCCTCACGGACAATATGAATGTCAACACAGCAACATCCATTCCAAAATAGCCCATGGGTTAGGAACTCCACAAGCTTTTAATTAACCCCTTGTAATAGTTAATTAACTCCCACCCTAAAACACAGTTGGGGCATCAGCCCTTGTTGAGACCAACAGAACAAAGCAAATGTGGTCGCTAGACTCAACTGTGTGAGAGAAAATGAGCCAAAAACAAACTGTTCAAAGAGCAGAACCTGTTTTCCTCCAGACTTTCTGGAACCGACCTACCCAGTGTAAGAGCAAGATGTAACCTTTCAGGGAGAGGGTGGAAGTGAAAACCGGCTTATAAGAGACACTCACTTCTCCCTTCACTGTGGAGAAGCTAATCTCTCCCCACAATATATTTCAGCTTTTAGACCAATATATCAAATAAATCATCATGTAATCAAACAACCTCCTCTCTACTCCACACTTTATTGGGAGATGTCTAAGAACACGACATCAGACACTGCGTGCAGCTAGCTGCCCTCAACGTTCCGTTTAGACCAGTCAAATAACATGATGTTTTATATTTTTAAAGTACAGGATTACAGAATGCACACACGCATGGCCACACACACACACACACACACACACACACACTCACTCTTAGGTGTAAATCGAACTCCTTACCTTGTGAAGAGAACTCAGACTGGGAAGCAAAACGGCAAAGCTCTGATTCTGAATGCATCACATCATTGTTTGGCTTATCACATACATTCAAACTTTTCACAACTAAGTCTAAGTGATTCTCCCAGTCCTGGTCTGTCAGGTCTCCCTCAAGCCCCGGGGAAAGGGTGGGAGGCCTGTGCTCCAGGCACTCCTTTCCCTTTAGTGAAAAGTCACTAGAATTCAGGCCCCCAAAGGCGCCCCTGGAGCTCTCTTCGTCCCTAGATCTATGGACGTGCCGACTGGTTCTAGCACTGCTTTGGTTAAAACGCTGCCATCGCTTCTTGGGTGCTACATGGTTTACATCATTAGACTCATCCCCCAGGGAGCTTTCGCTATTCACTTCTGAATCCAACTCTAGGCCCTCACCATTTTCAGCAGAAGTGCAACTCTCAGTATTTTTATCAGGTTCAGGCCTCTTCCTGATATGATCTAAATTGTCATCAGATGAACATGCAGAGTCTTCATCAGTGGAGTGCTCCATTAACTCAAGAGACTCTTTCCTTGCAGTTTCTTCTATTTCATTATAAACAAGACTAGGAACCAATCCCTGCCTATCCCTGCGTGGGAGGGATGCTTTCTCCGCTATATTACTGGAGACCTGATTTAGAGGCTTGCTCAGCCCTTCTAGCTTTAAATCCTTTCTGACTGATGTTGCATTATCTACTAGCTTGGATGACTGCTTAGATTGTGAACAGTTGTGTCTTGAGATGCAGTTTGTGCCATTCGTACCAGAAAGAGCAGGAACTGTGGGCTCCCTTTTGTTAGTACTCCGCCCAGTTATCTTGGCTGTAGTGCTGCACGAAAAAGAGGATTCACTCGCACTGGGGTTCTGACATGTTGCTTCCAGAACGCAATCCCCATTTTTTTCTAATTTATAAGCGGGTCCTTTTGTACCCAAACCCTTCAAGCCACTTGCAGAATTACTTCCAGAGGAGCTGCTCATGCCAGCATTTCGATACGGGACCATATTCTGAACTGACATCAGCTGCTGCTCTTTTGTCTTACTATCATGCATATCTTTCAACATCATTAGCAAGGTGCTGAATTTGTAGTCTGGCTCAATGGGCAAACGACTCTGCCCAGAGGCAGAAGAGAAGAGTAAGGGTGCTGTGGTCTTAGGTGCCCCATAGTCACTAGCTTCATCACCAAGGGACCTAAAGGACAGTTCCTTCAGCTCTGAGAGGACATGCTTCACCACGGCGGTCTCTATTTCAGCAGAATCCCTGGCTCTCTCATGCACATTATTTAATGGTTCCTGACTATCAACTTTCCCGCTCTTGGCAGGTGGACCAGTGAAACCTTTGGTGTCAGAAGAGCAGCAATTCACACCACATTCCTCTTCTAGCAGAGGGGGTTCTGTCCCAGCAGCACTCTCCTTGTGTTTGCTTCTTATACTTATGAGCCGGGGCACTTTGATGTTTTTCAGGTGTAGATTCAGTTGATTTGTAATCCCAGTGTGGGAGCTCTCCCGGCAAACATTCTGGGGTGTAGGGTGCTTATCTGCAAGGGAAAGATGGTCATTTCTCATAGCTGAAGTACACTCCAGAGCAATAACAGGCATCTCAGTGTCCGAGACTGCTCCTTGGAGCTCCCCATCCACAGATTCAGCATCACTCCTGCCACCTCTAGGGCCTGCTGGAGTTCTGTGATCTCTAGATGACCTTTTCCTAGCTCTTCTGTTGCTGTTTTGTGAGAGATACATGGAACATTTACTGTTTCCCCTCATCCCTGGAAAGAATTCCTTTTCTTCTTTATCTGCAGAGTCACTAATCTCCAGGGCACTGCAGGCTGCCTCAGAACTTTGGTCCCCGGTATCTAGATCACTAGTCCCATCATCTGAGAAGGAAGTCAGCGAATCGGACTCCGTTTGCTTTTTCTCAATAGAAGTGTCAGCTGTAGAATAGTGTACCTGTAATTTGGAACTGCAAAGAATGCCTACGGGGCTTTTCTCTTTCTCTGTAGAGCTGCTAGAAAGCAAATCCCCTTTCAGTGTGTCCCGTAGGGAGTCACCATGAGGAGCCGGATACTCCTGTTTCAAGGTTGTCTTTTCAAAACGTCTTTCTCCAAAAGAAGAGAGCAAGTAGTTTTCCACGGCACCATTGGAGGCTGTGAGGCTGTTTGCTATCCGGCACAGTTCATGGGATGCGTGTTTATCCGGCAGGTCCCCAGCAACCCTGTTTCTAATGACGTTCTCTGGGGCCTTTCCTCCAATTTCTCTCCTAGATGCTTCCAGTCTGGTGCTGCTCTTTTTTACTCTAGTCCTTTTCCTGCTGTCTGAGCTCTTTTTCGCTTGTGATTTAGTGCACGACCTTCCCTTCTCCCTGGCTAAGTGTTTGGAGTCAAACGCCAATGATTTAAAACAGCCGTTCAGCTGCCTGTCCGGTTCCATTCCAGGGCCATTAGTGCAGGATTCCAACAGCACAGCCTCACTCTTCAGCTTGCTGGGATTCTGACTACACTTTTGATCCTCAGTCCCCTTGAGAAGGAATTCTTCCGCATGTCCAACACTGACTTCCCATTTCGCCACAAACCTCTGAGGAACCTGAATGTTTGAGAGAAAACAAAGCGCGGTTACCATCAAACAAACATTTAGCAGAACCATCAAGTGAAACAACACGTAAGAGAGGACACTACCCTGCTCGAGTGTATGCCAACGGGAGCAGCAGTCTCCGGGACAGGAGTCCAGCACCTCATGGCTAACATGGCTCCTGGACAGCACATCCACGGAGCACAAATGCACAGGACTCCAACGGAAATCACCGGAACTCCCAGCTGCAGAACTGTTTGGATCACAATACTAGTAAATTAATGTCCTGCGTGCTTTCCTAGTGCTATTGAAGCTTCTCCAATAGCAGCCCTACAGTGTTCTCTAATGTGGCACCAACACTCTCAAGCCTGAATCATGTCCGACATCCTTCTTCCAGCGAAGGAGGGAGGGGTGCAATTCCCCCCCAACCTGTCACTACTGACAAAAGGGGTGCCTGACAGCACTGGCCTTCCTCAGGGACTGAATGCACTGGCCTCCCAGCATGCATCTAATGCAGCAACCTGCACAGCAGCCAACAGGAAGGAGAATCCGACACGGGCCCCTGCATGGCAGGGCAGAGCACCAACCACTGGGCCATCAGAGGGGCCTCAGCATGCGTCTCTCTAAAACATGCCATAAAGAACGCGCTGGTTTGCTCTGTCCTGACACTTCTTGCTTCCATTTATTTCACACTGCATCTCAACTTGTTCTCCCCACAGCATCCCCCTTCTCTGCCACCCCACGTACAAACCCGCCACTTCCACAGGGATGTGCCTAACCCTAACACACTCCGCTGTTCTTTCTGCTTAAAAGGCTCCCAGGATCCATATTGAGTTTTGTACCCTTAACACAAGAAAAGGTGCCCAGGGCATTGGATAGGCACATCCTGTAGGTGCCTGACTGAACACCAGTCGTTTTAAAGAAGCCTGGCTTTCAATCAGGGTTTGTTGCTCTTAGCTGAGCAATGACAAACTGTAGGTTTTCATTACTACTCCTGAACCAAAATGAACCCCAGGTCACGGGAGCAGTCTGAATTCCCACCACTTTTCTTTTAAAGGGTGATCTACAGAATCTCAGCTGACTAAAGAATGGCAAGTAACCCAGTGGCACAAGGCAGCCAGATCCTTTGCAGCTTTGCGGGAGACCCTGGCGGGCAACCCCCTTGCTGATACAAACCCAGAATATCAAGTAGGCAATGTGTTTGGTTTACATAGGTGCAGCCATGCCAGCACTACACCCCAGCAATTCACAGAACTGGACTCAAGCCATGGACTTCCTGAGTCTTGGGCACAGAGCTAACAGACACGAAGCTGGGAACAAAGGGCGAGAACTGCAAATGCTGAATGAAGAGGTGAGGAATATCCCCCACACAAAAGGAACCAGGAGAAAGGAAAGCGTAAGAGTAGTGAATCCTCTGGTGCTTTTTACTACAATCACCCAATCACTTACACTGAGACAATTACATCTGTCCCACTAACAAAGCAGCCACTACTGTCAGCAGTTAAACCATCAGTATAAGATACAACTGCTTCCCTCTGGCTGCTCACTTGCAACCAGGGACGGCTTTAGGAAGTGTGGGGCCCGATTCGAACAGTTTCGACAGGGCCCCGACAGGGATGACTAAAAAAAAAAACACGTAAAAAAAACACGCGGGGCTTGTACTCACCGGGCCGCGCTCCTAGTCTTTGGCGGCGGGTCCTTCACTCGCTCCAGGTCTTCGGCGGCACTGAAGGACCCGCTGCCAAAGACTTGGAGCGCCGCCGGGTGAGTAAAAATTAAAAAGGTGCCTCTAGCCAGGGAAGGGATTCTCTGCCACTTGCCCCCCACTCTGGGCAGCCTTGCCACTGGGCCCTCTTAGGCGCGGGGCCCGATTCGGGGGAATTGGTGGAACTGGCCTAAAGCCGGCCCTGCTTGCAACCATCCAGTGGCCTTCTGTATTCCTTCACTTTAATAATGCTGAACTGGTGAATTTCTTCAGTCATCTTTATAAGGTTGCAGGGCAGGAAGCTTGTATTATATTAAGTTGTACAAAGGCATGTCTGCTCCAGGGTTGTACCTTTGAAATAGAGGCTGCTTCACGAGCAGATGATGTGCTAGACTATGCAACTCCCTCCCAAAGTATTATCAGCGAGGCACTTTCTAAGTCAAATCAGGAGGAACTCTAAATGCTTATATAACTTATTACAGAAGCAGGGTTCAAAACACGGTTATTGTATTTTATGTAGTGCTCTAATACAGAATGGAAGCATGGTCTGTCCCCGAGTCAGCCAGGAGAGGTCACTGGAGAGCAAAGCAAGTTACTTCCAAATGCACACTTTTAATGATCAGAACTGATATTTCACATCAATAGAACTGTACTGTTGAATAAAACAGATAGATAGTGAGTATGTCAAACTGTGACAACTTCTCCACCTCTCCGAATACTCTCTATGGTAACTTACAAACTACAGACCAGGCCCTTAAATAAGAGCAAGTCTGGAAACTCCTTGTGGCTTAAAAACCTCTGATTATCACAGGAATACTGCAAATCCATTTACCAGCTGTGCCCTCACAATGATCACTCCACAAAAACATTTTTAGGGTGCGTTTCCAGACATATAAGAACAATTCGACTGTGCAAACACAAGCTACTTTTTAATCTCAGAAAAGAGTGAGCCAAGCAAGCTATCAAGAGCAGAAGCTTTACCTTGTGCTTGTAGCCTTTTTCTTTTTGCTTCCCTCTTCTCCGAAGGACAGGCAGCTCTTCAAACTGGTATCTGCCTTCAAAAAGTACAATCGCTTTTCCTGCAACCCAGGCTTTCTCAGAAGGGTCTCCTAAGGCATCTACGTAGTACTCTCGATATGGTCTCCGATTGGAAACTATTTAAAGAAATAAAACAGGATTATTGTCTTGCTTAAAACAGCATACTAGTGTGGGAAAGAAAGCACAGAAAGTGACAGCAGGTTTATTAGTAGATTCTCCACACATTCTCCTAACATCTTCCTAAAATCCTAAACAAATGCCAGCTAGGAGAACGCCTAGTCAGAGGGTTGGTGGGCATGCTTTTGTCTTAGTTTTCCTTGCTTTTGGTTGATATTTTGCATCTTGGAGCAGAGTTTGCTGTTAAATAGTTGACATCAGGCTTCGGGAACTCTTCCTCACGGGAGCAAAGACTTGGAGTTTGGTGAAAACAAGCCAACCATCTCCCTCTGTGACAGGAAATGAATGTAAAGTGCAACCCTTAACGATCAAACTGTCTAGTCCTCTAGATCAGCGGTTCTCAAACTTTAGCAAGCCAAGGACCGCCCATTTTGATTTTAAAATGTTCACGGACCCCCAAGCCCCCTGCTCAGCCCCAGGCCCCGCTAGGGTTGCCAACTTTCTAACTGCACAAATACCAAACATCCTTGCCCCGCCCCTTCCTCAAGGCTCCAGGCTGGGCCCAAGGGATTTGGAGCGCAGAAGCGGGCTCAGGGCTGGTGCAGGGGTTTGAGATGCGGGAGGGGGTGCTAGCTACAGCTGGGGGCACAGGCTCTGGGGTGGGGCCACGGATGAAGGGTTTGGGTGCAGGAGGCAGCTCCGGGCTTGGGCCGAGGAGTTTGGAATGTGGGAGGGAGTTTGGGTGCGGGAGGGGGTTCCGACCTGGGGCAGGGGGTTGGGTGCGGGGTCTGGGAGGGGATTCTGACCTGGGGCAGGGGGTTGGGGTGCGGGGTCTGGGAGGGAGTTTGGGTGCGGGAGGGGGTTCCGACCTGGGGTCGGGGGTTAGGTGCGGGGTCTGGGAGGGGGTTCCGATCTGGGGCAGAGGGTTCAGGGTGCAGGCTTCGACCAGGCAGCGCTTATCATAGGCGGCTCCTGGTCACTGGCGCAGCGGAGCTAAGGCAGGCTCCCTAACTGCAGCCTGGCTCCACGCTACTCTCAGAAGCGGCCATGTCCAGCCCTATGGCACATGGGCAGCCAGGGAGGTTCCACGTGCTGCCCTTGCGCCCACAGGCACCGCCCCCGTAGCTCCCATTGGTCGCTGTTCCCCGACGTGCAGGAGGCGCTGGGAGGGAGGGGGAGGAGTTGAGGGAGGGAGGGACAGGACTTGTTCAGTGGGGCCTGCAGACCCCCTGGAGTACCCTCGCGGGCCCCAGTTTGAGAAACCCTGCTCTAGATGGTTGTGAAAACTGCAGGCAGGTGGGATGGAGATACATAGAAACTAGATACTTCTGAGTCATTCACATATTACCTCCATCTCCCAAACCCCCCAAGAGATGAGCCCTTCTGTCTCTGTGCTGGAATTTGGGAGAGGAAGCCCTCAAACATCATCCTAGGCCAGGGGTGGGCAAACTACGGGCCAGGGGCCGCATCCAGCCCCGCTCCACGTGTGCCGTGGCGCTGCATGGCTCGTGGAAGCAGCAGCACGTCCCCCCTCCGCCTCCTACGTGTAGGGGCAGCCTGGGGGCTCCGCATGCTTCCCCCTCCCCAAGCACCACCCCCGCAGCTCCCATTGGCCAGCACTCCTGACCCCCTGCCCCAGCCCTGATCCCCCTCCCGCTCTCCGAACCCCTTGGTCCCACCCTCCTGCACCCCAGAGCCTGCACCCCCAGCAGAAGCCTTCACCCCAACCCCCTGCCCCAGCCCAGAGCCCTCTTCTGCACCCTGAACTCATTTCTGGCCCCATCTCAGAGCCTGTACCCCCAGCTGGAGCCCTCACCCCCCTCCCACCCCCCAACCCCCAATTTCATGAGCATTCATGGCCCACCATACTATTTCCATACCCAGATGTGGCCCTTGGGCCAAAAAGTTTGCCCACCCCTGTCCTAGCCCTTAATTTCCAGCTTGTTCAGCAGATCATTGCCTGACACTGAACATCTATCCTGGACTCAGAACGTTGGTGGCAGCAGGTGTAGGAATCTAAGGAGCAGAATATAAAGGTGTTCCAGCTAGTCCTTACTCTGAGCACGCATGCAATATGTGAGACACTGTGCAGTTATACTAGATACCTGCATGCTCTGGGGGCACAAGGCAAAGGCAGGACTCTAGTACAAGCACGGATCTGGAAGCGTGTGACTACTTAAAAGGTGTTTTCTTGATAAGGGCATTCAGTGAGCTCAGCATGGTGAAGGAATGAGAGGCATTGTAACACTGGGCTACATGGCATGCTGAAAGGAAATGCTGAGTGCTTGTGAAAGGTCCTGGACTGAGGACAATAGAACAAACATTACAGGCTTCTTCCCCACGCTGCCCCACCCTGTTCTGCAGGGACCACCTCTAACGGTGACAGGGCAGGTCAGTGCTTGGCTTCTCTGCTGAGATTGCCAACAGTAGTGCCAGCCCCAACGGTGTTCTAGAGATATGGGCATCAGGGATTAGACTGAGACCACCCACTCACTTACCCGATAGGACACAGTACAGCACTCGGAGCGTGGTACAGCATAAAGACTTCTGGCAAATACTGACCTGAGCTAGTGTCAGGCCAAAGACAGAGGCAAAAGACTGCACGTATCCTATTCCCAATCCCTGAACCAGCCAGTCTCACTGAGCAGAGGGAAATGGCTTTAAACAAATCACAGCGTGACAGGAGACAAGCTCTCTGGGTAAGGGATGGGTTTGAACAACCCAGTGTTTGTTTCCATAACAACAAGCACAGGGAGCAGCAGCCGGGTGGGAGAACTTGTACATTTCAGAAGTAGGTGGAGAATGCTGGAAATTCCATTTGCCCAATAGCACCAAAGACCTAAGGTTCAATTGGTGCCTCAAGTCATCACCTGTTAATTAGGGGAGGAGACGGGAGAGCACAATTGGGGAAAAAACAAAAACAAAAAAATCAGGAAAAGAGATTGCTCCCACACCTGTTCTGATCTGAGCAGGAGCAGCATGTGCAGGGAGGGCTGTGGTCTGAGATTATCTAGGACAAGCACATCAGTTGGACCCTGTTAACCAGCATGTTACCTCCATTTCAAATGCCCATTTTAGAAATAATGGCACACAGCTGTAAGAGGATTGTCAGACAACCATTCACACTAGATCCAGCCAATAATGGAAAACGCCCATTACACGCTCTCAGGAGGTGTCACAATAGCAGGAGTTTGGACATTTAAAAAAGAACATAATGGCCACACTGGGTCAGACCAATGGTCCATCCAGCCCAGTATCCTGTCTTCCAACAGTGGCCAGTGCCAGACACCCAGAGGGAATGAACAGAATTGGCAATCATCGAGTGATCCATCTCCTGTCATCCACTCCCAGCATCAGGCAGTCAGAGGCTTAAGGACACCCTGAGCATCCTGGCTAATAGCGATTGATAAACCTATCCTCCATGAACTTATCTAATTCTTTTTTGAGCCCATTTATGCTTTTGGCCTTCACAACATCCCCTGGCCATGAGTTCCACAGCCTGACTGCGCACTGTATGAAGAAGTACTTCCTTCTGTTTCTCTCAAACCTGTTGCCTACTCACTTCACTGGGTGACCCCAGGGTCTTGTGTTATCGGAAGGGGCACGTGACACTTCCTTAGTCACTTTCTCCAAGTCATTCATGATTTATAGACCTCTATCATCTCCCCCATTAATCATCTGTTTTCCAAGTTGAACAGTCCCAGTCTTTTTAATCTCTCCTCGTGTGGAAGCTGTTCCATCCCCCTAATCATTTTTGTTGCCCTTCTTTATATTATTTCCGATTTTACAATATATTTTTGAGTTGGGGCAAAGAGAACTCACACAGTATTCAAGGTGTGGGTATACCATGGATTTATAAAGTGGCATTATTCTATTTATTGTCTTCTAATCTCTCTCTTTCCTAATGGGTCCTAACATTCTCTTCGTTTTGTTGACTGCCGCTGCACACTGAGCAGATGTTTTCAGAGAACTATCCACAATGACTCCAAGATCTCTTTCTTCAACCTCATGTATAGATGGGATGCATTCCAATGTGCATTACTTTCATAGAATCATAGGACTGGAAGGGACCTCAAGAAGTCATCAAGTCCAGTCCCCTGCCCTCATGGCAGGATTTTTGTATTTATCAACACTGAATTTCATCTGCCATTTCATTGCCCAGTCATCACGTTTTGTGAGATCCCTTTGTAACTCTTCCCAGTCAGCTTTGGACTTAACTATCTTCAGTAATTTTGTATCGTCTGCAAACTTTGTCATGTCTCTGTTTACCCCCATGTTTCAGATGATTTATGAATATGTTGAACAGTACAGGTTTCAGTACCGATCCCTGGGGGACCTATACTGTTCAACATATTCATAAATTCATGGATAACAGGTTCCTCAATGGCTATGAGCCAGGATAATAAGGGATGCAACCCCATGTTCCAGGTGTCCCCATTCTGAAAACTGACCATTTATTTCTACCCTTTGTTTCCTATCTTTCAACCAGTTACTGATCCATGAGAGGACCTTCCCTCCTATCCCATGACTGATTATTTTGCTTAAGAGTCTTTGGTGAGGGACCTTGTCAAAGGCTTTCTGAAAGTCCAAGTACACTATATCCACTGGATCCCCCTTGTTGACCCCCTCAAAGAATTCTAATAGATTGGTGAGGTATGATTTCCCTTTACAAAAAGCCCTGTTGACTCTTCCCCAACATACTGTGTTCATCTCTGTGTCTGATAATTCTGTTCTTTACTATAGTTTCAACTAATTTGCCTGGTACTAAAGTTAGGCTTACGAGCCTGTAATTGCCAGGATTGCCTCTGTAGCCTTTTTAAAATATTGGCGTCATGTTAGCTATCCTCCAGTGACCCGATAGAGAAGCTGATTTAAATGATAGGTTACATACCCCAGTTAGTAGTTCTGCAATTTCATATCTGAATTCCTTCAGAATACTTGGGTGATACCATGTGGTCCTGGGGACTTATTACTATTTAATTTATCAATTTGTTCCAAAACCTCCTTTACTGACACCTCAATCTGGGACAGCTCCTTAGATTTGTCGCCTAAAAAGAATGGCTCAACTGTGAGAATCTCCCTCACATCCTTTGCCGCGAAGACTGAGCCAAAGAATTCATTTAGCTTTTCCACAATGGCCTTGGGTCTTCCCGGAGTGCCCCTTTAGCACTTTGTTTGTCCAGTGGCCCCCACTGATTTTTCACCAGGCTTTCTGTTTCTGATGGACTTAAATAAATTTTGCTGTTAGTTTTTGAGTCTTTTGCTAGTTGCTCTTCAAATTATTTTTTAGCCTGGCTAATTGTATTTGTACATTGACTTGCCAGAGTTTATGCTCCTTTCCATTTTCCTCAGTAGGACTTAACTTCCAATTTTAAAATGACGCCTTTTTTGCCTCTAACCATCTCTTTTATTCTGTTTAGCATTGGGGGCATTTTTTTGGCGCTCTTACAATTTTTTTTTTTTTTTAATTTGGAATATATATTTAGTTTGAGCCTCTGTTATGGTTTTATAAAAAGTTCCCATGCAGCTGGCAGGCATTTCACGCTTGTGACTGTTCCTTTTAATTTCCATTTAACTAGCTTCCTCATTTTTGTGTAGCTCTCTTTCTTAAAGTTAAATGCTACCGTGGTGGGCTTCTTTGGTATTTCCCCCCTACAAGGATGTTAAATTTAATTACATTATGGTCACTATTACCATATCCTGTGCTCCACATAGAATCATAGAATATCAGGGGTGGAAGGGACTTCAGGAGGTCATCTAGTCCAACCCCCTGCTCAAAGCAGGACCAATCCCCAGACAGATTTTTGTCCCAGATCCCTAAGTGGTCCCCTCAAGGATTGAACTCCCAACCCTGGGTTTAGCAGGCCAATGCTCGAACTAAATCAAAAACTGCCTCCCTTCTTGTGAGATCCAGGACTACCAGCTTCAAGTCACAGTCATTAGTAGTGTCTAGAAATGCTATCTCTGCATCCTGTGCAGAGGTGACATGTACCCAGCCAATATGGAGATAGTTGAAATCCCCTATTATTATTATTGAGTTTTCTATTTTTATAGCCTCTCTAATCTCCCTTGGCATTTCACAATCACCAGCACCACCCTGGTCAGGCGATCGGTAGTACATCCATACTGCTATACGCCTATTATTCAAGCATGGAATTTCTATCCCGAGAGATTCTATGGTACACTTTGATTCATTTAAGATTTGTACTATATTTGACTCTATGCTTTCTTTCACATACAGTGTCACGTCCCCCACAGCGCGATCTGCTCTGTCATTCCTATCTAGTTCCTACTCTGGTGTCACCGTGCCCCATTGATTATCATCATTCCACCAAGTTTCTGTGATGCCGACTATATCAATATCCTCATTTAATACCAAGCACTCGAGTGCACCCAGCTTACAATTTACACTTTTAGCAGTTGTATACAAGCACTTCTAAAATTTGTCAGTATTTAGTTGTCGGCCTTCGTGCGAGGTAACTGAATGGAACTCTTTCATTGGACTGTTTCTCTTCAGTTCCTATCTGCACTTTATCAACTTCTATCCTCTCCCCTTCACTAGGACAGAGAATCCCTGAGAAGAGATCCTCCCCTAAGGGATGTCTCTGTCCGAATCATGTGCTCCTCCGTACCTGTCAGCTTCTCACAGCCATTAATTTCAAAACTCCTCTACCACCTTTTAAATTTTATATGCCAGCAATCTGGTTCCATTTTGGTTCAGGTTGAGCCCATTTCTCCTGGATAGGCTCCTTCTTTCCCAAAGGGTTCCCCAGTCCCTAATAACCCTAAACCCCTCCTCTTACCTAGCAGCCTCTCTTCTAGCTTTCCCTATGTCATTGGTACCTACACGTACCACGACCACCGGCTCCTCCCCAGCACTGCACATATGTCCGTCTAGATGTCTCGAGAGATTTGCAATCTTCACACCCGGCAGGTAATTCACCAGATGGTTCTCCCGGTCATCACAAACCCAACTAGCTATATTTCTAATGATCGAATCCCCCATTACTGTTACCTGTCTCTTCCTAATAACAGGGGTTCCCCTCCCCTGGAGGGGTATCCTGAGTGTGAGACAATACCATGACATCACCTGAAGAAAGGTCCCAGCTATGGGATTGTTTCCTTCTGATCCAGTTTTATGTTCTTCCCTGAAACTTTCATCCTCCTCAACAGCACAGAGGCTGTCAACCTGGGGATGCAACTGCACTACAGTGTCCCAAAAAGTCTCGTCTATGTTCCCCTCTGTCTCCTCCCCTTCAGCCACTCTAGTCTCAAGAGCCTGTACTCAGTCCCTCAGGGCCCTGAGCTGCTTAAATTGCTACATATTTAAACTGTATGTTCAGATATTATCCAACACTAGGGTGAAGGGATTTAGGGGAGGGAAAGGGAGGCAGAGAGACAGAAAATGAGAATGTGGTGAAGCTGCTGAACCTGGGGTGAATGTAATATGCTGTCTATGGAATTATGTATTACAGAATCATAGGACTGGAAGGGACCGCGAGAGGTCATCTAGTCCAGTCCCCTGCACTCTTGGCAGGACTAAGAATTATCTATACCATCCCTGACAGGTGTTTGTCTAACCTGCTCTTAAATATCTCCAGTGATGGAGATTCCACAACCTCCCTGGGCAATTTATTCCAGTGCTTAACCACCCTGACAGTTGGAAAGTTTTTCCTAATCACCAACCTAAACCTCCCTTGCTGCAATTTAAGCCCATTGCTTCTTGTCCTATCCTCAGAGGTTAAGGAGAACAATTTACCTCCCTCCTCTTGTAACAAACTTTTATGTACTTGAAAACTGTTATGTCCCCTCTCAGTCTTCTCAAGACTAAACAAACTGAATTTTTTAAATCTTTCCTCGTAGATCATGTTTTCTAGACTTTTAATCATTTTTGTTGCTCTTCTCTGGACTCTCTCCAATTTGTCCACATCTTTCCTGAAATGTGGCGCCCAGAACTGGACACAATACTCCAGTTGAGGCCCAATCAGCGTGGAGTAGAGCAGAAGAATTACTTCTCATGTCTTGCTTACAACACTCCTGCTAATGCACCCCAGAATGATGTTCGCTTTTTTTGCAACAGTGTTATACTTTTCACACATATTTAGGTTGTGATCCACTATGACCCCCAGATCCCTTTCTGCAGTACTCCTTCCTATGCAGTAACTGCCCATTTTGTATGTGTGCAACTGATTGTTCCTTCCTAAGTGGAGTACTTTGCATTTGTCCTTATTGAATTTCACCCTATTTACTTCAGACCATCTCTCCAGTTTGTCCAGATCATTTTGAATTTTAATCCTGTCCTCCAAAGCACTTGCAACCCCTCCCAGCTTGGTATCGTCCGCAAACTTTATCAGTGTACTCTCTATGCCATTACCTGGCACACTGATGAAGATATTGAACAGAACCGGACTCAGAACTGATCCCTGCGGGACCTCACTCATTATGCCCTCCAGCTTGATTGTGAACAACTGATAACTACTCTCTGGAAACATTTTTCCAACCAGTTTTGCACCCACCATCTAGGTTGTATTTCCCTAGTTTGTTTATGAGAAGGTCATGCAAGACAGTATCAAAAGCCCTACTAAAGTCAAGATATACCACATCTGCCCCTTCCCCCTATCCACAAGGCTTGTTACCCTGTCAAAGAAAGCTATTAGGTTGGTTTGGCATGATTTGTTCTTGACAAATCCATGTTGACTATTACTTAGCACCTTAGTGTCTTCTAGGTATTTGCAAATTGATTGTTTGATTATTTGTTCCATTATCTTTCCAGGTAATGAAGTTAAGCTGACTGGTCTGTAATTTCATGGATTGTCCTTATTTCCCTTTTTATAGATTGACACTATATTTGCCCTTTTCCAGTCCTCTGGAATCTCTCCTGTCTTCCATGACTTTTCAAAGATAACTGCTAATGGCTCAGATATCTCCTCAGTCAGCTCCTTGAGTATTCTAGGATGTATTTCATCAGGCCCTGGGGACTGGAAGACATCTAACTTGTTTAAGTAATCTTTAACGTGTTCTTTCCCTATTTTAGCCTCTGGTCCTACATCATTCACTATGTTAGGCGTCCAATCACTACTAACCTTTTTGGTGAAAACCAAAACAAACAAACAAAAAGATCATTTAGCACTTCTGCCATTTCCACATTTTCTGTTATTGTCCGTCTCCCCCACCCCTTATCGAGTAAGGGGGTCTACTCTGTCCTTGGTCTTCCTCCTGCTTCTAATGTATTTCTAAAATGTTTTCTTGTTACCCTTTATGTCTCTAGCTAGTTTGATCTTGTTTTGTGCCTTGGCTTTTGTAATATGTCCCTACATACTTCTGTTATTTGTTTATATGCATCCTTTGTCATTTGACCTAGTTTCCACTTTTTGTAGGACTCCTTTTTAAGTTTCAGATGGAGATTTTAACAGTCTGAGCTGATAGTCACTAACACTGCATGCTCTCAGAGTCTAGCCTTTCAGACAGGTGAGGACCACAAAAGTTGCAAAAGCAACATCAAAAACAGCAGCCTGTCCTGCGTATAGAGCACTACCCCAGACGGACTGACATTTCAAAGATGTTCAGTTACCAAGGGAATGTGGAGAGAGAGAGGCTGGAAGGACAACAAGGAGAAAGAAATACTCAGAAATATACGGGTCCCCCCATTCATGATATGCTGGAATAAAATAGTCCCCTGCTGTAGCTAACTTTACATGGACAGCAGCTTAAATACATCTGAGTGAAGTGCAAGGTTTCCAAATCAAAGGGTCTCTTCTCTGTTCACCTGGCCTCTCTGCTACCTCTGTCACCACTGACCACTCACCTTGATACTCCCTCTGTCTTGGGCTCACAGGACTCTGTCCTTTCCTGGCCCTCTCCTCTTTCTGACCATTACCCAAGGAGAATCCTCTTCCTGTTTCCTTCCCCCAGTGCATGTGCCCCAGGGATCTGTCCTTGGCCCCTTCATTCTCCTCCTCCACACTCACCCCTTTTCTGCTCCCCTGGTCCATTACCCCTGGGGTCCAACGTCCCTCAGATCTACCACACAATCTCCAGCTCTCACGAGGCCTCTTGGATAATTCCCCACAGATGTCCCTTCACTTCCTTATACTAAACGAGGCAAAAACTACGCTTCTCATCTTCCTCCCAAGCCTTTGTACCAGGAAAACTGATCTACTGCTCCGTAGGCCTCTCCCTCGCATCCAGCAGCTAAAACAATCTCCCTGTCCCACTGCTCTGTTCCTCTTCCCACCACCAACTTCCTCGAGTCCATTCACTGCCTCCCTGTTTCTTTCCACGTATAGTTCAAATTCCTCACCCTCACTTGTCAGGCTCTGTACAGCTGTGCCTGGCCCCATCCCACTCCTAACTCCCGCAGTTCTTCCTGGCACTCTGCCCAACCCTCTCATCTTACTCCATCCTCTCTCCTCCCACCTTGTCCTTTGTGCCCCTTTACATGCTGCTCCCTATGCCTGCAATGCCATCCCTCTTGGTCTGAGCCAGGCACCACTGCTCTACTCCTCAGAACGTGCATCTCTTGCTTAGCACAAGAATGGAGGTCAGTGGTACAATCGACTCCCCACTTCGTCCTACATCAATGTTCATTTTAAAACGACACAACCTACAAGATCCAACCGCTATCTGACCCCCACCATTCTCATGTGTGTTAACCTTCATCTCCCCATCCCTATACTTGCTTTGCTATCTTCAGATCAGTATTTGTCTAATCTACACTGTGGGGGTCTCATGGCAGGGGCCATCCTTTTTAACCTCTATGCCCTGCCCTGCGGTTAAAGGGTTGCCCAAATGCTTATTAGTAACAAAGAACACTGCAGCAACTCTGGCACTCAGCGTCCTGAACTGTGTCGTACAAGTGGGTACAGTACCTTTCATTTTTGAGTGACAGTCGAGCACTGGATCATGACAGATTGTGCAGGGCCACCACGGTCGTCTGTTGAACTTAGCCCAGACTAGATCTCCAACTTCATACTTCACTGGAGCAGGTTTCTTCTTGGCTCGATTCTTTGGACAGAAATCAGAACACGAGGAATCAAGTAAGCGACAGACACCTTTGAGGAGAGTCTCACATCTCGTTGGAACATCATCGGACAATCACCAGTGGTGGCAGTTCTATTTTTAAAAAAAGCTAATATTTCTTGCTCCGACATCTTTCACGGGACACCAACTATTTCCTCCCACCCACTCCTTCCCAATCCACTGTAGCCAGACATCACACCATTCAGCAGTAAAAGGTTTCAGCTCACAGCCAACACTGATTACTATCCAGCTCAGTCAGATGTCCTAGTTCACAGACAAGGAAGCAGAATATCTTGAGATATTTCTGTCTGGAAGGTGGTGATCAGAACAACAGATGCACAGTATCTGCCACTATTAGTAAAGGAAAAGTGCTGGGCACATACAAGCTAATACTACTCTGCTTCTCAGATAAATGCAGGAAATGGAGTTTGCTGATAAAACACTTTATACTACACTGAATGCATGTATGGTCATGATATCTTTAGCATTTCTCCTGCAGTTTGGTTTATGCATGCAGAGCCACCGCTGCTCCCAAAAAAACCCACAAGAGAGAGAGAGAGAGCAGGCAAGTCTGCACTGTCAGTCTGTCGCCTTTATGAAAGGAACCAAACTATAAAATGCAAATGCAACTGGCTGAGACATGGCTCACAGGGAGAGGCAGTAACACAGGCGCCACAACCGCCTCCAGAAGCCACACCTGAATTTCTGTTACTTGTTAGGAAATGGAATGCCCAAATCCACATGGTATCAGAAGTCTACACATGGGCAGGGAGGCTATTTCAGGGGACTCAGAGGCCAGCCTACTTGGGACAAGCTCCACTAAGGAAAATGAGCCAACCCAGATCCACCTGCGAGTTGTTAATTACCAATGTGGCTAGGTAGCAGGTAAGTAATTAAGGAACACCCAGGCCTTATAAAGGTTCTAAGAGCTCAGGCAGGGGGACCCCAGAACATACAAAGGCAGGTCCTGAGGAAAGGGGCTTCTCAGGGCAGCTGGGTCAGAGAGCGCACCAGAAAAGGGGACCTAGGAAAGAGGCTCCTGGAAGGAGCAGGATCCAAAAGTGCTACGAGGGGCAAAGCCCTAGGGAGGCCTGGTCCCAGCAAAAGGACCTTACCAGGCAGCAGCAAGAAGTCCAAATCGCTGGGGAACTACGTACCGCTCCAGAGAAGAGCTGCAGCAGTTTGACCTCTGCAGGGCCCTGAGTCCAGAGAAAGAACCCTTCCCTAGGTGATGGCAGGAGCCTGACTCCAGAAGAGGGTCCCAGGTCAAGGGGGCCTTACTGGTGAACAGCCTGGACGAAGGAGACGGATGGACTCAGGTGGGGAAAACAGACTAATATTAATTCGCCCCCTGCCCATTAGAACACTGGGGATGACGACTTGCTTGCCTGTCTGTTCAGTCTTTGATCAAACAAAATAGCAAAAAACTTGCATTAATGCCGAGCTAAGGTAGTCCTGTGGTATCCTGTGCCCTTCTGGAACACTGAGTTCAGCAAAACTCAAACTCCTGAAAACCAGGAAATAGAGTTACGGTAAAAGCCCATGCAACCTTAACTCTGCCCCGCCCCCCCCCCGGCCCCGAGCTCACAACAGCCACTGGGAATTACCTGCATGCTCTCCAGCTACACTCAGTCTGTTAAGGACAGCTGTACTGAATGGTGGAGGAATATGTTGGAGTAGCTTGGAAGAGCTGTGACTGTGATATGAGGAGATCTGGATCTGAATCAAAGAAGGAGGTGGATCTGTACCTTGAGGTTCCAGTCTGCATTATGTCAATCAAATTGCATGGGTTGTGTCAGCAGCAGGGCACCGGGGCACTCTTGCCATGGGTACTGTCAGTAGTGAGGTGGGATAGGAGAGCAGTCCAGATTTAACAATGGGTAGGGGAAAGTGTAGGGTTAGCTGGTCTGCTGTGTGAAGGGACCGTAAAAGGTGCAAAAACGGTTATTAAATGTGACACGTGCGGTAATTCGGTGGGGGGAGCAGGCACAGTGTTTGAGCACAGGGCAAGTGAAGGTAGCACCCGTTCATTACAGAGACAAGGCAAAGTGGGAGTCCAGATGTTATCGATGTGTTGGGGCATCACTCCAAGAGGGCAGAGTTAAGGTTGTGTGGACTTTTACCTGAAGTCTGTATGTCCTGGTTTTCAGAAGTCTGAGATCTGGTGAACTCGACGTTCTAGAAGGGTACGAGCTCACACAGGGCAGCCTTAACTCTGTCAGTGTTTTGGCCATTTAATTTCTTAGGTTTTGTTAAAGAAATGTCTGTTGGCAGGAGTTGTTAGTCACTGAGACAGTTTCAGTTCTCACCCAGATTTGCAGGATATTACCTGCCACAGGAGCCTAAGTACCTGGCTTTCACACAGTGCTTTTCAGAAGCAGATTTCAAAGAACTTTCCACTTTACAAATGGGAAACTGAGTCACGGAAGTGACATGACTTACCCAAGGTCGTCCAGCAGGCTGTGCCAGAGCTAGGAACAGTCCCAGTTCAGTGGTCTTTCCACTGGGCCATACAGCTGCTGTGTGATTCCATCGTCTCCTTCGCCCCCACCCCGGTACATTTTGTTAGAGTGCAATGGGGACAATGGTGGGTCAGAGCCAGGGAGAGAAACCTCACCCCTGGTCTCGGTCCCAAAACCTTGCCAGTTTTATCACATGGCTGTTAGAGTAACGTTAAGCACATGAGAAGACTGATGTCTCTCTCCACCCCGCCCACCATTCTCCTGAACGTGGATCACCCCACCCTGCCAACATCTCCAGCTCCCCCTCCCCGCCCCATCCCACTGAGCCACTGGCTGCACCGCAGAAGCCAATCACATGTAAGACGTTGCTCCTTGCTGTCTCTTGCCCTGTGCTGCTGCACACATGCATCACAGGCAGCAGCTCACTAGGGGGCCGTCCACTAGCCAGAGCTCCACACTGGGCCCAGCCCCTCATTCCCACTCCCCATCCCAAGTGGTCAGCCGGGCTTCCGCCATGCCCCAGACCCACCCGGTCCACCCCTCCTCCAAGCCACCCCCCACACAAAGGGGGATCTCTTAACTACTCACTTTTTGGATTTCAGATGTTTAAATCTGTTACCTAAGGTCCTGTCCCCCATGAGATCCAGGCTCACATGGAGGGGCAGGAGGAAGAGCTCAGACCCTTTCAGGGGGGTTGAGCTACCGGAGATCCCACATGCACATGAAGGTGAGAATTCAGGACCGACATCCCCCACTCATAGCCCCCCAACTTCCTTGGCTAGCCCTGATTCTCCAACCCCTCCTGTTTTCCCCCAAATCCCTCCCCCTTGCCCCATAACCTAAGCTCCCCGACCACCCATTCCCATTTATACCCCTCTTCATATTACCCCCACCCCGCACTGTACACCTAAATCCTCACCTACTCTTGCTCCCCAATCACCCCTCCCCAGTGAGAATTCACATGTGGAAATTATTTGCTTTTCAAAAATAGTTTCAGCACCTTCTGAATATTTGTCTGTGCTCAGATTAAATTTCTCCTAAATAAATAAATCGAATTTGACAGAGGCAGATTTTTCCCACGTGTACAGTTCATTCTCAAAAACAACAAGGAGTCTGCTGGCACCTTAAAGACTAACAGATTTATCTGGGCATAAGCTTTCGTGGGTAAAAACCTCACTTCTTCAGATGCAGACCCCCTGGCCCCACCCACCTAGGAAGATGCATCTGAAGAAGTGAGGTTTTTACCCACGAAAGCTTAAGCCCAAATAAATCTGTTAGTCTTTAGGGTGCCACCAGACTCCTTGTTGTTTTTGTAGATACAGACTAACACGGCCACCCCCTGATACTTGAGTTCATTCTCAGATTTCCTCCCAGGATGGGTTCAGAGCTGCAGACTCAGAGAGGTGTTAAGTGGTCCATTCATCTCAATGAGATGTTTTCATCTGAAGGAGAGCACCTGATGGAGATGACTACAGCCTGAAACAATAGCTATGAGACATGTGGATTGTTCCACTCATGTCAGTGGGTGTGCCCATCTCTTCCTCTCCCTCCCCCGCCCATTCTGACATGTATCAAGCATACCTGTTCTCAGCTCCTCACCCCAGTCTCAGCAGTATGTTCTTGGTGCATGCGCTGAGTATGCCTGTTCTCAGCTCCCCAGAGGGGCAGGGCTTCCCCAGCTCACATAGGGGCTGAGGGAGAGGGCTCAGATACTCCTGGAAAAGCAAGCCACCTCCAGAACCTGGCTCACATGAAGGGGAGAGGGAAAGGAGGGGTCAGACCCCAATGGATGGGCAGGAACCCCCCAGAGCCTGGTGCATACAAAGGGGCAGAGACCAGGGCTCAGGCCCCATTGGGGGCGGGCAGGGACAACCCAAATCCTAACTCACATAGGGAGAAAAAGGAAGCCCCTCCCCTCCCGAGAACCTGGCTCACATGAGGGGAATCTCATGCCCGGGCACAGCACACATGTGGGAGGAGTATATGGGACTGACAGGCACCCCTGCTCTTACTTTCCCTCAGCCTCCCTGTCATTCACCTTTATGTCCCTCTTCCCTTCCTGCCACTGCACCTAGTCCCCATCACCTGATCCCCCAACACCTGTCCCCCACTCCCAACTACTCTTCCACCTCTAATCACCCTCCCCCCCCCGCAATCAGCGATTGCATATGTAGCTTATTTTCTTTTCAAAACACTTTCAGCACCTTCTGAGCCCTGGTCTATACTAGAAACTTACGTTGGTATAACTGTCGCCTGGAGTATGGAAAAATCCACCACCCTGAGCAACACAGTTATATTGACCCACACAACTCCTGGTGTTGATGGGAGGGCTTCTCCCGTTGACACAGCTACTGCCTCTCGGGGAGGTGGAGCACTACGCCAATGGGAGAGCTTCTCCTCTCCGCACAGGTAGCGTCTGCGCCACTACAGTGCTGTAAATGTAGACAAGCCCAGAATAACCTGCTGCACTGAGATTACATGGACGGAAAACCCCCGACGTTAACGTAGGCAGCGTGGACACCACGGCGCTGCAGCAGCTGTACCACAGACGTACCCAATACACACGGAACACTGCAGTGACACATCCGACGGGAAGGTTTCTCCTGTCGGCATAGGGAATCCACCTCCCTCAGAGGGGGTAGCTAGATTGACAGAATTCTTCTGTCCCCCTGCACTGTCTACATCAGGGCTAGGTCTGCTTAACTACATCCGAGTGACGGAGCTATGCAGAGGGAAGTTTTCAGTGTAGACCAGCCCCTAGACTCTCTGGAATCTGGAATTCTGACCAACATGTGCCAATGACACTGTGGCTAACTGAATTCATCTGAAGGAAGTGTACGTTTCTAGCAAATCTAATCTTCCCTCTGCTCTCTTACCGTGAAGTAGTAATGGTATTAAATGGTGTTAAGAGTTAGGCCTGGTCTACACTAAAAAATTAGCTTGACCAACTATGTCGTTCAGGGGATGTGAAACATCCACACCCCATAGCAATGTAGTTAAAACAACCTAACCCCCAGGGTAGACAGTGCTAAAATGCTTCTATTGATCGACCTACCTCCCACCTCTTGGGGAGGTGAATTACTATGCTGATGGGAGAACCCCTCCCATTGGCATAAGTAGAGCTTACACCAGCGTTTCTGAAACTGGGGTCCCCAGGCCCCACTGATCAACTCTCCCCCACCCTCCCTCAACTCCTCCCCCTCTCTCTATCTCCCGGAGGCTACCGAAGCCAAACCAGGAGATTTTAGGTGCTAAAAGTCCATCAGCGCAGCAGGGTTAAGGCAGGCTCCCTGCCTGCCCTGGCCCCATGCTGATCCCGGAAGTGACCAGCACATCCCAGCGGCCCCTGGGTGGGGGGGGGTCTCCGTGCACTGCCCCCACCCCCAGCGCCGGCTCCACAGCTCCCATTGGCCGGGAACTGCGGCCAATGGGAGCTGTGGAGGCGCCTGTGGGCAGGGGCAGCACACGGAGACCCCCTGGCTCCACCCACCTAGGAGCCACTGCCAGAGAGATGTGCCGGTCACTTTCGGGAGCCGCCCGAGGTAAGCGCCACTCAGCCAGAGCCCGCACCCCACCCCCGTACTCCAACCCCCTGCCCCAGCCCAGAGCCCACACCCTGCACCCAAACTCCCTCCCAGTGCTACAATGGTGCAGCTGCAGTGCAGCAGCTGTGCCGCTGTAGCAGTTTAAGTGTAGACATGCCCTAGGCAAAGGTGGGTACAACAGGCTTTCACATAATACAGGTGTAACCATTAGCCCCAATGTGCTAGCTATTTGCCCCTGCCTGCAGGCCTCACCAGTGACCTGCCTCATGTCACTTCAGCAGTCCAACTGCTCTAAAACATTCCAGATGTGATACACTACACATGAACCTCTAGGGCTGCAACAGCAACACACAGAGATTGGCTTCCAAGGAAGTTGCCCTGGGGTTCCAGGCAGAACACAGATGCAGAGGGTCCTATGCTAAGCCTCTCCCTTCGCACTTTTAAGTCCTGCAACTAAATTGTTCATTCAACAGTAAGATGACAACTGTTTGGGCTGGAATATGGACAGTTCTAACTATTTATAGGTCAAGATTTTACTGACTAAAACGTTAGTTCTCTCTGTCTCGAATTGAAGAAAATGCATTATACTTTTGGAAAGAACTGTCCAGGTTTCATTTGCAATTGTTAAAGAACAGAATTCAAAGCAGAAAGGCTTTTTGCATGTTACAGCTGTAGGGAAAGTTTCACCAGTGATTACATTACAGTAACTCCTCACTTAACGTTGTAGTTATGTTCCTGAAAAATGCGACTTTAAGCGAAATGACGGTAAGCGAATCCAATTTCCCCATAAGAATTAATGTAAATGAGGAGGTTAGGTTCCAGGGAAATTTTTTTTCACCAGACAAAAGATTATGTTATAATATATCTATATCTATATACACACACACACACACACACACACACACACACACACAGTATAAGTGTGTGTATAACAATTTAATACTGGTACACCGTAATGATGATTGTGAAGCTTGGTTGAGGTGGAGGAGTCAGAGGGTGGGATATTTCCCTTACTGCTAAATGATGAACTAGCACTCGGCTGAGCCCTCAAGGGTTAACTCTCTCACTCCACAAGGCAGCAGGAATGGAGGGTATGTGTTAGAGAGAGAGAGAGAGAGAGATGCGCATTCCCCTTTAGTACACGGCCTTGTTAATTAGATCAGGTTGCTGAGACCGCAGCTGCTGCAAGCTCCCTCCGTCCTGAGCCCTGGTGTTTCCCCTTCTCTATGGAAGATGGGATAAGTGGGGTGCAGGAGCAGGGGGGAGGGGGACACCCTGACATTAGCCCCCCTTTTCCTTCCCTCCCCCCCCGCACAGCAAGCAGGAGTCTCAGGGAGCAGCTCCAAGGCAGAGGGCAGGAGCAGCACATGGCAGTGGGGGGAGGGACAGCTGAACTGCTGGCAATTGCTAGCCTGCTGGGCAGCTGCCGCACAGGGAACTTAGGGAAGCGGAGAGCTGATAAGGGAGAGCTGATAGGGGGCTGCCGGTCCACCCTGGTTCCAAGCCCCCACCAGTTAGCTGCAACGGGCTGCTCTTCCTGCAAGCAGCAGACAAAGCAGGCGGCTGCCAAACGACGTTAGAAGGGAGCATTACACAACTTTAAATGAGCATGTTCCCTAATTGATCAGCAACGAAACGTTAACCGGGACGACTTTAAGTGAGGAGTTACTGTACAGACCACATTGCTCAGAACCTTATAACTCAGCCACCCAGATACCACAATAACGCGCATAGTTTACTCATCCAGAGAGGCAGCACAGCCTAGTGGACAGAACACTGGCCTGGGAGACGGGAGAGCTGCCACTGGCCTGTTGTGTGATCTTGGGCAAATCCCTTCCCCTCGCAGGGCAGTCACTTCCCCTCCTGCGTTTGTCTTGTCTGTTGTACTGTGAATTCTTTGGAGCAGGGCCGGCCTCTCACTGGGTCTGTGTGTGTCTGTGTGCGTGTGCGCAGCACCCACCAGGATGGGGTCCCACCCTTGTGGGCCTCTAGAGGCTACCATAATATAACTGAACGTTTGTACAGATACAAAATCACATTCATCTGACTGTACACGTTACCGCCTTATTTTAAGTACTTCAGGTTGTTTAAATAAAAATGAAATTCTATAAGCGATTAATCTCAGATGAGCAAACTTTTGTTATGGCGAAGTGAGATTTCTCTCTCAAGAGTGCAGCTATAGATGCAGTATTTACAAAAACACTTTAAATGCACACAGTACATGTATAATCTATACACACAAGACACAGCTTTGGGCTGAGCAGGATGAACTGCAGCAGTGTAGCTACATCAAAATGTGCCTACGCTAGGGCAAAAATCCCTCCTAGAGACAGGGCTTAGTACAATTCCTCAAAGGCATGTTCTAACTTCTCTAGTGAAAACACCCTTCAAGAAATTATCCAGGTTTTAGGCAGCTATGAAATAGTTAACCCTGTTTCATTACACTCTAGAAGCCTTTCAGCAACCTTCAGTCCACTCCACAATTATTTTAATTCTTCACCAATTTACTTTCTTATTTTTTCAGCACCAGGAGTCAGATGTTGGTCTTATAATTAAGCATCGTCAAGGCTCTATCAATGCCCTCATGAAGGGAAATTGAGCTAGTGCAAACTGGTACAGTGCTTTCATGACAAGCATCAGAGCCAGCTGTCCCGACACCGGCTGCCTCTAGGCACTGTCTCTTTCCCGCCAATTCCCACAAAGCCAAGACAAAGAAGCAGCAATAAGACTCCTCTATATTTTCAAAAAACATATTTCCTGTGAGACAATGTCCACAATACTAATGACAAAGAATTAATGTTGGAAATTAAATAGCAGTGATTAGGCACTTACAGAAACAGAGGCGGCTCTTCTGTTAAATTGTGCCATATAAAGCCATACTTATGGTCCCCAAAAGTACAGATTTTTCTGGGTCAGACTGCCATAAGTTTTATTCGTAGTGCAATATAATTACGACATACAGTTTTAGGTTAAAACTGATAGAATATACTTGTGCCTGGAACTGCAAGACTTCAGAGAGGGCCAATAATTTTTTTTAAATGCCAGTTAAATTGATTTTTTTTTAAGGGACATAGGGGAGCCCAAAACACTGAACTTCTAGGCATAATTTCCATTCCTGGTAATTCTAGCAATGAACCCCATTCTACCACCTATTAGCATGGGAAGAGAACGTGGAATTTTAAATAATAAAGCTGATGACTTGCCCCATACAAGGTAGATCATACATTTTATCTCTGGCAGTGATGGACAGAAGTCACTCAGTGATTGGAAACAGAGTACATGGGGAGGGAAATTATATTACCTAGCTCTCTTTGAAAAACATCACAAGGAACATTGTGTATTAAGTCTGACATTCTCTTTCAAGTTGGGTTAACACTGCCTGCTGTATATTCAATCATTTGGAACATATTACATTGATTTGTGTTGAGGCTGGGCATAAATCCTGGATTATATGTAAAATTACAAGTAATTTTTTCAGACTATTTTTGGATGAAGCAAGAATGACTTTTTGGTGGCTTTAAGTGGTCTACATCTGTCAAAGCACAGACCCAAACCTCAACTGCGGAGAGAGGGTCACTGTCCCAGAAGCACAGCCTTGCAGGACGTGTGTATGCTTCCACCCTGAACAAATGTAATCTCCTCGCACTAGTGTTTTGGGAGACGAAAGAGCTGTTGTAATTCATTGAGTATCACTGTGGGACATCACTATAACGTTCTGAGGAGGCTCTTACAGACACTATAGCAATAATGTTATATAAATGTGTGTGAACTAGGTAACTCCCCAGACCTGCAGTTCCCATAAATCGAGTGTGAAATAAATAGTGAGCAAAGAAACTTCATACTTCTAAAGGATTTTATCAGAATGACACAAACACAGGAAAACTCCATGAGTCTTGCTAATCTTCCTTTTAAAACGGACAACTTATTAAGCAGTGGTAACTACTGTGCATGTCCCATAACCACCCTTCATAACATCACTGTGAATTGCTGTTCATCTCTATTAGTCTTGCTAGAAGGAGGATAAACCACAAATCCACACAAACTAATGCACATGCTGATAGCTATCGGGTGCGTCATTTCTGCAGCCATTACCCTCTCAGTCTGACAACTGCAGCATGCTCAGATCATTAACACAGCATGGCAAGATCAGATATCCCCAGCATTTTATTGGCTTTTTTCAGCCTATTACAGGCAGTGACCCTCTTGCTAAAGACGCAACAATGAAAGACTGCAGGCCAAGTGGCAGCTGAACGTAAGGCAACAGGCCAAGATTTTCCAAAACTGGGCACTATAGTTAGCCTCCTAAATCCTTACTTAGGTTCGTGAACAAGTCACCTGATTTTCCAAAGTGCTGAGCACCAAGCAGCTCCAGTTAAAGTGACAGGCACTTCCGCTTGATACCGGCTCCATGTCTAGTTGGCAGCCGGTATCAAGTGGAGTGCCCCAAGGGTCGGTCCTGGAGCCGGTTTTGTTCAATATCTTCATTAATGATCTGGAGGATGGCGTGGACTGCACTCTCAGCAAGTTTGCAGATGACACTAAACTGGGAGGAGTGGTAGATACGCTGGAGGGTAGGGATAGGATACAGAGGGACCTAGATGAGGATTGGGCCAAAAGAAATCTAATGAGGTTCAATAAGGACAAGTGCAGAGTCCTGCACGTAGGACGGAAGAATCCCATGCACTGCTACAGACTAGGGACCAAGCGGCTAGGCAGCAGTTCTGCAGAAAAGGATTTAGGGATTACAGTGGACAAAAAGCTGGATATGAGTCAACAGTGTGTCCTTGTTGCCAAGAAGGCTAATGGCATTTTGGGCTGTATAAGTAGGAACATTGCCAGCAGATGGAGGGACGTGATCATTCCCCTCTATTCGACATTGGTGAGGCCTCATCTGGAGTACTGTGTCCAGTTTTGGGCCCCACACTATGAGAAGGATGTGGAAAAATTGGAAAGAGACCAGCAGAGGGCAACAACAATTATTAGGGGGCTGGAGCACATGACTTATGAGGAAAGGCTGAGAGAACTGGGATGGTTACAATGTTCTAAAATAGTTTATCTATACGTTAACATTTGTGACTATTGTAAACTTGTATTAAATATAGGAGGGAAACACACTTATGTTGTGCTCCAGATCAACAGTACCATTCTGCCTGCCTAAATTTCCCAGTGGCATCTTCACTTCCTGGACATGCTTTGCTGATTCCATGACATTTGCTGCTTCCCACATGAGAGGTAACTCCAATATAGTGGAAAGTCAAGTGATCCCTGTATGGATTGTTTGCAACTCTGAAGAGCATCCTGATGCTTGTAAAAGGTGCTATATAAACAGGATCTGAAAACAAAATTCTACTCATGCAGGGCAAGCATGACTCTTTCCTACACAGGCACCATCAACTTCTGCAGATTTTAATCTTTCAGTTTAAAAAAAAGTAAGATTCTCACCCTCACATTGGTGCCGATAACCATCCAAACATGAAATGAGGGCTTGTCTTCACTACTGGGGTAAGTTGACCTAAGTTACGCTACTCCAGCTATGTAAATAATGTAGCTGAAGTCAACGTAGCTTAGGTCGACTTACCTTGGTATGTTCACTGTGCTGCGTCGACGGGAGACGCTCCCTGGTTGACTTACCTTACGATTCTTGGAGAGCTAGAGTACGGGGGTCGACTGGAGAGTGCTCTGCCATCGATTTAGCAGGTCTTCACTAGACCCGTTAAATTGATTCCTGCTGCATCAATTGCAGCAGCATGGATCTCTCCTTAGTGAAGACTAGTCCTGAGTGTAAACTGATGCAACAGCACCTTCCTAAGTCTGCAAATAGTCAGCTTCAATGTCTATTCCACAGCAGTGGAGTGAAGCTAACAAGACTGGTTAGCTTTACAGTGGCTATTTAGAACCAGCCAGGTAGCAGGGAAACGGTCAAGCATCAGGCAGGCTACTGGTGTCCAGAAAAATTACAGGCAGTGACAAACCCAGGAGTTATTCACTGGGGAACTGGAATTATATAAACACAAGGCACTCAGGATCAGGAAGGTACAGATCAGCAGACAGCTCCACCACTGCCTTGCTGCAGCCAGGATGTTCTGGGGCCAGAGGGTTCCTAACCGTCAGAGGGGTGAAATTTTGGAACAGCCTTCCGAGGGAAACGGTGGGGGCGAAAGACCTGTCTGGCTTCAAGATTAGGCTAGATAAGTTTATGGAGGGAATGGTTTGATGGGATAACGTGTCTTTGAGGGTCTGGCTAGAGAATCTTGCCTGTATGCTCGGGGTTCTGCTGATCGCCATATTTGGGGTCGGGAAGGAATTTTCCTCCAGGGTAGATTGGCAGTAGCCCTGGAGGTTTTTCGCCTTCCTCTGCAGCATAGGGCAGGGGTCGCAAGCTGGAAGATTCTCCGCAACTTGAAGTCTTTAGATCACGATCTGGAGACTTCAACAGCAGAGTTAAGGGAAAGTGGGGGGGTCAACATTTATGGCCCGCATCATGTGGGAGGTCAGACTAGATGACCATATTGGTCCCTTCTGACCTTAAAGTCTATGAGTCTATGAGAGGGGAGAACAAAGAATGCTCCTTCCTTCCATCAGACAGTGGGGTTGGGAGCCTTGTAAACCAGCACCTACCCAGTGGTGATAAGGTTACACCCTGAATGAGACGCAGAGAGAACAGCCACGTAGGCATCCAAGCATCAATTTACAGGGGCTGTGACTTCTTATTTGGGTGCTACCCCTCATGTTGGGTATTTACTCCTCTGGCTATTAGCTGTTTGATTAATTTGTCAAGTCCTTTGTGTGAAGGTGCTGATGGGATGAAGGAATGTGTTAGTGTGTGGATGCATCTGGGGAAGAGACAGTGGCACTGGTGGGTTAAATTGAAAAGAGAAGCAGGGTATTGAGAAATTTGGGGGAGGAAGGAGTAAGTAGAACAGACAAACGGTAACAGGCAGAGGAGGAAGATAAAATGATGCAGGGATCAAAAACAGAGTCTAAAGGCAGAGAAAAAGGAAACCATAGACATAGACTAATGCAGGAAAAGATACAGCTCTGATCTACTGTAGGAATGAAAATAAAAAGTGGAATAAAGACAGGAAGGGAAAGGTAAAAAGCAAAGGACAGGAATTATTTGGGGGAAATCCTATGGCCTATGTTCTGCAGAGGACGAGATGATTACCATGGTCCCTTCTGGCCCTGGAAGCTATAAAAGCTACATAGAAATGTGTACTGAATAGAAAGGTGATTGAAAGCATGTTTCCAATGAATAGGCAACAAACAGTACACAACTGTTTATTTCTGTAAACCACAAGAAGAGGTTGCATGAGGCCGTAGTGGAACAGGTATCTCCATCTGGCTAGTAAGCTTAGTCAACAGACTAGTACATGCCACTTAATGTAGCCCTGTAAGGCCAATACATAAATAAGTGTCATGGGTTCAGAAAGGTAGCCGCTATTAGCACTAGGCTGAAAGCTTCCACTACTTCATTTCAAATGTACAGGATTGTGTATTCATGTTACACCTTTCTCTGCAAGACTGAAGAGTCCATTATTAAATATTTGTTACCTAACTCTTTTAAGTCTCTTGGATGCAGGTTATCTGGACTAGCTGACTTTGAAATGCCTAAACTTAGTAGCTACATGTGTCATATAATGTCAGCTGCCTATCCAACTTGGGGTCCAGTGTTGCTAGAGCTAGCAAAGACAAAGAGGCACTTGCTGCGGCAGGTAACTTCTGCAAAAAAAAGCCCTAATGTAGTAAAGGCTCACAGGAGCTCAGACTGCTAGGCTCAGCAAAACCAGCAGCATTCATTTACATGAAAAATGGCTGCCCCATGTAGGTGGCACACATACTCCCACCTAAAATCCAGAGAGAGACACAAAGCTCATGAGTACAATTGAACCATGGCCAACCTGAAGTTACCAATTCACGAGGACTCCCAGAACCTTTCAAAGACACGGCTGAAATCATTCAAGCTTCTTTGGGAGCAGGCTGAAGCTCTTAAGGGGTCCTCATTCAATCCTGAGGCACACTGGAAAGAAGTCTGAGACAATGCTAATGTCCCAAACAAACAAATTGCTGGCTCCACAAAAGAACTTCTATGCTTCAACAAACCCCAGAAAAAATGGCACACAGTGAACTGTTTAGAACATTGCATGGCAGATGCTGTCATCTCTTACAACCTTGGAAGATGAAACACAATCCACAACATGACCATGGACATCACTCTCAAACTATGGACCACAACGTAAATCAGTGCTCGCATCGATCATTTGCTGGTGGCATCTCAGTCTTACACCAAGCTCCTCCTGAAGCTACCCACTACAATAGAACCTCAGAGTTATGAATGCCAGAGTTACAAACTGACCAGTCAACCACATGCCTCATTTGGAACTGGAAGCATACAATCAGGCAGTAGCAGAGACCAAAAAAAAAAGCAAATACAGTACAGTGTTAAACGTAAACTATTTAAAATAAATAAAGGGAAAGCAGCATTTTTCTTCTGCATAGTAAAGTTTCAAAGCTGTATTAAGTCAATGTTCAGTCGTAAACTTTGGAAAGAACAACCCTAACATTTTGTTCAGCGTTATGAACATTTCAGAGTTCTGAACCACCTCCATTCCCAAGGTCTTCGTAACTCTGAGGTTCTACCGTAGCTCACTAACCTGGACTTGGTTATCCGAACGATGCTAATCACCTCTCGGAGTACAAAAGAAGATGTGATTCCATGGATCATTATTTCTTTCAGTATGGAGAAACAATAGAACAGAGAAGAAGAAAAAAGGCAGGATTGTGAAAATGTTTGGTATGACTTGCTTTTTCTTTAGTGAATTTTCTGTTTTAAATAAGCATTCTGAAATCTCTTTCAATCAAGTTGAATCTACTAGCCAAAACACATGTAAAGGGAGGAAAAGTAAATTATTACAATACAGGTAAAGAAATGTTTGAATCCAAGCAAAAAGAGCCCATCTATTGAAGTTTCTGCACATGAAGTAACACAAAGCACATTAATACTAAGGCCTTGACTAGATGCACAATTTGTATTGTTTTAATATACCAGTACAGATAAAGTGATACAACCGCCCTAGTGTGCTCACAATTACACCAATATAAAAGTGCTCATAGCACTACAGCTTATTACCACAGCAGAAGAGGAGTAAGCTATACCAGTATAAGCACTTTTGTATAGGTATAACTGCAACCACACTATACCAGTTATACCGCTATAAGTATTTCAACTAAAAAAAAAAAAAAAAACTCTCTCAACCCCCCTAATCAAAATAGTTATACAGGTATGAAAACTGTGTGTAGAGCATACCTAGAACAAAACACGGACATTACAGAAGCCCAAAGAACCTTAAATAGACTCATTTCTCTAGCCTCAGGGCCTGATCCTGGAGAACTAAAATCAATGGGATTTTTGCCATTAGCTTGGGCTCTGGGAGTTCAGAGCTGCCCAGCATGTCAGAATGAGGCCCTTAGTGACTGATGGTCTGAAGTTCTAAGCTAAAGAACCCAAATGTGCACCAACAACTGGACAGGAGTTTGCCTGTTCTACCCATCATGCCAGATTGGATGGCTCAGGGTTTTCACTCTTCTATGAAAGCCAAGCACCCTGCATCAATCTCTGTTCAGCTTGGTGGTAACTGTAGCAGTAAAAAGTTAACATGCAACTGCTTTACATTAATGTCCGAAAAGCTATAGCACAAGTGGCATCAAACCCTGGATAGTTCACAGAGTTCTGAGACAAAACAAAGAGCACAATAAATGACATACCTGGATTTTATTCATATTATACTAGTGATTATAATCTTATATTTATTCTTTTATCTGAGGCCTATTTTTAGTATTTTTGGTATATATTTTTTTAATTAGTGGGCAGCACCCAGACACCAAGGGGCAAAGAGAGAGAGTGTGTATATATAAATTGAAAATGACAAACAAACCAGCTGACTGGGTTATTTATAATAACCTGAAATTATGTGTTCCAAGAGAGCTTCAAAATTCTAGAGTAAAAATATTCTGATTTAGTTATGAAGGAGATGCTAATAGATGAGAGTTCTCTGACACAAAGAGGTTTGGGTTAATTGCATTACTATTTTACCAGTGGTGATCTTAAGTGTATTTACATATTCTGGATCAAGTATTACCAATGTGATACTGAAGTTTGCACCTCAACATCACCATAGTAACCAGAAATCCAACTGACACCATGCAACAACTGCAGGAGTTGGAGGTTCTCAGTCCAGTTTCCTAGTGGACGAAAGATCACACCACAAAAAGGACTCCTCAAGTGGCACTTTTATGAGCAGCCTCAGAGGCAAAGCCAAGAACTGAATGTACAGGAAGACTTTTTGGCCCGAGGGCCACATCTGGGTATGGAAATTGTATGGTGGCCCATGAATGCTCATGAAATTGGGGGTTGGGGTGGAGGGGGTGAGGGCTCTGGCTGGGGGTGCGGGCTCTGGGGTGGGGCCAGAAATGAGGAGTTCAGGGTGCATTAGGGGGCCCCAGGCTGGGTAGGGGTGCGGGGGGGGGTGAGGGCTCTGGCTGGGGATGTGGGCTCTAGGGTGCAGGTAGGTGGGACTGAGGGCTTCGGAGAGCGGGAGGGGGATCAGAGCTGGAGCAAGGGGTTGGGGCCCAGGAGGGGGTTGGAGTGCAGGCTCTGGGCAGTGCTTACCTCCAGCAGTTCCCGGAAGCAGCGGCATGTCCCCCCCTCTGGCTCCTATGTGGAGGCATGGCCAGGAGACTCTGTGCACTGCCCCATCCGCAGGTGCTGCCCTTGCAACTCCCACTGGCCCCATTTGCTGGCCAATGGGAGCTGCAGGGGTGGCACTTGGGGCAGGGGCAGTGTGCGGAGCCTTCTGGCTGCCCAGACGCATAGGAGCTGGAGGGGGGATGTGACGCTGCTTCCGGAAGCCGCTCAGAGCAAGCCCCCAACCCCACTCCCCGGCAGGAGCTCAAGGGCCGGATTAAAACGCCTGAAGGGACGGATGCGGCCCCCGGCCGTAGTTTGCCCACCCCGATGTAGTCCCTCCAGGTTAGAGATAAGAGAGTAGCAGTGGATGAATGTGGGGATGCTTACACTTGCTTTTTGCTGAAACTGCATGTTTTCAGGGTAAAGAAGACTTCACTTTCCTGCTCTAGCACCTTTATTACAAATAAATTACTTCAAAATTAGAGAAACAGCATACAACATTTCCTGCATTTTGAATAAATGCCTTACGGAAGAGTCTTCTCGCTAAACACATGTTCCAGTATTAGAGAACTCATAAAAAATAGGTCACAGTCCTGCTCACCTTCCCCCTTCCCTTTATTCACAGAGTTATAGTCAGAGTTGAAGCCCAGAAGGGACCACCAGATCAACCAGTGAAATTATTAGGTGAGCTATACCCAAATAATCCTGGCAAGTGATCTGCATTCTCATGCTGCAGGGGAAAGGGAAAAATCCCCTAGGTCACTGCCCTTCACCCTCCCTGGTGTTTACGCTCCCAATGTATTTATAGAGAGCAATCAGATCCCCTCTCAGCCTTCTTTTTGCTAGACCAAAACAAGCCAAACTCTTCCAGTCTCCTTTCAGAAGACAGGCCCTCGATTTCCCTGATCATCCTAGTAGCTCTTCTCTGCACCTGTTCCTGTTTAAATTAATCTGTCTTAAATATGGGTGACTAGAACTGTACACAGTATTACAGATGAAGTCTCACCTGTGTCTTGTATAATGGCATTAATACTTCTCTGTCTCTACCGGAAGCGTCTCGCCTAATAAATCCTAGGACCACATTGGCCTTTTTCACATCCCCATCACACTGGTGGCTCATAGTCGCCCAGTGATCAACCCACATACCTCGATCTCTTTTTCCTTCTCTGTCACTTCCAACTGATAAGTCCCCAGCTTGTAGCAGAAATTCTTATTATCTGACCCTAAGTGCATGACCTTGCACTTTGTGCTACAGAATTTCATCCCATTTCTATTACTCCAGCCTTCAAGATCATCCAGCTCTTCCTGTATTACGTTCCGATCCTTCTCTGTATTGACGATGCCTCCTACATATGTATCATCAGCCAGTTTCATTGGCACATCCTAATTTTCATGCCAAGGTCTTAATAAAAATACCAAATAAGATTTGTCCCTAAATCAATCCTTGAGGAACTCCACTAGTAACCTCCCTCCAGTCCAATAATCCACCCTTCAACACAACCCGTTGCCTTCTCCCCTTTAGTCACCTTATCCACTTTACTTTGCTTGTACTGATCCCCATCTTCCCGAATTCAGCAAATAATTTCCCATGTGGTACCGTGTTACTGAAGTCAAAGTAGATTAGATCTACTGTACTTCCCTTAGTCTAAAAAAATCAGTTAGTTTCTCAAAGAAAGTAATCAGGTTAGACTGGCATAATCTACCTTTGTTAAACCCATGTTGCATTACATCCCTTTTACCATTTACCCCCATTAATTTAATTATTCTCTTTCATAATCTGTTCTAAAGCCTTGCATACTGCGGAGGTCAGACTAGCAGGTCAGTAATTGCCCAGATCACTTTCTTTCCCATTCCTACACATAAACATGACATTAGCTATTCTCTAGTCAGGGGAGGGGTAGCTCAGTGGTTTGAGCATTGGCCTGCTAAACCCAGGGTTGGGAGCTCAATCCTTGAGGGAGCCATTTAGGGATCTGGGGCAAAAATCTGTCTGGGGATTGGTCCTGCTTTGAGCAGGGGGTTGGACTAGATGACCTCCTGAGGTCCCTTCCAACCCTGATATTCTATGGTTCAGTCTTAAGATACTACCCCCAAATAGATAGTTTTATTACAAATCCTTGCTACTGGACAAGCAATCTCATGTGCCAGTTCTTTCAATATTCTGGGGTGGAAATTGTCCAGTCTCCTGATTTGAGCACATTAAGCTCTTTAAGTTTTTCTTCCATCTTCCTTGATATTAAGAAAAATGCACATTTTTTTAAAGCAAAAATCTGCATAGATCCAACATTAAGGTTGCACAGTTAAGTGTGAAAAGTCAGGAAATGGAAAACATTCAGATAGCAAGATTAACTTGGCTGTGTTGCACTTCCTGCAAGTATCACACACATACAGGACAAATTTTATGACCTAAACAGTAACATTATTAAGCTACAGATTTAACCAGAAAAACAGGAATAGAAAACATATGTACAATGTAGCCAAGCAAGCACTGCTGCTGAAACCTTGACTTCTGCATTCCATGACTGAATGATTTGGAGTGTGCAATTACATTATTGCAGCTTTTGGCATGAAAAATGCAACCTAGGAAATTAAGTGTGCACCTCTAGATTTCAGAAAGGTTTTCAATGTGCATGTGTAGCATGACATTGTCAAAAAGTCTTATATTTGTGAAATCAAGCTTTTTTCCAATCCAAGCAAAGGCATTAGTCCTTAATGAGGATTATGTTCATGCCAAATTTTAAGTTTAAAACTTCAGCTACTTCTGTTGTATCCCAAAGAAAGTGAAGTCCGAATTCTTTATATGACCCGTACAAACTCACCCCAGCTGGTTTACTTCTAGAACAGACCAGTAAGTAATGTGCCCTGGAGAATAACAGGGCCACAGCCATCAGTTTCTACAAATTTAAGATTTAGTTTAAAAAAGATGAATCTCCTAGGCCTTATGGTTGTGAAGGTAACTTCATGAATGTACAGACAACTGGGTGCTGCTGCAGAGTAGGACGACAGCAGGGTGAAATTAACAAGACTCTAGTCTCTTTCACTACTGCTATTCAGAAATCTGTGGACAGCTGAGACACTCATCCAGAATAATGTAAAGTTCAAGCAGCTGCCTGGGAAAACAAGAAACAGCGTCAGGGGCAAGGACAGGCATTAATTATCGACAGAGAAGGAAGACCAGTAACAACATAAAAATCCTTCCCTGCCCCTTTCTGCAGCAGCTAGGAGGCTCTGGGGCAGAAGCAGAGTATCAGAGGCCCTCCCTGACCTCCTGCTGCTACAGAGAGCAGACAAGTTTCCTTCTTCCTTCTAACAGCCAGAGTGGAGCAGAGCACTGAATTTAAAGATGGAAGCTCCATGAAGGGCCCAAGGACAGCACCCTGCTAGATATCCTACAACCTCAATCTTGCAGCAGTTCGAGGATAGCTAGATTTTTCATGAGAACACTGCCCAAGGACAGAATGAGCAGGAGTTCCCCATTCCAGTCTTTTGTATCAAACTCTGGCTACTAAGTGGTAACATTTTAAACTGCTACTTCCCCCTTCTCACACAGCTCAAAACTTACACATGCAAAAAAATCAGAAAATGGAAAATTTAAGCCCCCAAATCAGTATTTTGGAAAATTATGAGCCTATGAGACTAGGGGAGAGTTACTAATGGAAGCTACTTTGCTATGTTAATTACAGCCATCGCTACCAAGTGCAGGAAAGTTCTTGACTTTTTTTAAGTTACGTTACTGAGGTCCCATCAAAATAATGTCAATGCCCAATCCCAAATGGAGCTCGTAAGTGTCCAGCATCATGCTCTTTTAAAGCCACCGGAAAGGGTTATTATACTATTACAAATTAACAAAAAACAAAACCCCACAATTTTCTTTTGCAACAGCAGAGATCACGTCAAGACACATTTCACCCACCCAAAACCCTGAAAGGATGCAAAACGACAAGGAAAAAGGCTCAAACATCCCTTGCCACCTTTCTAGTGCCTATAGCGTTGTGGATGACATGCTCCAAGAGGCATTCACTTCCGTCTCCAGTGCATACCAAAAAACAATATGTACCCCAACTTCATCCAACTCGCTATCTACTCCACACACACCCCAGACTCCCTCTCTCAGCCAGCATAAAGCAGAGTTCTCCCCCTTCCAACCTGCCATTGTGACACCAACTTTCAGCGTGTCAAACTCCTGAAATGTTACAACACACTTTCCTTTTGGCCTTGCCAGCTCTGCGTGTGGAAATAACATGACTGTACCTTGTGGAAGTCCTGACTGACACCTCCCGACCCTCCCCACCCCAAACACAATACTTCTGCTAACATCCAGGTCACCAGCACATTTTGCAAGCTCAGTGAGGCTCGCCAGTCTGCAAAAGGAAGCAGGAGTCAGCTGAAAGGGGTCAGAATTGGCGTTTGGTGGAAGAGTCATCTTGCGGGGGGGACACATGGAGGGGCTCCCACAGGAGTGACTGAGCCCCTCACCTCCCTGTCGCCTGACAGCCAGAGCCAGGAGAGACAACCACAGAGATGACACTAATACATGATCATCAATGTTTAATATACTGACCGCAAGAGGCAATGGTTATTTCAAAATGCCCCAAACCTCCTCCTTTCCTGGAAGCATTCTGCATCCCATTCCAACACAGCATGGAGCTGTCTCTCTCTGTAGTGGCTACACACACATACTGAGGTTTCGGAGTCAGCTCTACGTCAAAGGCAGGAGCACTGGTCCTTTAGCTCAAAACAGCACCAGTTCAAAACCAGAAGTACAGAGTTCATCCCCAATAAGTGACCCAACGGGGTCATCATTACACATCATCTAGCCTCTAGAGGGCGACAGAGCCACATTGTTAGCATAGGTCACACTCACCCTGACTGTGGAAGATTGTCTGAGCGGCAGGGGTACATAGCAGTGTAAACCCCCAGACACATCTGTGGGGACTGAACCTAGGACAGCTGGATTGACAAGCACAAGGGCTCTGCTGCTTGAGCTAATAAAGGATCAGAATAGAGTCAGTATCCAATTCAAGCCATTATCTGCGGTCCAGCCTCCACAGGAGGACAAACAGTCCTGTTGGGCTAGGGTGGATTACAGCTGCCATCTCCTCAAATCCTGCTGCCTGGCAGGGAGCAATATGTCTGAGACACTGTGTCATCTGAAGCCCTCTGTCCTTGCGCGGAGTAACTCCTATGCTGTCCTCTACCTGGAGTCATCAGTAATAATGTCAAACATGAGCCTTATATTGTATCAATGTCAATGTTCAAAGAAGTAACTTTTTAAACCTTAAATAATTAATCAAAACATGTAACTTATCAAATATTCTTGCACTGTGCTCCTAGCAAAGAATCACACATTTAATTGCATTACTGGCTGCTCTAGTATATCTTCAAAAGGGATCCAAAGAAAATGTCGAACACTAGAAACATTTTAGTTACGTGGCACTTTTTAAAAGTTACAATTAACATTTTATTCACTACAAACTACTACAGGAAATTCTAGCAGTTCAGAAACTACAAGTATTTGCAACTGATCCTCTAACTCAAGACAGACTTTTTATTAAAATGGGAATCCTAACATAACCTTAATGATGGTAGTGCTACTTCCCCACTGTCAAATGACTTAACCTGCATCTCCCCTAGCCAAGACTGTATAGACAGGACAGACGGATCAGTACAGACAGGAACAAACACAAATCACCTTTCCAGTATTAAAGTGACACCATCAATATTCCATTTTTTTTTAATGAATTTAAAATAGTTCCAGGTCCCACACCATCTCTGAACCCTTCTGCCCTTTTTGTGGTTTTACAATCATATTTTTTAAAATCAGCGTCTCATTCCTGTGTTGTTAATGACCCACACAAAGAACAGGAAGAATTTACTGAAGGACTATTCAAGAGAAACAATGAAACTTATTGTATACAAAGTGCTATCAAATGCATCAAGTAACAAGATTTTTTCTTCTAATCTTTCAGTGATAGTAATCTTCAATGTTATTTATAACAGGGGTTCTCAACCTTTTTCTTTCTGAGGCTCTCTCAACACACTATAAAAACTCCCGGGGGGGCGGGGGGGGTGATCCATCAGAGCTCCTGGGTTCAGCCACAGGGGGAGGGGTGGCCTTTAGCCCTGTAGGGCTGGGGGCTCTTGGCTTCAGCCCCCAGGGCTCAGGGCTTCTGCCCCGCAGGGTGCCGGGGCTTGTGGCTCAAGGCTCCCAACTTTAGCCCCATAGGGAGGGGGCTCAGGGCTCCAGCCCCATGGGGGGCACTGGGGCTCAAGGGTGGGAGTGCCAAAGCTCAGAGCTCTGGGCTTCAACCCCAAAGGGGTGCAGGGACTTGGGGCTTCAGCAGCAGAGCCCACAAAACCAGAAACTGGTCCACAGACCCCTGGTGGAGAACCACTGATTTATAACAATGCAGAAGTCTGATTTCTAAGTTGATGGTGTCCCTTTAAGAAACACTATGAACTACTTACAGTTACTTCAAGAAAATTCCACTTGGGTTCTTCTTGTGCCTCAATTCATTAGTTAAAATTCAGAACTCATTAGGTATAAAACAAACCAAAAGGCTACATCTCTCCATTGACCCTACAGATCTGTGTGTATTTCTGATTGTATTTGCTTTATTGGTACTTTAAAGAATGTCCAGTTTATACAGCGGAAGTAAGAAAAACAAGAGATCACAGAACTCCTGCTCATACAATCAACTGTCTTAAAGAAAACCACAAGTTCTAACCTACCTCTGGAAATAGTCCACAAAGGGTTTCAAAGGCAGCTCTTACATGAATTTGCTAATTTCTTGCTACTGTGTGACTTTTTTGGGTCAAAATATTTGGGTTTTTTGCACTATGTCTTTGAGATTAATGTTTCAGTTTGATTATGGAACAGTGATCTCAACCCTTGGCTAAAATTTATATGAGTTATTAAGAACAGAACTACAGTCATGTTCAGTTATATAAATTTGTAAAAGGCACAGTTTTGGAAGAGATTTTCTAGAAGAAAAATCAAATAGCTAAATAATAAATATAGTACTAAAAGAAGCTGAGTCCAAACACATGGTTAAGAATGAGATACAAGTGGGAAGAATAGACAAAGTATTTTGTTTAAACAAAGTTTCTGTTACTCAAACAAATATTAAAGTAAGAGGAAATACAGTAAACAGAAATTCGTGTGACAGTTTTGACATTAAATTTGACTTCAAAATAAAGTTGTGAGACAGAAACACACATCACTTTCAGGACTCTGAAGAACTTAATGCCAATGGCTTTTGTGACCCATTTCTAGCAACTTGCAAGACAACACCTGAGGTTTTGCTATTCACAGCTGTAGCATCTGTTCAGCTTCAAACAGTTGCACGACCCTGTATGACCAGAAGATCACAAATCATACACTTTTTGAGGTGCATTATGTGTGATATAAATGTACATACCAAGTGATAACACATTGTTTACAACCACAATGCAAAGGAAAACCTGTAGTTGACACCTAATTTCCTGATCACCACAAGTATCAGGTGGAAACAAGTAGAGGTGAAACTGGAATAAAGAAGATTACTGCTAAAGAGTGCAATACTGCCAAGATCCAATCCATTACAATGGAAATCTCTACTTCCTGAATAACTATTCACAAGCCCGCAGAGACTGAAAATAAAATTGTACCATTACAGCAGCCTCTACCTATTGTACTTATCTGCCCCACATATAGTATCTATGGGTATGCCTTCACTACCCGCCGGATCGGCGGGTAGTAATCAATCTATCGGGGATCGATTTATCGCGTCTCGTCTAGACGCGATAAGTCAATCCCCGAACGTGCTCCCCGTCGACTCCGGAACTCCACCACAGCGAGAGGCGGAATCGGAGTCAACGGGGGAGCCGCGGCCGTCGATCCCGCGCCGTGAGGACGCGAGGTAAATCAATCTAAGATACATCGACTTCAGCTACGCTATTCTCGTAGCTGAAGTTGCGTATCTTAGATCGATCCCCCCCCAGCCCTATGTGCCTTACAATCTTCAATGTATTTATCCTCACAAAAGCCTTACAAGGTGTCTATCCTTACAAGGTAAAGCACTGCTATTATCCCCACTGTACAGATGGGAACTGAGAGACAGAGATGTTAAGTGACTTGCCTAGGGTCACACAGGATGTTTGTGGTGGAGCAGGAACTGAACCTGGCTCTCCCAAGGCCCAGGCTAACATTCTAACAACTGGACCACCCTTCCTGCTGTACAATCATCACATTTGAAGATTTTTGCATAAAATGTAAACAGCATTTAAAACATTAATGTGTACATTAATAGGTACAGTGTAGTCACTTCACAAGTGTGGTACCCTGGCAACTTCCATGGCATTCTACTTCACAGTAAGCATAAGATCCAGCAATTTCCAAGAAAGAGACAGATCTTCCAATCCAGACAAGTTTCAGTGTTAAAAAGAGGCCATTGAAAGAGACAGAACAAGGATAGTGGCTGGTGGATAGCCTCTTATTTTCAGAGGGTATATGCACATGGAGCATGTTGCCTGTTTTCAATATGGAAAGACAAACTGATCTGATTACTGTACCAGGGGAAAAATCAGGGCTGACAGAAGGAACTTATACTCTGAATACACACAAACACTTGCACCTAAGGGATAGTGTACTATCATAATCATTTAAAATTTAAATCAACATGTAATCTTAATTGTTCATCCTATAATGAGGGTTTTATACTAGAAGATTCTTCTAGAGATCTCTCCAACAGCAGTATACTTAACAAGATACTAGTATAGAATAAAGGCATTAAAAAGAGGGGGGGGGGAAATCACAGAACAGAAGCCATTCATTATATAGCAGCAGCAGCAGCAACTCCTATATTTAGGGTGCCTAACACTTTTTATTATAAAAACTATTGTTATTTTTTCAGAAGAGTTCTCACTCCCCCATGGTTTGCAGTGGGATTTTGAAGTTTAGCAGGATTAGTTCTGGAGGTCAGAAGTGCTTTTTGCTGGCCTCATGAAAATCCTTTCAAATTTGGCCAAGTTACAAGCAGCTGAAAACTGCCATTGCTTGTCCATGTTTCACACAACATAGCTATTTTCTGGCAACACAACCCCCTTCCCCCTTTGTTCCACTAGCACTGCATATGCACCCTAGATGTCTCAAGTGGAGTATAATCACTGAATAACTCTCAGTTAGTGGTGACTTAAAAATTTGGCCCAATACATTAGCTCCTCATCAGTAAAACGGGAATACTACTATCGTCTCTCACTGAGGAGTGTGACAATACATTCACTAATGTTTGTGAGGACCAGATATTACAGTAACGAGACCCACAGAAGAGCCTATGAGGAAATCAATAATTCTGTATTTAGTGCAGGGTTTGGATGACGTGCAGTAAAGAAGACATAAGGCCACACATTAAATGATAAGGAACACTGAACAGATGCCTCATTCCCTGAGCACTGGGCATCCTGTACCCTGACCCCAGCCAAGTCATGTGGAAAACATATCACGTGACCATGTAATTAAAGGCAGTATCAATGAACGTACACTAAGGTTGCACGGGCAACCTTAAATTCAGCATTTCCTAAACACTTAATATGGCAATCCAAATAATATTCTTTGAAGAGTTTAGTGTACTTACTATAATTAACTTTAACAAAACATTGAAGTGAAGGGAAAATAATCTAACAAAATGCATATAAATCAAAACAAAATTTAAATGAAGGGTTTTTTATGAGAACAAATGTACTGGCCCTGCACTGCTCTGCACACAGCCATGGCCCTGCATCTACACACAGCCCTGTGGAAGTCAATGAGGCTCAGAGGCTTGCAGGGATGCACCATGCACATCGCCTTCCAGGATCAGGGCTGTACTGTCTATGTAATTCCCACCATGCTCTCACCAGATTTACTCAACTTGCAAAGACCAGAACAACTGTGTTTAGAATTTCTGAAACTAGTAACTATCACATATTAAAATGACAAAAACTCAGCAGAACCACCAGACATGGCTACTCATTTTAAAGTTCAACAACAAACTGTCGTCCAGTATAAGTAACATATGTGGCAGGGGAAAACACAGCAGCAGCCACCATGCTGAGCTGACTTTACTGTGCCAACCGTTTGGAGATGGTGTTACTACACTCTGGTGCCCTTACAGCCCCCGCAGTAACGCCGATGGGTAAACCGAGAACTTGTATCCCCTATACTAACATTCACTTAACATTTAAAAGACGTGAAGAAAGGTGCACCTCTCTGCATATACCTGAACTCTAAGGAAGCAACCTCTCGCCCATGTGACATGTACAGTGTGCAAAGAGATCAGAGAACTAACAACACATCATCAGGCAAAATGGTACATGCTTTCTAATCTCACCTATATAATAAAGGAATTTAGCATGCACCAAAGTGCCTATTTTTAAATGTGACTTTTTGTCGCCAACCAAAAAATCCACATCTTTTCCCATCAATGCCACTGGGGGAGCTACTGTCATCTTAGAAACTGTCATCCCTTTGAAAGCGAGTGCCCAAAGCTTCATTTAAAAAACAGCTGAACACAGGCACAAACAAGAGGCCCTATCTTCAAACAGGCTTTATTCTTAACAAAACAGGAAGTCTGAGAAGCTGTGGGCATGCTCAAAGCAGTTACCATCATGAACAAAAGCTCCCTGCAAGTGCTTGTATAAGGTGGAGCTCCGTCCTTGGGGGCAGGGTTGAAAGGGCTTACAGAGTAGTCTATCTCTGAAAAGCAGCTCTAAAAATAGCAATGCGAGCTCCTGATTTTTAAATCTTTCAGCAACTCCAAAGAAAATTGGCTCAAATTACAGATAAATAGGTGGAGTAAGGAGTTAAATGCTAGCACCACCAACTCAGTTTGGGATCTGAGAATCAAGCTTGGTTATTTCTATCTACGATCATCTGTAGTAAAAGATTCTGCAGTTGGACTGCAGTTAACTATTCTGTTGGGAATGCAATGCAGACTAAAATCTAGCTTCCTCTCCCAGAACTGCAGGACTAGCAAATGTAAACGCACAAGAATTTACTTTTGCCAATAAAGAAAGCAGATAAGACCTCCACAATGCACAGAGGAAGATGATCTGTTGGTTAAAAGGTGCTTTTTTTAAAAAATATTATTTTTTCCAAATACAAACTACTCTTTAACTGCACTGAATTATTTGAAGGATTCAGCCAGAATACAGCAAAGAGGATTGTATTTTAGTAGAAAGCCAAGCCTTTGAGCCTCCTGTTTGTACATGAAAAAGCAATACAAATCCAATACAAAAATTAATTGATTTGATTTCTGCACCTTTCCAAATTCTGCACTGCCTATGTAATTACTGATCTCCACTTGAGTGCCTCAGTGCCAAGTGCTGCTGTGAAAACTCCTCTACACAGCTTCTGTTTACAAAGTGAGACCCCTCCCATTGCTGCATCACTGAACACATCTGCTGTAGGTAACTCCTTTGCTTTTCAAAACAAAGAAAGTTGCAGTAAATAGAAAAGAGACAGAGCAGCAACAGGATTTCCCCAAAGACCTAGAAGGATAGTAGTCCCATGCGCTACCTTCCCTGAAAGCTTTGTTCACCCAGAGCTCATTGCAAGGTTTGGGCCTAAAACAGCAGCATAAATAGTTTAAACTGACATTCCCAATTTTCCAAGATCATCCCTTTCTATGGGCACAGAGACCTTTCAAAAGCCTACTCCCCCCACCTCTGAACACATCTCTTAGGAGAACCCTCTGCAGGTTTCTGAATTTATAGCTCCACTTCCTACAGCAAAGAACACAGACCTAAACATGAATCAATTTTCAAGAGTACTGTACACATGCATAGCATGTCACACTATAGTACCGTACCTGTAATTAAATGAAAAAAATCTTCAAGGGGTGGATGTTGTCGTATTAAGTAATTTCCCCAGCACAAGTGTCAGAAAATATTTAAAACTCAGACACAAGACATGCTTAAAGCAAGGGAGTTTTAGCCAAATGCTCTTTAAAAAAAAGAGTGGCATGTGCAATTTGAATAATATATTTCAGTGCTGCAGCAATTGTTTATAAAACACGCACTTAGAAATGAAGGAAAGTGACCTACAAATGATAGGTGGCACATGTAAAATACAACACAACAACAACAGTTCCATAAGTAGTTGGATGTGTGCAACTCAAAAGGAAGGTTTAAAGCAGTTTTGCTTCTTTTGCATCCGACAAAGTGGGCATTCACCCACGAAAGCTTATGCTCCAATACATCTGTTAGTCTTAAAGGTGCCACAGGACTCTCTGTTGCTTCTAGGGAGTTCTGAAAATTGACAGGGTGATAAATCAAGGAGATATAATCAAAAGTAATGGGATTTTTTTCTGCTCTCGGAATTATTTTGGGGGAAGTTCTCTGGCCTGTGCTATACAGAACATCAGACTAAACGATCACAATGGTCACTTCTGGCCTTGGAGTCTAAGAAATTAGAAAGGAAAAATGTAGCCTGAATAGCTAGAGACTTCCTGACAGTGAGCTCTATTAAGCCATGAAGTAGGAAAGCCCAATGGCTTGGGTTATTTAAAACTAGACTGGACAAAGCACTAGAAAATGTACTGTAGGGAACAATTTTGCACTTGTAAGGGGTGGACTAGCTGGTCCAATCGCTCTTTTCCATCTCCAGCTTCTAAAGTTTTAAAGAGATAACTCTACTCGCAATGTCAAAAAATTGTATCTGAAAATAAAGTTTTTAATTGCAAATGGCATTTCCAATCTTTAAAACATCATCATACAGGGAGAAACCACCCCAGAGGCCAGCAACTATATCAATCCTGCTTTTATACTGGTTTAACATCTCAAAAAACTGGAATGTTTTAAGAACTGTTCCACACTGAAGAGAGACTAAAAATGGCACCACCCGGTTCCAGTATCTATCATCTCCATGACTGCCAGATCAAATCCACTCAGTTTACAAGTAAAACAATCTTTTTTCTAACCGTTAGGACCTGCAAACTAAGCCTAAGCCCTAAGAGGCCAACTGGGCTCTTCCTGGCTCACACGTCACAGACAATAAATATTCTGCAATGAGGCCTTAGTTCAAAACTCTGATGATGATACATAAACAGGTAGAAAACACAGCTCCACCATAACTGCACTGGTCAGCAGCACTCCCAGGAGTAAAGACTGTGTCAGCTAGTAAAGTAAGCATAAGGACAATGACTACATACAGGGACAGGTCTTGCATGTAAGAAGGTGCCATCTTTCAATAAAAGCTTTCCAGAATAAAACCGCACTTGCCCATTTTTTTAATTTAAGCAAAGTGACTGCCAATGCTACCGGGCAGCTCAGAGATGTCAGCTACTATCAAAAGTATAAACCTCGCCCAGTTTCTAAGGTGAGCCAAGGGGTTCTCGTTTGCCAATCTCCAGGGCTTTGTGCCATGCAAAATGGCAGCAGCTTTGTGTTACCTGTACAGGCCCCGACCTCTATCCCCCCCCACTTGGTTTTGTGCAGAGAAGTGAACACTAGGAACCAGCATGTTTACATGCACCTGACATCCTGCTAGCGCCACCTCCCCCACCCCGTCCCGCCAGTGACAAGGAGCGCACGGCTCTCCCCTACAGCGGTGAACCGGGACCAAAGGCTGCTTACAAACTGTATTCCCGCTGCCGGCTCGGGGATTTCTAGGGCGCTCCGCAGGGTGCTGGGGCTCGGATCGGGATCGTCCTTATCGGACCCGTCGGTGGTGCTGACGGGCTGCTCCGCTTTCCCACGGGTCGGCCCCACAGGCCCGGGCACCGGGCGCAGCTCCACCCGCTCCGTCCGTCTCCCCACGCCGGCGTCCCGGGAGGCCTTGCCCTGCATCTCGCCCGGCGGCGAGGGGGAGCACAGGACGGCCGAGATGGGCTCATTGTGTCCGCGGCCCGCGGAGCCGCCTCCGGGCCCGGCCCTGCCCGGCTCTGCCCCCGGCTCCTCGCAGCAGGTGGCCCGAGCGAGGCCTCTCCCGCTCAGCTCGGCCTGGGCCTCGGGGCTCCCGGCGGCCGCCCCTTGGCCCTGCAGGCCGGGCAGCGCCCCCGAGTCGCGGCCCCCGCCCCCGCCGGCGGGCTGCTGCGG
>NW_020664980.1:19269540-19281556 GCF_002925995.2 Terrapene triunguis | reverse complement strand
CCCCCCCGCGGCCCAGGTGCGGGGAGCGCCCGGCCCCTCCCGCCGCCTCGGGTTCCGGCCGGGCCGCGGCGGCCTCCCCGTCCCCGTCCCCGTCCCCACGGGCCGCCCCGGCCCGCGTCCGCACTTGGCTGCGCGGGGCGCTGCGGGCCTGGTGCTGCCCGCCCAGCGCAGCGGCCATTAGAGCCGCCGGGCCCCAGCGCGCCCCGGGGTCGGGCGGCTCCCCGCGATCCTTGCCTGGAGCGGGGCCGCTGCTCCGGGACCGGCTCGGGCTCGGGCTCGGGCTCGCTCGCCCCAGCCGTGCGCTGGGCCCCAGGCCCTGGCGCTCCCGTGCAGGCGGCTCGGCTGGCGGCAAGGCGCTCAGCCCGCACGAGTCCCGGCCTGGGGAGGGGGTCACCAGCCAGGGAGGCGCGGAGGGTGGGGTTCAGCCCGCCCGGCGGATGGCCAAGGTGGTGCTCGCTCGCCTCTTGGTACAATGACTCTGGCAGCAGCGTGCCCCCTTTTCGGAGGTGTGATTGTGCTCCCAAGGGCTGCCGGTACCTCTGCAGGGAGAGATGGGATATTCTCCAGGACGGGGTGTATGTCCAGCCTCCCTCCTCTAAGCATTTAGACCAGGGGTGTCAAACTCCCTTGGAGGAAAGGGCTGAATTCTAGGGGTCATTATAATTTATGGGCCGGGGGCAAATTCAGGAGCATATTGCCCCTTCAGGGCACAGGGGACTGGCAGCAGGAGCCAGGTCGGCACAGAGATCAGGGGGAGAATATCGCCTTTGAATTAAACCTGAAGCTAGTTATACCTTCAGTGCCTATTGTCACAGTCATCACTCCGTGAAAAATCTTTGCCCAAGGCTGTCTCTGCCCTTTGTTTCTCTTCCTTCCCCAGCTGCCTGTCTCTGTTTCTCTCTCTCCCTCTTCCCAGTGTGTGTGTGTCTGTTCTTTTCTCTGCATTTCCTTCCCTGCAGCTACTCCAAATTCCCATCCCCCTCTGCCATTCAAACCATCAGTGATTAAATACTTAATGTTGACACAGAAGTGTCATCACTGGCCTTTAAAACTGATAGTCCAGTGGACTTGGCTTTTGTGCTGAGTCACGGTTGCAGGCTCTGTGCACACTCAGGCAGACCTCACTGGTTGTGGCCCTGCAGCCAGGAAGGCTAGGGACTTGCTCTTTTGTAAATTTAAAGCTGAGATTTTAGCGAATCTGAACATGCCACATATGAGTCTCAGAAATACATAATGTGAGCAGGATCTGGCCAGCAGGCCGGATGTTTGGTGGTCCTGATTTAAACCCTGGAAGTTCATGTGTCTCCATCCTTCCTAGAGCTTATGCCTAGTTGGACCCTTGGCTTCTGCTAGGGGTAGAGCAGGCTGGAGTTCGGTGTAGGGGCTGGGGAATTGGGAGCTTGCCCCACCATTCCTGGGCCTCATTGCCAGCTCTGTGTGGTTTCCGTATGGCACCAAGGCCTTCAGCCCCTTTGCTGCCAGGGGATCTCTGTTCATGCTCCCCTCTCACAGGCTCCATAACTCACAGGCCTCTCCTTTGTTCTCCCCACTCCTGGCTCTGGCATGTCAGCCAGTTCCTTACTGCCAGGTCCCTGTCTCTGCTGGGGGGAGAGGAGGACTGCTGTCACTACACCCTGGGCCATGGACTCTATAGGCCCCAGTGGTGCACCCCTTCTCTTAAAGGAGCATCAGCTGGAACGTGCTGAACAGCGGAGGAATGGAGAAGTGTCCTGCTGCCCCCCACCAAAGCGGATGGCTTTTTCTCTCTCTCGGGAGCAGGGGAAACCACCTCACTGGTTCTATTCACATGGCTTCTGCCTCGCACTGCTTAAAGCAGGAGGTAAGCAGGGGGTCGGATGACTTGGCAGAAGGCATGTGCTGCAGTCCGCGAGGGCTTTTCCTCAAGAGTCCCCAACTTGGGAGTCAGCCACGGCCCACAACTCTAGAGGTGAGGCCCAACCTTCCCATGGACACTGGGAGAAGACCATGTATTGTCCCTCTCCTGTACATGCAGAGGTTAACCCTTTGTTCACCAGGTAGTGCCTCTGTCACACACATTACTACTTCTGCTAACATCCACATCTCTGTCGTGGTTTGCATGGAGAGACAAGGTGAGGGAGGTAGTATATTGGACCAGCTTCTGTTGGTGAGAGAGACGTGCTTTCGAGCTTATCGGAGCTCTTCTTCACATGGGACCATACTCCCAGTGTCACAGCAAAACGCAAGGTGGAACAGGTTATTTAGCATGAGTAGTTAGTTAGCACATATGTAAGGGACCATTCAAGGTAGTGGCCCATTAACAGCTCTGCAGTCATAAGACAAAAAGAGGGGGTTATTTGGTTACAGATTGTTGTAAGAAGCCATAAATCCAGTGTCTCTGTTCAGTCCATGAGTTTTAGGGTCTAGCAAAATTCTCAATTTAAGCTCCCAGGCTTGTCTTTTGAAGGTATTGTGCAGGTTTCCTTAGAGGACAAGGACTGAGAGGTCAGACATGGAGTGATCACTTTGTGAAATGTGTTCACCCACAGGTGATGGGATGTTTGTCATTTATCATTTTCCTGTATGAGTTCATTAAAGCGTGTAGTGATTGTCTGCACCCACATAGTTATTGGAGCATTTAGTGCACTGGATGAGGTACACCACTCTACCCTGAATGGTTTCTTACAATATGTGCTAACAACTTACGTTAAACAATCTGTTCCACCTTGCATTTAGCTGTGACCCTGGGAGCACCTTTTCCAGACCTGAAGAAGAGCTCTGTGTGGCTCAAAAGCTTGTCCCTCTCACCAACAGAAGTTGGCCCAATAAAACATACTACCTCACCCACCTTATCTCTCTAGTATCCTGGGACTGACATGGCTACAACATGTATACGACAATGGATTGCATAGTCCCACAACTACTCACCACAGTTTCTCTCATCTTCTTACTCTCTTTGAGGATTCTGGCTCCAGCATTGACCCTGGTTGTCAGAACGTAGCACTCTGATCTGCTTACAGTCCATCTTCTCCTCCTCTTGTGACCGCTCCAGCTTTACTGTTCTCAGCACTGATTCTACACGTACAGCGCTGTAGCGCTTAGTGAAGACGCTACCTGTGCTGATGAGAGAGCTGCTTTCCTCGCATAGGTACTCCAGCTCCCTGGGGGGTGGTAGCTATGGCGATGAGAGAAGCCCTCCTGACATCCCGCTGTTTACATTGGGGGTTAGGTCAGTCTCACTAGGTTGCTGAGGGGCGTATGCTGACATAAGTTGGTAGGGTAGACCGGGGCGCAGACTCAAAGGACACACGCCAGTCCTGCTACCACTTCGTTTTCTGCTATGCTTGAGCTTGGAGCTGACTTTTCTCTTGGCTTTTTGGGGGGATCTGTCACATGCATTTCTGAAAACTTATTCCCATGATAAAGCTAAAAATTGTATTTGTAAACACCCCAAAAGGCACTCAGGGCTCTGTACAAAACCAGTGCACTGGTGGAGAATCGTGGTTTTGCTCTTTCCTTCTGTAATACTTTTGTTGAAGAAATAAAGACAACAAAAACCAAAAAATCTAAGTTTCTAACAAAGCACTCCCAGCTCCATTCACTACAGCCACTAAAAGCCCCCAACTAAATATATTCGCATCGGATGATTTCTCAGCTTGTTTTTAACCTGCTGCCTGTTTATTAAGCACTGACATAGCTCGGCTGTGTGCTCCAACAGAGCAGAGATGCGGACCAACCAGGGCCGGCTCCAGGCACCAGGCACCCAAGCTGGTGCTTGGGGCGGCACCTGGAGGGGGGCGGCGCGGCGCTCCGGCCGCCGGGGAGAGCGGGGCCACAGCCGGGGCTCGCCGCCCTGCCCCCGGCGCTCTGGCCGCCGGGGGGAGAGCCGAGCCCCCGCTGGGGGAGAGCCGAGCCCCCACTGGGGCTCGCCGCCCTCCTCCCAGGGCTCCGGCCGCCCTCCCAGGGCTCCGGCGCCCTCCCCCGGACCGCCGGGAGGAGAGCAGAGCCCCCGCCGGGGCTCCGGCCGCGCCCCCCCGCCTCCGGGGGGGCGGCTGGAGGCTTTTTTGTCTCGGGCGGCAAAAAAGCCAGAGCCGGCCCTGGGACCAACATTTCCAACTAAGCTGCCTATGTCCAGCTTTAGCCAGCTAAAGGAAGTGATGTTGAGAGGTGCAGGGCACCCCCAGCTCCTGATGGCAGCATGTGCTCAGCTTGTCTGCTTTTATTTAGGTGCCTCCATTGAAGCATTTCAGGCCTGCTCACCACCCAAGGCCCCGGTCCTGCAAACACACTCACCCCCAGGTGCTGCTTGCAGTCAATGGGGTTACTCACCTGTTGAAAGTGGAGCACGTCCATATGTGTTCGCAGGACAGGGCCCATGGTGTAATGTTTAGCAGGGCAGACTAGAGTCTCTGGGCTTTAGAAATGCATTTCCTTCATTCCCTTTGTAGTTCTCACTGTAAGAACTTAAGAACAGCCATAGTGGGTCAGACCAATGCTCCGTCTAGCCCAGGATCCTGTCTTCTGACAGTGGCCAGTGCCAGATGCTTCAGAGGAGATGAATAGAACAGGGCAGTTATCGAGTGATCCATCCCCTGTCGTCCAGGCCCAGCTGCTGGCAGTCAGAGGTTTAGGGACTCTGACCATCTTGGCTAATAGCCATTGGCCACTATCCTCGATGAACTTACCTAATTCTTTTTTTAACCCAATTATAGTTTTGGCCTTCACAACATCCCCTGGCCATGAGTTCCACAGGCTAACTGCGACCTGTGAAGCAGTGCTTCCCTATGTGTCTTTTAAACCTGCTGCCTGTTGTTTTCATCGGGTGACCCCTGAAATCCCCCTCTATTTCCTGGGATTCAGGAGTCAGCCTGGGCTGAAACCTGGTTTAAAAGCTGCCACTGCACATAACCGTGACTCATGCTCCAGTTCTTGGCAGCCGCAGCAGCATCTCCTGTGACCCCCCCTGCTCTGTGTTTTCATTGCTAATCACAGCTTGCTACTCCCTGGCTACAGCTCCCTCCCAATCCCTGATATTGGAGCCCTCTGGCGGCCTGTCCAACAGCTGCCTGACAACCACAAGTGAACAAGCTGCTCCTTGCGTGCCATACCGACGCCTTCCTAGTCACCACCTACATCTCTGTATCATTCACAACCCCCCCACAGCCTGCTTAGACTGGTGCTCTGTGGGCAGGGATGGACACACCGCACCAGGCTAATGGGGCCAACCTGCTTGGCCTCTATGAACCCAGACGTTGAAAGGTTAAAGAGCATTTAGGCCGTAACCTAATGGGGGGGTTGGTCGGATGTGTCAGATGCATTTTGTCTGCCCCCCGTTGCCGAGATGGCCCCGAGAAAGTCCGTGCCCAGCGCGTAGCCTTTGGACCATCTCCAGCGTCCCCCACAAGTGTGTGGTCAGCGCTCCTGCTGGCCCGGCTGCCTCCTCACCGATCGTGGGGGTTATTAGCAGTGCTGCCCCCTGCTCTGCACCAACACTGCATGGGGGGGAGGCCCAAGAGGAGCAGGACTGGGCTCCCCGCCCCGAGGGGAACTATGGGCCTCTGGTCTCTCGAGCGGCTGCTCTCCGGGCAGGGAGTGTCGCTCACTGGGGCTTGTGAGATTTGTCCTTGCCGGGAGCACGGGTCTCTGAACGGTTTGTAAAGCTTTTCCTCCCCAGGAGGCTCTTTAGCACCCCCACGGCTTCTCTTGGCCTCCTCCAAGACCCCTGCCCCTGGCTGTGCGTCCATGCGTGCAGCCGCCACATGGACTCGGGCCCTGAGCGCCGGGTAGGGACGAGGTTAATACTGTGTCTCCATTCCAAGGGCAGGCTGAGCCGGGGATGTCTCCCTCTGGTGCCTTGTCCCCTGCAATGCAGCTAATCTGTGTGTTGGGCTAGATCCTCCCCAGCCATTCCCTCTGGCGCCGGCAGGTCCTGTCCTGTGTGTGCAGCGTAGGGTGACCAGATGTCCCGATTTTATAGGGACAGTCCCGATTTTGGGGTCTTTTTCTTATATAGGCTCCTATTACCCCCCAACCTCTGTCCCGATTTTTCACATTTGCTGTCTGGTCACCCTAGTGCAGCGAGGGGCAGGGCGCAGGGAGAGGGGCCGTGGGTTTCACTTGCTGAAATGGCTTGTGTTAAGCCATGAATGCAGGGCTGTCTGGAAGCTGGCAGAGAAGGGTGTTGGGTTCAAGCCAGCATTGTGTTTCCAGTACAAAATAATGTCCTCTTAGTGTGACAGATACACTCAAGCCAGCTGCTCAAATCCAGGGTAACGAACGCCATCATCCATCTGGCAGCAGGCAGTTGGGTGTTAAGCCTGGCCTTGCTCACCCTGTTCATTAACGAGCGGGGCAGGGGTAAGTAGGCTGTTAATGGCCAAACTGGGGGTGGGGGGTGGCACAAAGATCAGTGAGCAGCGTTCTAATGCACAAGGCAGGACCAGCCAGATCAATGACAAACGCAGGTCAGGCTGGAATAACTCAAGTGTGGCCTCTGGGGGAAACCATCCTAGCTGCAGCTCCCCATGCGCCAGGACCCGCTTGGAAAGCAGGAAGCCCTTGGAGCAATGGTGGGCCACATTGCAGGTGACACTGGGCTGCTCCAGGCAACTCTCCATGAAGTGCACTGGCCACCCTGGGGTTCCGACCAGCCACTCCTGCCCCCAGCCAAGGCAGGCCTGTCTCATGCCCAGCTGCTCCCTGGCAGGGGTCGAGTTTGCCGTGTGGCCAGGTGCAGCCAGTCTCCTCCTCAGGGTGACCTGTGTGGAGAGAGCACAAGACCCTGCCCACACCTGCCACTGAGAACAACAACAACCTGCAGAGGACCCAGGCCGCCTTCCCTGACCTGCAGCGGAGGATCCTAAAGACTCCAGCCCGTGATTGTAACCTTCAGATGGGCTGCTGCACCCCACTTCTCAGTCCCAGCCTGCAGCCCCCCTCACCCCACTGGGCCCTAGCTCCATCCTGTGGGGGTTTGCCCACATCTAGACTGTCATGTGACACTGGTGGGGTCATTCTGTTCCCCCCACCACTACAGTCCTGGGCAGAAAAAGCCAAAGCAGTTCTGTGGAAACGAGTGGGCTGGGCCAGGCTAACCTCCAGGCCGATGCAGATCTATGCCCGTGGCACAGGCTGCGGGGCTGAGGTGAGGGGCTGTGGGTACGGTGACCAGATCACCACACTAAAATATCGGGACACATTGGCCCCGCCCACAGTCCACCACCACCCCCCGCTCCTCCCAGGCTCCGCCCCCCACTCTGCCCCAGGTCCAGCCTCCTCCCCACTCAGCCCCCCAACCGCACCCTTCCTCATCCCCCGGCCTGCCACTGGCTTGCTGCATCCCCCCTCAGTCCCCCACCCACCGCTCACCACTCACCCCTACGGTGCCGACTTCCCCTCTCCCAGATGGGTGCTCGCCCACCCCCCACCTCTTTCCACCCCTGCACCGCCCTTGCTCCGCCCCCATTCCACCCCCTTCCCCCAAGTTCCCGCCCCTGCCCTGCCTCTTCTCTGCCTCCTCCCCTGAGCGCGCCGCGTCCCCGCTCCTCCCTCCTGGAAAGCGCTAAGTGCCGCCAAACAGCTGTTTGGAGCTGGAGGGGGGTGGAGCAGGGACGAGGCGTGCGGGGGGGAGAAGGAGGCAAGGTGGGGGGAGCTTGGCTGCAATTTTTCCCCGTGGGTGCTCCAACCCTGGAGCACCCACGGGGTCAGCGCCTCCTGCCCGCTGGCCTCCTTACCTGAATATCGGGACAAATGGCGTCCCGAGCGTACATTGATCGGGACGCAGGACAAAGGGTTAAATATCAGGACAGTCCCGATTTTATCGGGACATCTGGTCACCGTAGCTGTGGGGCAGTCATAGTCCTGGTGCGTCTGCTCCTTGGCCTCCCACCTGCTCCAGCTCAGGCCAGAGCTCTGTCTGGTCAGCCGCACTGCCACCACCACACACTACCCCCCAGAGCAGCCGGCTGAGCCCAGCTGCCAGTTGGCCTCCAGGAGCCAGACAATTTCTGGTGACCAGAGGTTTCCTCCACCCACGCTGGCGAGCAGCAGGGGAACGTGTCTGAATGGCGTCCTCAACCAAGCGCCGAGGCAGGGATCCACGGGGGCTCCCACCAGCCGGCCCCGGAGGGTGCTGGGCCAGACGCACACAGCCTTGCGCACACTCACACGCACCATCACCCAGTCTCCATCTGCCCCTCCCCCAAGCTGCGATTGGCTTGGCTCGCTGATGGTCAGCGTATGGGACCTGCCTTGTCCTGGGCCTTAAGAGAAACTTCCCGCATAGCTTCAGAAACAGCTACTGCATGTTCCCAGGAACTGCCCCTCCCTTAGCTGAGCTGCTCTGCCCTGCTCCCTGCAGCTTGCAAAGACATGGAGGGTGTAGCTCAAATCCAGGTCTCTTCCCCGCCCCGGTCCTACAACCAGCGTAAACACCCAGCTGCACCAGGAGAAGAGGTCTGCAGCATGTAACTATCTGCTCCAGCGGCTGCCACATTGGCCCCCTCCAGGGCATCCTGCTGCTGCAGGGGCTGTGCGACTCCCCCTCTTTGGGCCCAGGGCTTCCTCACCACAGCAGCCTAGTGCTGTGCCACTTCTGGGCCACGGAGAAAGCGCCCCCAGCCTCTCAGCTGCTGCTATTGCCTTGTCAAACGGGGGGAGCTCAGCAAGAGGGGCAGGTACCCCGCCACTCCCGCAGAGATCTCCCGTGCTGGGGTGGGGAGCAGGGCTGGAGCCCGAGCTACCCTCAGCCAGCCCTGCCTGGGGGGGTCTCTCTGAGATTTGATTTGACCAATTCTTGGCTTCGTAGGGGAGCCTCTGCCTCCGTTGCCCTGTCCTCCCCTTGGTTTCCTGAGCCTGCAGCGCCCACAGCCTGTACAACGTTACCTCACCTGCAGCACCTGGCGACTCCCCAGCCTGACTTGCACTGGTGCGTGGGAAGCCCTGGCCTGAGGCTTTCGTTCGCAGTGGGATGAGCCAGGGCTGGCTCCAGGGGCTTCTCCCTAGGTGGGTCCTGGCCCCCAAACTGACCAGAAAGCAAGTCGCAGGCCCCTCAGCCCATGGCAGGGCCTGGGGAGATGTGTGCGGGCGGGGAGGGGGCGCTCTCGGGGGAGCCTCCTGCAGCCTCTGGGAAGCAGGCCTAGGGTTAGGGTATCACAGCACAGCAGGTACAGCCCCGTGCGCGCTGCACAGGCCGAGCAGCGAATGAGCACAGTGACTATGGACTAGACCCATCAGTCCACAGAGTGCCCCCACCTGGATTCCCAGCCCCAGAGTAGGCCACTCCCAGGATTCCTGTGGGCGCCTCCCATGGCCTCTCTCCCAGCCCACCCTGGCCCCGCCTGCAGCCCACACTACGTGGGCTCCTCTGCAGAGGTTTTCCCATCCTGCAATGGGAGGAGAACGGGCCTGGTTTTCTAATCCATCAGGGCCAGGCACTCCACAGCTGTGCTGCAGACGCCTGGGGCAAGGGCTCCCCAGGGTGCGCGAGTATGTCTCTCTCTCGTGAAATCAGTCCCACCATCCGGTCTCCTCACAAATCCACCTGCCTCTGGACCCTCCCACACTTCCATTCTCCTGCACAAAGGGCTGGGGGTGGCCCCTGGCGAAAACACCCCTGGGCCTGGGGAATTCTGGGAACTCAGAGTCCTTCACCGCAGGAGCGGGTGAAGCAGCTACTGTGGAAGGGACCTGAAAGCCCAGTGCTGAGTGCTATGGTGCTGGTAGCTCATCCACTAGTCCAGGGGTTCTCAAACTGAGGGTCGGGACCCCCCAGGGGGTTGCAAGGTCATTACATGGGGGTTCGCGAGCTGTCAAATTCCACCCCAAGCCCACTTTGCCTCCAGCATTTATAATGGTGTTAAATATATTAAAAAGTGTGTTTAATTTATTGTGTGGGTCACACTCAGAAGCTTGCGATGTGAAAGGGGTCACCAGTAAAAAAGTTTGAGATCCACTGCACTAGAGGATAACAGCCTACTACTGCTACCAGCTATCTGAGTTACTTCTCTGGCTCCAGTGCTGGGGTGCTGAAGGCTCTGGATCCAAACCCTGCTGAGGACTGGGGATGTGATACAAGGACATACCCCAACGGTTCTTTTAGAGACACCATGTCACGGACTCACAGATCGTGCCCACTCTTGGCCCCGTGCGGTCCGTGGGGGGTGCCCCTTTCAGTGCGACAGCCCTTCTCGGGGGTCCACTCTCTCTCGGGGTCAGGCCCCTCCACCTCCTGGAGCCGCACCTCTCTGAGCCTTAGCATGTCTGTCTCTGCCGTGGGCCCCCTCAGGGAGTCCCCTCGCTCTGGACCCCTGGGGCCTCCACCCCCAAAGGGGTTGATGCCACCCTGTTCTCTAGACCGGAGTGACTCTCAGCCAGCATAAAACAGGAGGGTTTATTGAGAGTTAACACAGCACAGGAAACTCTCAGGGCCTCAGGCCTGGCCTCCCTCAGCCCAGCACATCCCAGTCTCTCTGCATCCAGGTGGGCTCTGCCTGCTCCCCCTCTCCAGCCCAGAGCCCCCCTGCTCCCAGCTGGGCATCTGAGATCACTGGCCCTAGGCCCCGCCTCTGTCCATTGTCTTCTCTCCAGGGAAACAGGGTCGTAAACGGGGCCTCCTCTCCTCGCTTCTGTCCTCTGGCTGGAACCGGCTGGTTGGGTCACTGGGTCCTCACTCTGCAGCCCATTGTCCTCCCACTGGCCAGAACCGGCTGCAACTTCTCAGCTGGGCCTCCGGGTCACCAGGTTGCCAGGTCACCGGTCGCTGGGGTACCCATCCTCCCGGCCATCGGCTGGGTCCCCAAGTCCTCTCTCCGGTCCTCTGCAAAACACACTCCCTCTCCCCTCACCTCGTTAAACCAGTAATACCCAGGGAAACTGAGTCCCACCCCCTCCGCATGCAAACCATTGAAACTCCACAGAAAACCCCTCACTTCGTCACACACCACTACTATGGGACTCTATGGAGCTCCACAAGGGCAAGGGAAGGGACCAGCTACTCCATGTCCGTGAGCCCTTGTAGGGCTTCCCCTCTTGGTGCAGCCAGGCCCTGTGTGCTCTGTCAGTGTGGGGAGCTGTCTTGCTAACCAGTGACCCTCGCTGGGAGGCGCTTTTGCTGGCTCAGCCAGAGTTTTGCCCCCTATGCCGCAAAGCGGAGCGGTTTGTGTGGTGACTCCAGCCGACAGCTCGTGCGTCTCTGCACAGAAATAGAGGCAAGACAAGCTCGGGGCCTTGGTTCACAGTCCGGAGTGGCAGGAGCGGGTGGGGAGGGAGAGGGCCCCAGCCGGCGTCAGGTGAGCGCTGCACCTTATCCCGGGGAGCTCTGGCAAAGTCAGCCCGTGAGCAGCTCCCCCGGGGTGATTGTTTGGGCTGCCCAGAGCGGGGTCCATCGCCCATGCTGGGATCATCCGTGCAGACACGGGGGCTGGGCAGCGCTAGGCGTCCTTGGCTTGGGGCAGCACCTGAGACAGCAGGAATTCTCAGTGGCCAGCTGGAGACAGATCTGATGGTGAGGTCCCGGTCAGATGAAGGGGGGAGGGGCTGTGCTCCAAAGGGGTGGGGGGAACAGGGCCCAGGCCCGTGCAGAGGCAGGCACAAAGGCTCAGTTCCCAGTCTATGTGCTGGCGGGGCCGTTCCCTGGCTGCGTGCTGGGAGCAGGAAGTGATTGTTTGCAGCCCTGACCCCGGGCACCAAGTTCACAGCTTGGGCTTATTTCTGGTGCCGTTGGGATGTTACCAAGGGTGAAGCCATCATGGGCTGGCACCCTGCCCATCCCTGGCAGGAGGATGAGGCAGGAAAGGCATTCCTGCGGTGGTGGGGCAGCCGAAACCGCTTGGCAGAATGCAAGCTCACAGCTTCACCAAGAACAGCGCAATGAGGCCGAAAAAAACACAGCAAGCCCACACAGAGAGATCTGCGCGCAGCAGGCCCCGGCCCCGGCATTCGTGCACCCGGTCCCCAGTGCAGCGGGATCAGGATCCATGCACCCAGCCCCAGGTGCAGCCGGCCTCAGCCCCGGCATTCGCTCACCCGGCCCCCAGTG
>NW_020664980.1:19267027-19269530 GCF_002925995.2 Terrapene triunguis | reverse complement strand
CAGCCGGCCTCAGCCCCGGCATTCGCTCACCCGGCCCCCAGTGCAGCCGGCCCCAGCCCATGTTCAAGCACCTGGCCCCCCACAACAGTCCCTATGGCCTCACATGACTTCAGAGGGACAGATCACTGGCATCACCTGGCCTGGCCATTGAGAAGCCGGAGAAAGGATGGCTCCTCGTGGGACAAGCAGCGAAGGCCGGGCCTGAGCAGGCTGACAATATGCCACTGATGGAAAAAGAAGAAACTTCCAAGAGCCGTCTGGGCGAAGGGGCAGCCCCCAGGCGCCTGCATCTCCTCTGTGTCCCATCCCTGGCTGGCTTCGCAGTCAGTGGGCCAGCTCTCCCGGGCGCCAGCAGATGGTGCTCTCAGCTTGATCAATTCCAACGGCGGCTGAGCCCGACATTACTGGAACTTTGGGACCACCAAAGGCGCATGTAAAAACACTACATGCATTAGCCCGGGAGACGGGCACTCGCCTGGGGTCCCGGACAGCCCATGGCCTGGGTGTAGCCCGCCTGTCTGTGAGAACAGCCCTGAGCTCCAGGTGAGGGGCTGCAGGAGATCACAGAGCACTTGCTAGGGTGGGCAGCAGCTGCCGCACAGGGTCCTGCCAGTCCAGAGCCCACCCAGCTGGGAAACCTGCCAGGACACAGCCAGGAGCATGGGACTGGGCCGGGTCACACACGCAGCCGACCGAGCAGCCCCATCTCACGTCCCCTTACGCAGACGGTGTGATGAACACGACTGAATCCTGGCACACACCATCTCAGCGCCCGTGCAGCACCCCCGGGCCGGGCAGGGCTCTGGGAGCCTGGGGGTGGGGGGAGTGGCAGGGGGCCTGGAGACCGGCTGGAGAGTGCCACAGGCAGGTGCAGACAGCGGTGAGCTCTGTAGCCCGGGCACTGTGTGGTGGCCAGGCCCTCCTGGGGGTCTGGGGATTAGCACCGCAGCAGGGTGCACGTAGCTCTTCTCCGACCCTTGGATGCGCCAGTCAGGGTATGCGCAGTGAAACCAGCTATAGGAACGTGCCCAGTGGCTGACACAGCCCTGCCCCTCCCCACCTGACGGCCAGGTCCGGCTCCAGGCACCAGCCTAGCAAGCAGGTGCCTGGGGCGGCCAATGAAGAGGGGGGCGGCACATCCAGCCGTTCGGCTGCGGGGCCGTCACTCCCTCTTGGAGCGAAGCACCTGCCGCCGAATTGCCGCCATAGAATTAGCAGCGGTAGAGCTGCCGCCACTTGCAATCGCAGCTTTTTTGTTTGTTTGTTTTCCTCTGCTTGGGGTGGCAAAAACGCTAGAGCCGGCCCTGCTGACGGCCTCCCGCTCGCATGCGTGTGAGTCTTGGGCTACAGCCGGGGCCAGTCTGATGGCTCCAGTGGGGCAGCTCTTCCCACAGCCACCTTAGCCAGCCCCACAGCAATCCCTGAGTGACGAGCCAGGCGTGGGGAGCATCACGGCAGGCGGGCAGCTCCCCCCCCGGCTTGCCCCTTGGCCAGGCTGGCCCTCGCTCACTGCCCGCCTGCAGACCCTCTTCCACCCAGACCCAGGCTGGAAGGGTGTAGGGCCAATTGGGGGGGGCGGGCGGAGGGCCATTTGGCCTCGGCCTGAAACTCAAAGGGGGCCTCTGCCCATGTGCCTTGGGCGAGTCCCTTCCCCCGGCAGGCAGCAAGGAGGCATTGGGCCATGGCTGCAAAGTGCTACGGGTGGGTGCCCTGGCCAAAGGGCTGGGTGCGCCTCTGTGGCCCAGGGGGGAGATTAGCTGCATTCCTGGGGCGCTGCCTGCTGTCACCCCTCGCTCCATGGAGCCAGAGGCTGGGCCATGGTCACGCTCGCCTCCCTGCGTCCTGGAGCCGGGCTGGACGGGGAGCCTGTGCCTGTCATATCGCGGGCAGTCTGCAGTGCCCCTGGCCTTCCCACGGTGCTCGGGTTGTGATGGGGCGGCTGAGAGCTGGGGCTCGGATGACAGCCTGGCGCTGGCGGGAAGCACACCAGCTGGCTGCCTCCCAGTCCAGGGCAGGAACAAGGACTGAATGTAGCCAATGGTGTTCAGGGCTGGTAAGGGAAGACATTTGAGCCCAGGATTGGGGCTGGGAGGCAAGTCAGGAAGGACCCTGCTGAGAGCCCATGGGGCTGGCTGGGGGCCAACAGAGCTGCCCTGCTTGGCAGGATGTGGGACCCAAAGTGGGCGTGGGGAGCCCAGGAAGGAAGAGGCTGAGGCTGGTTGGGCCAGGAACGCTGGCTAGAGGAATCAGACCCCCAGGAAGGACAATGTGATTTGTAAATACTCTTGGCTATGAGTTATTAGAAAACCCAAGAGGGAAACTGAGTCAGGGTGAGCGCAATGCCATGCCTGGCCATGCGGGGGCATGCCCCAGGCCGTCGCCCTGACCCAGGCTCAAAGCTGCCCATTCGCTGGGGTAGGATTTCCCGGGCAGGAGGGGCGGGGCAGGGGCCTGGGCAGGAGGGGCTCAGGCAGGAGGGGCAGGGGGGGCGGGGGGGGGGGGG
>NW_020664980.1:19254908-19266927 GCF_002925995.2 Terrapene triunguis | reverse complement strand
TCAGGCAGGAGGGGCAGGTCAGGGGCCCGGGCAGGAGGGGCCTGGGCAGGAGGGGTTCAGGCAGGAGGGGCAGGTCAGGGGCCCGGGCAGGAGGGACCTGGGCAGGAGGGGTTCAGGCAGGAGGGGCAGGTCAGGGGCCCGGGCAGGAGGGGCCTGGGCAGGAGGGGTTCAGGCAGGAGGGGCGGGGCAGGGGCCCAGGCAGGAGGGGCTCAGGCAGGAGTGGCGGGGCAGGGCCGCGCCTGGCAGGGAGGCCAAGGCATGCTGTTGGCCAGGGACGGGGACTGGGGGGCTCAGATGTGGTGCTTGGCTGTGCAGAAGCTGGTCCCACTGATTGGAGCCAACTCCCCGAGAAGGGCTGACGGGAACGCTTTCCTGGCCCTGCTGCCCCGAGTGCCACCTTGCAGTGCCGTGGCACCAGTGCCGAGCGGCCCCCTTCGACAAGCGGGCTGTGCCTGGCACAGACGGGCATCCCGGCGGATGGGCTGCTGCTCTCCAGCCGCGGGGAGACGCGAAGGCAGGCGTGCGAGGCCGCGTGGCTGTGAATGGAGGCCCAGCCCGAGGGGGTCTCAGCATCTTACTGCAGTGAGACGCCAGTGCCCTCTCCCTGGGCACAGCAGCTGCCGTCCCCGCTCAGCAGGCTGGACTGGCAGCCCCAGGTCTCTGCGCACTGCGCTGCACACAGCTTTTGGCCGAAGGAGCCTGGGGCACGTTGCAAAGTGCGGGGCACGCTCAGCTCCCATTTCTGGGGCCTCGGAGCTGGAGGCGCGGCACAGTGGCACTGGATAGCAAAGGCCTCTCGCAGCCCTGCCCTGACGCCGCCAGCAACCCGAGCAGACGGGCCGGGAAGCCCAGTGAGTGCGGCCGGGGGCGCAGAACAGAATCACCCGCGTCAGGAGCTGGGCAGGAAAGCACAGCTCAGAGCCCAGCTGCGGCAGGAAGCACCAGGGGCTCTGGAGGGGCCGGTGGGCAGGATCCGGCCCCGGGGTCAGCCACCAGCGCTGGCTCCGAGAGGAGCAGGGTCCCCTGAGCCCTGCACTGAGGCAATGGGGTCAGCAGTGCCCCCAGTGATTCCAGTAGGGCCCAACACCGGCTGGGGGCTATGAGCGGCAGAGCCCGGCTGCCAGCACCCATCTCGCTGCTTGGCCTCTCCCTCACCAAGGCCTGCAGAGCCCAGGGCCGTGCCACGCTCGGCTGCTGCCAACAGCTCTGGGCTGGTGGGGCGGCTCCGTGGCCAGGCCGGAGGCAGGAGTGTGCGACCCAGCAGAGGATGGGCAAAGGTGCCTGTCTCAGGAGAGAGCTGTGCAAACACCACACAGCTCCCCTGGCCCTGAATGGGGCCATTGTCCCAGCTGCTCTGACCACTCACCAGCTCAGTGAGCAAGGAGGTGCGCCCCTGGGTTAACCCTGTCCAGCCTGCGCTCCCAGGCGCTGCCGGGAGAGGCTGCAGGGCCTGGGGGTAGTTTGCAGGCTGGGCGTGTGCTGCCTTCCTGGGGCGCGTGGTGCTAGGAGCTGGGAGGGGGACAGAGTGAGGGGTCCCAATGCATCCCCCACCCACCGCCCCTTCGCACCGGGACTTGGAGGAGGAGCGTCGTAAAATGAAACAGCTTCCAAGAACAGTAAGCAGGCCAGTTCCCCCCCTTTGCTGTGTGCGTCCCTGCCTGGGGGCTGCCTGGGCCTGCCCTGCCCCTCCTGCCCAAGCCCCTGCCACTGCCCCTCCTGCCCGAGCCCCCACCCTTCCTGCCCGAGCCCTTGCCCCACCCCTCCTGATGAGCCCCATGCCTGCTGCCGCCCTCCCTGGGTGCTGGCCCATCCCCATTTCTGTGCCCCAGGTGGTGAGTGCTGCGTGGCACCCAGGTTCTCCTGCAGCCTCTGCCCTGCTCCGAAGTGCGTCCGGCTGCACAGAGGGGGGTGGTGCCGAGCTGGCTACCCCCTCCAGGGAGGGCTCAGGCAGTCCTGCTGTGGCTCCCTGGGCAGGCAGAGGGCACAGCTTTTGCCCTGGCCGTGAGGAATTCCCCCTGGTGCGAGGAGGGGCCAGGGAGGGAGGTGGAGTAAAGGGAAGAGTGGTTCTTTCCGCCCATGGGAGCAGGGGGCAGGGTGACCTGTACGCTCTGGTAAGTCCCCTGGACATGCAGGGCCCCACAGCGGGAGCTGGGGTGGGGTGGGGGGCCAGGCAGGGCAGGCAGGCCAGTGTCCCAGTGGCGTGTGGGCAAGACAGGCGCTGGGAGAGTGCGTGTGGGAACTCTGCTCAGGAAGCGAGCGGGATTTACTGGCTGGGCTGTAAATCCTCCCGCACAAAAGCCGCCTGTTCCCGGGACAGGATGCCGGCGGTTCCGCGCTTGTTCTGCCAGCCGAGCCTGGCGGATTAAGGACAATTGGTTCAGCCGTGACAGCAAAGATCAGGAATGTTAAACAATAAAACTGCCTCCAGTTGTTCTGGGCTCGCCGGGCTCCCCCGTCCTGCTCAGCTGGAGCCCACACGTTGCTCCCACGCACCCCCCCAGCCTCTGCCCTACCTCGCCTGGCCCCTGCGGGTGCGGGATGCCCGCCACGGCTGTCGGCAGAGCCACCGGCTAAGGAGCAACCTCCAGGCACAGACTCAGAAACGTCAGCTGGGAGGGACGGCAAGAGCTCAGCATGTCCAGACCCGGCACTGCAGCAGCGCCCCATAGACCTGGACACCCCCCGTCCCCGGCAGGGGTTTGGCCAACCCGTGTTAAAAACCTCCAGCGAGGAGACTGTCCAGCCTCCCCGGACGCCTGGGCCCCAGATTAGCTGCCCCAGAGTTAGGAAGTTTTCTCTAATATCTACCTGCAATCTCCCCGGCTCCAGAGTAATGGCCTTACATTGCTTGCGTCCAGGGAGCCCCCCGATCCCCAGCCTCTTTGGACCAGCTCTCTGCCCATGGGCAGGCTGGTCGCAGGGCCCCCCTCAGACTAAACCCGCCCCGCTGGGTTAACCTGGCCTCCTTTCCAACCCTTTGACACGGTTCCTGCTCTGCTCTGGACTCTCTTCGGCTAGTGGTGGCTCCTGGCAGGCCTGGCTCTGCCGGCTGCAGACAGCCCCCTGTGCAGCAAGCACTGGGGACCCCGCTAGCACCGGCCCTGCGCTGCCCCCGCCAGGAACACGGGGCTGGGGTGGTCCTGGCCGTTCAGCAGCGCTGCTGGCCTCGGGGAGAGGCACCCGCCCAGCCGGGGCAGGCAGGCGGGGAGGTGCTGTGCAGGGACCTGGGCTCTTTATTCTACTTCACACAAAACCAGCCAGGATAGGCCGAGACTGGGGCTAAAGCCGCTGCTGGAGGTCAGGGCTCCTGCCCTGCGCTGGGCTCTGCCCTCCGGGCTCTGCACCAGGCTCCCCGATTGCCACAGCCCTCCCACGTGCCCAGGCCCCACTCCTCACCCACAGCTGGGCTCTCCCCAGCTCGCTGGCTGGCTGGCGTTCTCCACCTGCTTTGTGGGGGTGAGATGCACTCTCTGTGGGGTGGGCTGCCCACCCCCCCCGGCTATTTCTGCGCTGACTGGCTGATGGATTTATGGTCCCGGCTTTCCCAGAGGGCTGCAGGACCGGGGGTGCCACCCGAGCGCCCTGGTGCTGGGCACCGCTGGTCTAATTCCCAGGGACTGCAGTGCCCCAAAGATGTTGGTGCCATGGCAAACGCACCCTTCACCCGCGTTCACCTGTTCGTAAGGACACCAGCCAGGAGGAAAAGCAGTTCCAGCCTCTGAGGCTGGCTTCCCCTGAGCCCCCAGCCCACCTTCCGGCCCGTAGCTGGAGGGAGTCTGCGAAGGAAACCCCTGGGGACAGGCTCGGAGCTGGCACCCAAGATGGGGATTCCTGTCCTCTGGGGGCGAGAGACGCGTTGGCTGAGCTGGGCTCGACCTGGGCTTGTTACAGTCGGAGCCTGTTTCACGCGGCGGGTCAGGTCCCAGCTGCAGCTGGGGCAGACACGTGGTTCCCGCTCTCAGGATCAGGACAAAGCCTCACTCCAGGAGCTGGAGCGGGGAGGAGTCATGATGGGACATCTCACTCCAGGAGCCTCCCTCGGTTCTTCCCAAAGTCTCGGACTTTGAGGCCCCAGGAAGGGAGTGGCGGGTGGAGTGGCCCCGCCCCTTGTTATTTGTCCACCAATTACGCCTCGGTTCCAACACACCAGTTTTGGTTCATTAATTTCTCCTTCCAGGGCTTTACCAAGCAGGATCTCAGCACAGGCCGTGAGCTGGGTCCGGAGGACTTTTGGTTTAGACAAATTCTGGCTCCTTTTTGTGCCTTTTCCCATCACCAGTGGTGGGTAGAGGGTCTGGTGGCGTCTCATGACCCTTGACAGCACTTCTCAGTGCTGAGCTCCCCACTCAGCCCAGCTCCCACGCCAGCTCCCACGCCAGTCCAGTGCCAGCTCCCATGCCAGCTCCCACGCCAGCTCCCACACCAGCATGGCGCCAGCTCGCACGCCAGCCCTGCGCCAGCTCCCACACCAGCATGGCGCCAGCTCCCACGCCAGCCCTGCGCCAGCTCCCACACCAGCATTGCGCCAGCTCGCACGCCAGCATTGCGCCAGCTCCCACGCCAGCCCAGCGCCAGCTCCCATGCCAGCTCCACCAGCTCCCATGCCAGCCCTGCGCCAGCTCTGCACCAACTCGCACGCCAGCTCCCACGCCAGCCCTGGGCCAGCTCCCACACCAGCATTGCGCCAGCTCTGCGCCAACTCGCACGCCAGCTCGCACGCCAGCCCTGCGCAGAGCAGCTCAGCTCAGCAGGACCCTGGCTGTTGTATTGCACTCCCTGGGGACCGTGTGAGCCCACGGTCGCTCAGCCCAGCGGGAGCAGTGAACCAGCACGAGGGGGGAATGGCCAAGTCAGCTCAAACCCCAGCTCCATGACTCCTCTGTGCAGCATCCCTCTCCCCCCCCGGCTACCTGAGCCCAGGCCAGCTCCCGCTGCACTCGGCAGCTGGGCAGGGTGCCGAGCACACAAGCCGTCCGTCCAGCGTGGCTCCTGGGAAGGTGAGGCAGGAACCCTTGGGAAGGTTCTCAGGGCACAGGCCCGGGGGAGCTGCGTTCTGCCTGCTGCGCTGTCTCTGGGACGATAGGCAGGGCCCGGGGAATGGCCTGCAGTGGGCCAGTGGCTGCGGGGCACCAGAAAGGAACACCCCTCTGCTGCTGGGTGGCTGCTCTCAGCACGTGTGCTGGGGCCGCTTGGGCTGGGGGCAGGAGCATAAGCCCCCGAGAGCGACTGGGGGGGCCAGAGGTTGTGTCCTGTCAAGGTGGCGTTCGGGTCGCTGCCTGTGCTGACAGCCAGTGTGCTGGGGAGGGTCCCGCCAGCTCATGCACGCACCAGACGCTAACAGGAGGGGCTCAGCTAGGCGGGCTCCTCTGCTCGGCCCCTCTGCTTAGCTCAGCCCTCTGCGTTCAGAGCAGCCACTCGGGCCTGGCTTGGCCCCAGTCGTCCCCTTGCGCTCACACGCACTGGAACTCACAGAGCTAAATGGGTGGGAACAAAGGGGGAAACACTTAGCACAAACAAGCAAATGTGGTGCCTGCCTGGGAGCAGCCAGGCCTTGTTCCCTGGCACACAAGGCTCCTGCCAGGGCCAGTTGCCATGCGGGGAGGAGACGCGCCTGTTTGCTGCACATACCCCACAGCCTGCATGGGGAGCGGGAACGTGAGCAGCGCATTTGCTGTGGGGCCTGCAGGCTCCTTGCACACAATCTCCCCCTTGTCTCCCTCCCGCTGGCCCAGCGCTAGCGTTAAACATTCATTAATTCCTCCTCCCGCCTGCGTTTGCAACTGGCCCCAGGTCCGTTTGCCAGGGCCTTGGGGGGCCAGGAACAAGGGACTGAATGAGGAGCGAGCGACTGGGGAGCAGCACAGCACAGACCAAGCCGGGCACCTGAAGCGGGGCATTTCTGAAACCACATCCTTCCCCTTCCCGCGAGCCCCAGCTCCCCGGCGGGCAGGGACAGGCCCGCCTTGTGGGGTGGCTGAGCGTGCTGCAGGCCTTGGGGGAAGGAAGCGGGCTGAGCTGGGTGTAGCCAAAGGAGCTGGCGGTGCAGGGGGCGAATGCGGCCCAGACGCTGAGATGCTGCCCCCCCCCCCAGCTTTGATTAGAGTTTCCTGTGCCCTGAGAGCTAAACCCCCTCCCCCCTCGCCGGCCGGAGCTGTGCAGAGTGGGACGAGAAAGCCCCTGCTGGCTGCCTGGGCAGTGGGCCCTGGTGCCTGGCTGAATGCCCCCATTCACGGGCTGTGACCAATGCATCGGTTCTGCACATTAGCAGACAGCTGGGTTTCTTCTGCGTGGTACAGACGCGGGGACAGAGCAGGTTTCACACCTGCTCGTGGTCTGTCTGCCTTTTGCCATGGCGTGGGGAGGGGCCCATGAGCAGGGGTTGGGGGGGGGCCTCCCCAGCGGGGAGAAGGTGATGGGCTAGACGAGTCCCGCCAAGCTGCAGCGTGTCAGTGGCCAGAGGCCCTGGTGCTTTTGGGGGGGGGGGGGGGGGGGGAGGGCGGCAGCGTAGGGTCCCGTACCCAGCCCAAATCTCCCGTGCTTGGCCCAGCCCCAACCACCCATGCCCGGCCCTGCCCGCCACCAACCTCCCATGCCTGGCCCTGCCTGCCACCAACCACTTGTACCCAGCCTGCCTGCCAACCACCCACGCCCAGCCCTGCCCGTCACCAACCTCCCGTGCCTGGCCCTGCCTGCCACCAACCACCTATGCCCGGCCCACCTGGCTCTGCCCGCCACCAACCACCTGCACCCGGCCTGCCCGCCAACCCCCCGCTTTCAGCCCTGCCTGCCACCAACCACCAGCACCCAGCCTGCCCGCCACCAGCAACCCGCACCCAGCCCCAACCACCCACGCCCGGCCCGCCAACCTCCCGTACCCAGTCTGGCCCGCCACCAACCACCCACACCCAGCCCAGTGCCAGCCACCTGCACCCAGTTCAACCCACTACCAGCACCCAGCCCGCTGGGCCCAGCAGCAGACACGGAGGTGGGGTTGTATCTGGGCAGCCACCAGCAGTGGCCATGCGTGAAGCCCAAGGTCCCTGGCAGGGCACACAGAGAAGAGATAGGCGGGACAAAGGGCTGGCGCATGGGCTGGTCGGCTGTGGACTGGGCACTCCCCGCCAGGGAGCGGCGATACCATGCCACAGGGGAGACCAATCGCAGCACAGGTGGCAAATCCTGGAAGCCGTGAGGGGTTCGAGGAGCAGCTGGTGACACCACCCCCTGGGCCCACCTGCAGCCCTAGTGCGCCAAGCTCTGCTCGCGGGGAGACCCGGCTGCCAGCGTCCTGCCCAGGCTGGGGGGTGACGACGAGGCAGGAGGCGAGTTAAGAGAACGGAGCAGCCCCCAGCACCGGCAGGAGGCGCTGGGTTAGCAGCACTGCACCGAGAGCTCGCCCCTAGCTGTGCCAAGCACCCCTTTGCCCCCGTCCCACGAGGGAGCGGAATTAGCGCCACGTCCTGTAGTGCTGGGCGAGCGTCTGGCGAGGCGTGGGGCTGCCCCACTTCACACCTGCCTGGGCACTCCCCAGCCCCTCACCTGCAGCAAGGAGCCTCACCTGTCCCCCCTGCCCCCCCAGGGCTGGGGACACAACGCGGCCCCAGCGCCTGTCCCCACAACCCCAGGGCAGCTGGCCACGAGGACATGGGGTCCATCCTCCCCCGCCTTGAACTCTCACGGGCACTGGCCTCACGTGCATGGGGCCGGCTGGGGCTGTGCGAATGAGGGGCAGGGCTCGGCTGCTCGGTGTTATACAGCCCCGGGCAGCCTGGGGCTGAGGATCCTCGGGCCGCTGTGATGCCCATTTGCTGTATAATCGGGGGGGGGGGGGGGGGGAGCTGCACAAGCTGGAATCAGGTAGCTGAAGCAGCAGGCTCTGCCCCCCGCCCCCCAGCAGTGGGGCAGCCCGGGCACAGCAGAGGTCCCTGTTCTCCCAGCAGCCCTGCTTGCAGGCTGCTTCCAGCAAGGCCCGTGGGGAATTAGTGACAGTTGCGTATGAACAGGCAGCGGCCTGCAGGGCTGAGCTGGCCGAGGGGCCAGTGCTTGCCCAGGCTGGCAGCACAGTGTGCCCGAAGCCAACCCCCATCCCCTAGCCTGTCTGGGGGGGGGGCTGTCCCCACCCCGAGGGAAAGGGCAGGCTGCAGCCGCAGCTGGGGCTGGGAGGATGAAAGAGGATCCTGAGGCGAACGGCCCAGCGAAACCCAATCCTGCCGGAGCGGAGGAGAGGCAAGGCCCTGGGGACTCCGGTGAAACCTAAACCCACAGCGCAGCAGGGCTCGGGGCAAGGGACAGCTGCAGCCCCCCCGCTGCTGGGTGCCCGGCTCTGGGCTGAGCTGGGGGGAGGGAACCAGGCCTTACAAGGAGCCAGCGTGAGACAGGCCGAGCTGGAATTCGCCCTCAGAGCTGCCCCACCCCCCCCCCCCAGCAGCACGTTCCGCCCCCCACGGGGCTGTGGCGGGGGTACAGGAAGGCAGCTCAGAGCCCCATAACTGGGGGCCGGCCAGGTGGGGAGGGGAGGAGCAGAGACACTCCAGGCTGCGGTGCTCAGCCCGGACATTTTTTCCCAGCCTGGGAGCAAGTGGCAGCTGCTGGATCAGTTTCAGGGGGACGCTGGTAGCGGAGGTCACGGTGGCTTAATGGAACAGCAGCTAAGGCAGAACAGATGCAGCAGCTCTTTGTGCGTGGGCGGGCCCCGGGCCACCCCTGCCCCCTGCCACGCACAGGGACACAGGTGCACACGGGCACGCTTGGAGCCAGCAAGCGCATCCGAATGCAGATGGCACCCAGAGCCCCTTGGCCCAGCGTCAGGCTCACAGCAGAGTCACCCGGCCCATGGTAGCCATGGCTCTGGGCGTACAGCGATTCGCGCCCTGGAAGGTGACAGCCAGCGGCAGGAGAGGGCACCCCACCAGCAGGAGCTCCTTCCATCACAGCCCGTGGGCCAGGAGCACCGGCCCTGCCCCTCCTGCGAAGCTGGGGCTCCCCTGCGGTCCTGCCCACTCTGCTGCGCTCTCCTGGGATTTAAGCCCACAGGAGCCACAGCAACCACCAAACCACGAGTGTTTGGGGCCGTGCTAGGCCCAGGGGCCTGCCTGCCTTTATGCACCCCAGGGCTCGGCCAGTCCCTGTCTGGGCAGGACGCTCTGCCCCCCTGCGGGACCATACTGCTCTCAGACTGCTGGCTGCAGCACGCCCACCCCAGGCAGCAGTTCTGGCACCGGGGGAGCTGGCAGCGCCCACTGTCGCTCTGCCCTGGAGTCAGCCAGGGCCCACTGAGCCAAAGGGGCTCCCAGGAGCCAGGCTCTCCAGGGGGCAGAACTGGCCACCTCTGACCAGGGAGCCTTTGGCCTCCCGTCCCGCCGCAGCCCAGCCAGCCCCCTAGGATCTGTGCCCCGGCCCCCAGGGCCACGCCGCAGCTGCTGAGGGTGAAGGTTTCTGTCCCTCCCAGCCGCAGATTTCCCAGTGGTGTCACGGGGGGAGGGGTGTGCCTCCCCCACCCCACTGAGCAAGGCAACCCCCAGCCCCAGGCAGCATTTACAGCAGCCTCAAAGCAGTTGGGTTTTGCTATGAATTAGCCACGGCCCCGGCCTGCTGCTTGGCTCACCACCCCCAGCCCAGCTCCTCTGTGGCCGTTAGAGGCACCAGCTGCCGCCTGTGATTGCTGTGGACCAGAGGGGCAGTGCCGGGAAGGGGCAGACTCTGCCCCCCCTCCCCCGGCTCCGGTGGGGATAAGCCCCAGGGGCTGAGCCCGCTTTCAGACAAGCCAAGGATGAGAGCAGGGCCCGGGGCCGATTAGCCAGGATGAGTCCCCGGCCCCAGAGACGGTGCCCAGGCCAAAGGAGCCAGGCGCTTGCTTTGGAGGCCCCACAGGCAGAAGCAGGAACCTGCAGCGAGGGTGAGGTGGGGGGGGGGATCCATGCCAAGGGGGAGACCCGGCAGGGGAGGGCTCCACGCCTGCCCAGGGCGTAGGATGCCGGCTGGACATGGAAGCCCATGCTGAGGGTCTGGCAGAAACGCTCATAACACTGCAGAAGCAGCACAGGGCGAGGAAGGAGGGGGCTCGGGACACGGCTCCAAGCCCCAGTTCACCGTGGGAAGGGTCCGTGCTTGGCCCGACACCTGGGCTCGGTGCATGGAGCAGCAGCCCCCACCCCTCCCCGGAGGCAGCCAAGAAACCTCCAGCAAGAGGCTCTATTCCAAAAATAATTTATCAAGGCGATATTTCATGTGCATTAGAGATGCTATGTACATAAATATTCCTCTCTCTGGCTATGTACAGGGCTAGGTGGGATGTGGGGGGGCGGCTGGCCGGCCCTGGGCAGGGCGCTCCCAGTGGGCGAGGGGGGGGGGGGGACCTGGCTCCCACTGGTACAGTATCACAACAATATGATTAAAAATTACATCAAACAAAACAAGCAGAGTTTCCCGGGCAAGGCCTGCGGGTGGCCCCAGGCAGCCCCTCTGGGCACCGAGCCCATGCCCATGGGCTGACACGAGTTCACTCTGCCCTGCGGGGCGACGTCGGGTTCGGGGCCAGCTAGCGCATTTGGGGGCCGGGCAGCGCGGGAAGGCCCAGGGTGCCCTGACTGCCTGGAGGGCAGACGCCAGCAGGAGGCTGGGGAGGGTGTGGGGGGGGGCACACGGAGTCCCCAGGCCAGCCGAGGACAACCCCTCACAAGGAGCAGGTCCCGTGGCTGGGATGGTGGGGCGGGGGCAGGGGCCCAGAGACACTCCTGCTGCTCAGCTGTCTCCAGGGCCCTGCGGCGGGAGGAGGGCAAGAGCTGCCTCGTCATTCCCAGCCCCGCTGCCAGGCTGTCCAGCCCCCCAGAGCCAAGGCGCCCTGGGCAGCCCCTCACGTCCTCACGCTGCGGTAGGAGAAGAGGCAGGGGCTGATGGGCAGGGGGTCGTGGGTGAAGACGGAGTCGTCGGAGGAGCAGGTGCTGGTGCTGTCCTCGCAGGAGGGGGAGTACTGCTCGAAGGGCACAGACAGGTCCAGGTACTGCGGGAGGGAAGAGCCGTCAGCGTCGCAGGGGGCGTCCTCCCAGAGACAGGGCAAGGCCCAGACACACCAGGAACCCCCCGGCCGCCTTCCTGGGCCACATGCCACAGGGCCTGCCTGCTCTGCAAACTCACCTCCTCGGAGACCGCTGCCAGGATCTTGTCCAGCCCCTCCACCAGCTGCTTGAAGGTCGGGCGCTGGGAGGGGACGGCATGCCAGCACTCCCTCATCAGCATGTACCTGGCAAGGCAGGGCAGGGCAGAGAGCTGTCAGCCAGAGGAACCCGTGCCCCCCTCCCCCGCATGCCGGGGCAGCGCGGGTACTCACAGCTCATGGGTGCAGTTGGAAGGCTTGTCCATGCGGTGCCCTTCTTTCAGCAGCTTGAAGAGCTCTTCCACCGGGATCCCAGGGTACGGGGAGCCCCCCAGCGTGAAGATCTCCCACATCAGAATCCCAAAGGACCACCTAGGAACAGGGCAAGGATCAGGCCCAGGCACTGTGGGCATCACTGGAGCACCGCCATTACCAGGGCCATGGCCAAGCAGTGCCATGAGCCCAGGCACAGTGTGCTGGGGGTGCCAATCTGCCCTGTGTTAGTCGGAGAGCGGGGCACACGCCACACCTTGGTGTGTGCACAGGGGCTGCCCTCGGGGCCCGATGCCCTCAGCCGCCCTCACCCCAGGCCCAGCCCGTGGCAGCGCAGCCGGACTCACACGTCGCTCTGGTGCGTGTACACTCTGTCAAATAGGGCTTCGGGCGCCATCCACTTCACGGGCAGCCGGCCCTGCAGGGAGAGGACAAGCCCTCAGCCTACGGCTGCCGCTGCAAGGCGACATGCCTCCCCGCCCCCCTCCTGGCCCTCGGCATCTCCCGCCCGGCTCCCCTCCCGGGCCAGCCCTTGGCACCCCCCGCCCCCCTCCCGATCCGGCCCCCTCCTGGCCCTCGGCACCCCCTGCCCCACCCCGGCCCTCGGCATCTCCTGGCCCCCTCCTGGCCCTCAGCACCTCCCGTCCCGTCCCG
>NW_020664980.1:19253975-19254808 GCF_002925995.2 Terrapene triunguis | reverse complement strand
CCCGGCTCCCCTCCCGGCCCAGCCCTCGGCACCCCCCGCTCTCCTCCCGGGCATCGGCATCCCCCGCCCCCCTCCTGGCCTGTGGCACCCTCTGCCCCGCCCCCCTCCTGGCCTGGCCCTCGGCACCCCCGCCCCCTCCTGGACCTCGGCACCCCCACCCCACTCACATTGCTGGTCTTTTTGTAGTAGTCGATGTCGTGGACGTCCCGGGCCAGGCCGAAGTCAGCGATTTTCAGCACGTTCTCCTCCGTGACCAGCACGTTGCGGGCGGCCAGGTCCCTGTGGATGCACTGCAGGGAGGGGGTGTCTCAGGGCTGGGGTGGGGGGGGCCCCGAAACCCGCAGCCGGGGCCTGGCCAAATACGTCTCTCCCATGACCTCCGACCCGCCCCATGGACCAGGAGCCTCCCACCCCCACCTGGTGCCACCTGAGCCTGCCCAGGACCTGCATGGCAGAGCCGGGTCCCAGCCAAGGCTCCAGTCATGGGCTGGGGGAGGGGGGACAATCTGGCCCAGGGCTTGTTAACCCTTTAGTGGCCTCTCCCAAGCTCCGTGGCCCAGAGCAGGGAGACATGTGGGGAGCTGTTCCACTGAGAGCGGTTTGTGCCACGGCCTCGGCTATGGGCAGCCCCCTGGGTTTCCCTGCGTTCGACAGCGCGCACCCCCCTTTGCCCTCATAAGGCCCAGCAGAGACGCTGGAGCAGGCCAGCTTGCTGGAACTTCCCTGATGGCAACCCCCTGTCCCTTCCCACAGGAGGAACGCTGCTCAGTCTGCCAGGAGCCAGGGCCACCCCCCATTCCCAGCCGGCGCCCCCGGAGCCAGGGCCACCCCCC
>NW_020664980.1:19252514-19253965 GCF_002925995.2 Terrapene triunguis | reverse complement strand
CCCAGCCGGCGCCCCCGAGCCAGGGCCACCCCCCATTCCCAGCCGGCACCCCCGAGCCAGGGCCACCCCCCCGGAGCCAGGGCCACCCCCAGCCGGCGCCCCGGAGCCAGGGCCTTACCCTCTTCGACTCCAGGTACTCCATGCCGCGGGCCACCTGGTAGCCGCAGGAGACCAGGTCCTTGAAAGAGAGCTGCTCCTCGGGCATGGCGCCGATGTCGAAGGTGTAGTCAGGCGTGGGGGGGCGCCGGGCACGCAGGAACTCCCGCAGGTTCCCCTTGGAGGCAAATTCCACCAGCACATACAGTGGCCCTGTGGAGACGGGCCATCAGGTGGGGCTTAAGGTCTCTGGGGCCTCCCTCTCCTGCCCCCCTGCCCGAGCACAACCCCCTTCCAAGGGGTGGCAGCGCCCCCCCTCCACCTCAAGCGCAGTCTGCTCCTGGGACGAAGTGGGAGGGTTTCTTGTTTTTTTTTTTCTGTTTTCCAGTGGGTTGCATGCAGAGGTGGTGGGACTCAGTTTCCCTGGGTGTTACTGGTTTAACGAGGTGAGGGGAGAAGGAGTTTGTTGTTACAGAGGACCGGAGAGGGAACTTGGGACCCCAGCCAATGGCCTGGAAGATGGACACCCCAGCGACCGGTGACCTGACGACCCAAAGACGCAGCGCAGGAGTCGCAGCTGGTTCTGGCCAGTGGGAGGACAATGGGCTGTGAAGAGAGGACCCCGGTGACCTGACCAGCTGGTTCCAGCCAGAGGGGCCAGAGGACAGAAGAGAGGAGAGGAGGCCCAGGCCACCCTGTTTACAACCCTGTTTCCCTGGAGAGAAGACAATGGACAGAGGGGGGGCTTGGGGCCGGAGATATCAGATGCCCAGCTGGGAAGCAGGGGGGCTCGGGGCTGGAGAGGGGGAGCAGGAAGAGCCCACCTGGATGCAGGGGAGACTGGGATGTGCTGGGCTGGGGAGGCCAGGCCTGAGGCTGGAGAGTTTCCTGTGCTGGGTTCAACGCTCAATAAACCCTCTTGTGTGACACTGGCGGAGAGTCGCTCCGGTCTGGAGAACAGGGCGAGGGGGGGGGGGATTACTCCCTTTCGGGGGGTGGAGGCCCCGGGGGTCCAGAGCGAGGGGACTCCCTGAGGGGCCCATGGCAGAGACAGACATGCTAAGGCTCAGAGAGGTGCGGCTCCAGGAGGTGGAGGGGTCTGACCCCGAGAGAGAGTGGACCCCCGAGAAGGGCTGTCGCTCTGAAAAGGGCACCCCCCACGGACAGCACGGGGCCAAGAGTGGACACGACCTGGGAGTCCGTGACAGCTCCCCCCCTGCTTTGAGTTCAGCAGCCCCCCGCCCTGATCCCCCAGCAGCCCCACCCGGCCCCAAGCATGGCAGTGAACCCCTCTCCCTTGAATAGAACAACCCCCACCCCAGCACAGCAGCCCCTCTCCCCGCCCCCCCCCCCCC
>NW_020664980.1:19232879-19237514 GCF_002925995.2 Terrapene triunguis | reverse complement strand
ACACTGTACACACACACACAGACACCCACACACACACTGTACACACAGAGACACCTCCCCCACACACACACTATTTGCAGAGATGAACCAGCCGCTGGTTGCCGTGTGGGACACCCATCTCACACCCTGGCTGCTGGCGTCGGGAGGAAGGAGCCTGCCCAGCCGGTGCTGGGCTGGGGGTGAGCGGCTCACCAGGAGCAGGGCCTCCTTGTAATTTAAGTCTGAGACACGGAAAGGGGAAGTGATTTGCCCGAGCTCACCGGACGGGGCTGGGAACAGACCCCAGCGCCCTGCCCTTGGACCCAGCATCAGAGCCGGCCTCGGCGTTCAGCTCGCTGCTTGATTGGCCCATTCATGGGGCTCAGCCTGGAACTTGGCTCTCTGTGTGACCCTGCAGAAACCACTCGATATCTGCTCTGCACTGAGGCTTTTCAAACTGCTGCTTGTTTGGGTGGGGGAGAGGACACTGCTTTTATTTTCAGGGCATTTTCAAACCCAGGAAAATAGAAACAAATGAGAGTTAAAATGTGTATGGAATCCAAAGCGCTGGCTGGGTGGATTCAGTCCCGGGCCTCAGCTGAGAAGTGTCCTTTCCCTTTGGATTTTTCTCATCTCTTTGGGCTGTGTCCGGTACAGCCGGGTGACGGGCAGGTCGGGCTGTGTCCCGTACAGATGGGTGACTGAGTGATGGACAGGTTGGGCTGTGTCCGGTACAGCCGGGTGACTCTGGGTGATGGGCAGGTCAGGCTGTGTCCCATACAGCTGGGTGACGGGCAGGTCGGGCTGTGTCTGGTACAGCCGGGTGACTCCGCGGGATGGGCAGGTCGGGCTGTGTCCGGTACAGCCGGGTGACGGGCAGGTCGGGCTGTGTCCCGTACAGATGGGTGACTGAGTGATGGACAGGTTGGGCTGTGTCCCATACAGCCGGGTGACTGGCAGGTCGGGCTGTGTCCGGTACAGCCGGGTGACTCTGGGTGATGGGCAGGTCAGGCTGTGTCCCATACAGCCGGGTGACTCACAACATTCTTTTTACTTCCATTTTCTCCGTTACTCATTGTACGAGCCAGGACGTAACTGTGCTGGATTCCACACAATGGAGCAACGCAGAGGGATGGAACCAGGTCCTTAACTAAAGTATGAATCCCCTGGTTAATGCATGTGCAGCTCCTGGCGCAAGGAGTGGGTGTATAAGTGCTGAGTGTTACACCAGGTAGTCGTTATACCACACCCAGCGGGTGCTAGGTCCCGGGCAGACAAATAAAATATGCAGCCCCTGCCCCAGATGACTCAACATCCGGAGCCAGACCCAAGTGGACACAAAGCCAGGAGGGGGAGGAGGAGGGAGGTTCTGGCAGGCGCCGGCGGGCGAGGCACATGGCACCCTGCTTCGGGCTTGTGTTGATTGCTCCAAACTCGTAAAGCCGGCGTCTCCGTGAGGCTGGGCATAAGCCGACACCGCTGATCAGCATCTAAGTGCCTGGGAAACTCCCCCACTGGGCCAACCGGGTCACGTTGGCTCATCCTTACTGAGGTGCTGAGTGATAATAATCAAATCCACGTCAAAACCCTGGAGAGACATTTACACGCACAGCCCCAGGGCAGGACCCAGCAGCCTCAGCAACATGCCTCTAGCGCCCAGGGCACCGTGCGGCCCGGCCCCCTCCCGAGCTCTCGTGTGCACCAGCTCGGGCCGGCTCCCGGCTGCAGGCCCAGGCCGCGAGCGCACGGCGAGCGGGGGCGGCAGTGCCCTGCCGAGGGTCCCGCCTGCCAGCCTGGCTGCCGTGGAATTCTCCGGGTGCCACCTCCTGCTCCCCCCCCCACTAGCCCAGCGTGCACATGGCAGAGGCAGCTCGGTGGCTAATTGCTGGTGTAATTAGCTGAGCCATTATCGCTGCCAATGCCATAAAGCGGCTGTGACCCTCATTAGGAGCCCATTAGAGACTCTCATAAACTCTGGAGCAGGGAGCCTGGGGTTTAAACAGCCCTAATCCCACCAATAAACACGTCTGCTGAGACTTCCTGTCAGAGCTGCCAGGGCTGGGGCACGGGGCAGGGCAGTGAATCAGGGGCCCTCCCTTAGCCCCCCTGGACACGCCACTGCCCCACTGCCTCTCTAGCCTGCCCTGCAGTGCTGGGGCCTTGGCGTGAGCCCCGCCTGCTCGAACCTGTCGGGGAGAAACCTGCCTATGGATCCCCCTGGTGTAGACAGGCCCTGGGGCCCCTCCCTGCGCCCTCACCCACCCCCCTCCCAGCCTGTGAGAGGACTGCGCAGCCCAGGCACTGGGGGGGGGGCAGTTTTGTTGCTGATCCTTGGAGCTTTCTTTGCTCTTCTGGGTATTTTCTCTCTTGGGGCTGCTGCAGCAGGGCTGGGGAGGTGAGGATGGCGCAGGGGCTCTCGGCACCCCCCACATACAGGCTGGAGAACAGCCAAGTTCTGCTGCCCTGGGAGCACCCTGCCCCCCACCTCGCAGGACTCAGCGGGACCCAGCTAGGGGGCGGGAGGCCCTCGTTCAACGTTACAGGGCCCTGCGCTTGGGCCCGCCTGCGTCTGTGCAAACGAGGCCAGGCCCTGCCAGACACGACACCAAGATCCTGAGGCCGGGACTTTGCCAGGGGCTTCCCCACGGCCCCTAGACTCCCGGTGCCCAAGGCCAGCAGAGCCTGTGACTAGTCTGCTGTGCTGCAGAGCACAGGCCACGGGCCGACCCCGCTATCGCCCCCGTGGGCCCTAGAGCCGCCGCCCACGCCTGGGCCAGGGGCTGCTGGGCCAGGGGCTGGTTCCACCAGGCTGCAGCACGTCATGTGACAGGGATCATGTCAGTCAACTCCTACTGGCTTCATCCAGGGGAGCAGGGGGTCCCCATCCTACAGCCCCCCCACCCCCCGCAGCAGGGGCCCTGAGCGGGATGGGGGCGGGTCCATGTGCAACTGCTCCCTGCAAGCGCTGAGCCCAGCGCCGGGCACCCCAGCCAGCCGCACGTGGGAGAGGCAACCGAGGCAGAAAGCAACGCCCCCACCCACACCCCGCACTCCCAGGCGGCACTGCAGGAGGCCCAGGGAGGAAGGTGCAGGCAGGGTGCCACGGGGAGCCGGGCTGGGCTTGGCACACAGGATGGGTGCCCATGCTGGCAGCAGGTCCTGGAGCTACAACCTGGCTCCATGTACCCCACAGGAAGGGTCAGGTGCCCCCAGCTGGGACGAGACGTGGTGCCTTGCGCCAGGGCTGACCCGAGCCCAGAGGCAGAGTCGGCAGCGTCTCAGAGGTGCTGGGGCAGAGCCCCCCAACCCCAGTCTGCAGGGGAGGGGGGTCGGCCAGGGCGTGCTGAACCTGGCACACGCGGGGACCAAGGTGTGACATTGACATAATCTGGGACCATATAGAACATGGTTGCAACCAAAGTCATGTAGTGGCACCAAATCTTGTATAAAGGGGGACAAATGAGGTGTCTAAGACAAGGTTATGGTTTGCTGGTTATGATTATGCTGTCTGTATATGTGTATCAATTTTGTAGCTGAAGTTATGAATATTGGCTCTAGACTGTCTGTATTTCAAACTTATGGTGTGCTTCTGGGAGACATTCCAGACAAGTTGGTGTCAGCTCTGCCTAGCCTGCTGGATGGCCCATTAAGGACCATCAGCTACAACTGACCCATTGAGAGAAGGCAGATACGCCTTGTGACTCAGCAAAGTATGCAGGGACTGGCCCATGTGACTCCAGACTCCATTTTGCTGTAATTTTCCACAGTAAGAACAAAGAGGTGTTCTTACACCTGGAAAAGACTATAAAAGGCTGATGCCTCATCTCCATCTGGTCTTCAATCCTGCTTCATACCTCTGGAGGGACTTTGCTACAAACTGAAGCTTTGAACAAAGGACTGAGGACCCATCCCAGCTGGGGATGTTCCAGAGACTTGATTTGAACCTGCAGTTTATTCTATCGCTGCTACAAGCCTGAACCAAGAACTTTGCCATTTCTGTATGTAATTGATTCCATTTAACCAATTCTAGCTCTCATCCATAACTTTTTCCTTTTATGAATAAACCTTTAGATTTTAGATTCTAAAGGATTGGCAACAGCGTGATTTGTGGGTAAGATCTGACTTGTATATTGACCTGGGTCTGGGGCTTGGTCCTTTGGGATCAGGAGAACCTTTTTTCTTTTACTGGGGTCTTGGTTTTCATAACCATTTGTCCCCATAACGAGTGGCACTGGTGGTGATACTGGGAAACTGGAGTGTCTAAGGGAATTGCTTGTGTGACTTGTGGTTAGCCAGTGGGGTGAGACCAAATTCCTCTTAGTCTGGCTGGTTTGGTTTGCCTTAGAGGTGGAAAAACCCCAGCCTAGGGCTGTAACTGCCCTGTTTTAAGCGATTTGTCCTGAATTGGCACTCTCAGTTGGGTCCCGCCAGAACCACATCCTTACACTAGGACCTGGCACCCGCCCAACCCTCCCCTTCCACGGGCACCCACCCAACCCTCCCCTTCCACGGGCACCCGCCCAACCTCTGCCCCACAGGCACCTGCCCAAACCCTGCCACACAGGCACCCGCCCAACCCCCCTTCCACGGGCACCCGCCCCACAGGCACCCGCCCAACCCCCCCCTTCCATGGGCACCCGCCCAACCCCCCTTCCA
>NW_020664980.1:19201976-19232779 GCF_002925995.2 Terrapene triunguis | reverse complement strand
CTGCCCCACAGGCACCCGCCCAACCCCCCTTCCACGGGCACCCGCCCAAATCCCGCCCCATGGGTGCCACACAGGCCCCCCCCGCTCCTATGCATGTGCCCCCAGGAGCAGCCCGTCCAGCAGCACTGCCCTGCTGAGCTGGCCCGGGCGCAGGGCAGGGCACGTGGCCACGCCACGGGGAGGGTGTCCCGGCCGGGCACAGCTCAGCGTCTGCAGTCCAGGTACTGCGGTGGCCGGGCCGGCTCTATTGCGCTGCCAGCTCGCTCCCAGCCAGGGATAGGGCTGCTCTGGCGCAGTGCATGCTGGGACTTGTAGTGTCTGCAGGCCGCAGCTCCGCTAGGGCACAGCAGCTGCACCTGCCGAGCCCCCGGCCGCCCAGCGCTGCTGCAGGACTTCCCCCGGGGCTGGACGGGGGCTGCTCCTGGGGGCTGCTCACGGCCCCTCCCCTCAGGTGGGGAGATGTAACTGCCCGTCCTGCGCCCTGCGGGGTGGTCCAGCCTGGCCTAGGGAGCTGCAGCAGCCCCTCCCCCCCGCAAGCCTGGATCCAATTGGCGCTAGGGTGATCCCCCCGCCCCAATTACAACCAGATTTGAGTGGTGTGTTTGGAGCTGGAGCCAGCGTCTGTGGCGAGGGGGAACCAGCCTCCCCCTCCCTGGAGCCATGGCTGGAGCTCTGCACACACACAGTTCGCTGCTGCTCCCTGGCGCCGTGCCAGCCCGCGGGTTCCCCTGGCCCTGCTCCTGCTCGCTACCGACCCGATCCGTCTGCAGAGCAGCTGCCCCGGCCAGACGCATGGGCCCTGCTGCCCCAGCCGCCCTCCCGGGACGCCTGGAGCCAGCTATGGAACGGGGCCGGGGAGAGCTGGGGGGCTGCCTCCTGGGTGTGGGGATGGGCTCACGGGCAGGGGACACAGGGGTCCCAGCCCCAGGTGCTCTGAGGGAGGTGTAGGACCCCGCAGGGAAGGTGGGGCGACCCACCCCTCATGCTGGTCCCTACTAGCCAGAGGCCAGGTGAGCTCCGATGCGCTGGGCCCAGGACGAAGGGGGAGGCGCCTTTGCCCCCCCAGCCAGGGCAGAGCTGAGTGTGGGGAACGCAGCCCTGCCCAGCCCTTAACCCAGCCCCAGGCAGCTGGGGGAGATCCCAGGGCAGCCAGGAAACAGGCCGTGGGGCAGTGCCAGCCCACACCTGCAGGGGCAGAGCTGGGGCACCGCATCTTCACCCCCCATGTGGGAAAGCTCCTCCCCGCCTCTGCTTGGAGCTGGGCCTGGACGGCAGAGCAGGCGCCTCCTGCCTTGCCCTGGGGGCCCTGAGCTGTGATCCCCCCTTGCTATGCCTGAGCCCCCAGCCCCACACGCTGCCCCAAGGACTAGGAGCCTCACCATTGGCCTGTGCTCCACACCAGTCAGACCAACAAGGACTGGGACCCTGTCCTCCCCCCTCCCCCCCCAGGAGGGGCAGGTACGGTGTGTGCCCAAGAGACAAGGCGCGTGAGGTCAAAGCTTCTACTGGGGGGAGCCCGGCGGTGGCCGCCCAGAGCTCTCTGCAGGCTGGACGGGGCACCCCGTGGCTGGTGGAACAGGAGTTACCGCGTGTGCAAGGGACCGTTGGAGGCAGCGTGGTTCGTGTGCACGTGGGCGTGGCTGTCGCTGTGCGAGCGTGTACGTGCGGATGGGCATGTGCAGGCGTGTACGATGTGTGTCTCTGCATGCACAGGACTGGGCGGTGTGTCTCTGTGTGTGCAACTACATGCGCACGTCCGTGTGTCTGTCACGCCGCCATGTGTCTGCGTGTGCCCAGGGAGGGGCACAGGGGCCAAGGCTGTGTCCATCTCCAGGATTTGCTCCACCGGCCCCCCAACCCCCCCACCCCAGCCGTACCTCATCCCTGCTCCTCTGTGTGAAAGCCCCAGGTTTGTGCTGCGGTGGCAGCGAGCTGCCTGGTACCAACAATATTTCTCTTGGGCGGCAGCCGTGGCCGCGGGGAACACAGCAGCCCTTGTGCTGGCCTGGGCCGTGAGCTGCGGCCGCTTCCCCTCTGCCGCTCCCGGCCCGCTTAGACCCGTGGGCGGCCGAGCCGGCTCCGGGGCCCCTTCCTTCGGGAAGTTTCTCTTGGCCTCTCCTGACTCCTTGTCCAGGACACCAGCACCCCTTGCCCCAGAGCCCCCAGGCCTGACGTGAGCCGTCCAGAGCACCCCTGCCCACACCATGGCCCAGGGGTGCCCAGAACAGGCCTGGTCCCCACAGCCCCGACCGCCGAGTCAGTGAGGGAACCGGCCTCGGGGGGTGGCCCAGCGCCGAGAGAACCAGCCCAGCCCAGCCCAGTCCAAAGGCTCCCAGCTCCCTCCAGGTATTTGGCCTTGAGAAGCGTCAGCTTTACGGCCTTTGGCCGCTTCCCACAATCCCTGTTACCTGCAGGAGGGTCCTGCTGGGAGTGGACGGAGCCGAGACCCCAGCCCGCAGCGCGTGGGTCGGGGCCCTGAGGAGCTGCAGGCAGCTTGGGGGAGAGGCAGAAGGCTGGCGCCCGGCCCCAGTGCCATCCCCGGGAGCCAGGGGTCCCCACTGGGAATTCCCTTCTGCCCCCTCCCTGCCTGGCCTGTTGGATCAGAGCCGGGGGCCTTCGCTGCGGCGGGCAGGTGGGGGCACCGGCGCCTGTGGGCTCCCCGCAGGGACGAGCTCCCAGCAACACACGCTGTGGCTGGTGAATGGCGACTACAGAGCATTAGTCATGGAGCCAGGGCCTGTGCCAGTCCCTCTGCCTCTCCCGGGGGGGGTGTCTCTGTCCCCTCACCCCCTATCCAGGCCCCGCTCCCCCAGGGACTGTTATCAATCGGTAGCTACAATAACTGATTCCCTGTTAAGGTTTAACCAGGCGCCATCCCAGCAAACATTAACCCAGGGGCTGGGGAGGCAGGCGGCTCAGGGGAGCTCCAGGCAGGGCCAAGCCGGGCTCGGCCCCTCTCCTGTGCCCAGAGCCAGGCACCTGCACTTAGCAGCTCCCTGCCTTGCTGCCTTGTCGGCTGGGGGAGCCTGGCCCCGGCTCACTTCACGGAGAGGCCCCTGGCCCTTTCGGGAAGGGACTGGGTCCCCTAGTACGGAGGATGCACAGAGCTCGCGTCCGCTTGGCCCTCACCCCCCGCCCGGCACAGCTGCTCCTCACCAACAGGCGCCAGAGCCCCAGTCCCTGGGCACCCCCTTGAGTGGGGCCTTCACCCCAGAGCCGCCGGCTGTGTGGGAGGGGCAGAGCCAGAAACTGCCCTATGCAGGTCCGGCGCTTCCATTTAGGCGACCTAGCCCAGCCCTGGGCTCCACCCCACAGCCCTGCCGACACCCCTCACTCCCGACTCGCAGCCCCTGCTTCCCCAGCCCTGGGCTCCACCCCACAGCCCTGCCGATGCCCCTCACTCCCGGCCCGCAGCCCCTGCTTCCCCAGCCCTGGGCTCCCCACAGCTCTGCCGGTGCCCCTCACTCCTGACTCGCAGCCCCTGCTACCCCAGCCCTGGGCTCCCCCCACATCCAAAGAGAAATGGTGCCAGCACTGCCCCCCCCAATTTCAGGATCCCTGAGCATTTTGGGGGGAAGGGCACCCCACAATCCCTCACTTCTTCTATTCGGAGGCACTCAGCAAAACCTACGCTTCACACCCCATGCCAGGGACCTCATCGATTTAGCTCCTGGGGCAGCAGCGCCAGGGATGTCTCCAGTGCCAGTCACAGCCAGAGCGTCCCCCGCCCCCAACCCCCTGCCTTACAGAGGAGCCCACGACCAATGGAGAAGCAGGCTGAGGTGAGAACAGAGGGGGTGGCTGGGGGCCTGAGCCCCCCCCCCCCCTCAACACCCCATAGCCCAGCCAGGATCACCCACCAGGGGCAGCTCCAGCCAGCAACACCTCGGCTAGCAGGGATGAGCTCAGGGACCCAGGTCTCCGTGGGAGGAGGGGGGCGGCGTATCTGTGTCCCGCCCCCCCAGCGCAGAAAAGGCCCCCACCTGCGAGGCCTGGGGCAGCCCCCTCCCATAGGAACCCCAAACAGTGCCAGTGCCCCAGGCTCACCCCACAGGACCCCCAGCCTGTTGCCATGTCTGGAGGGGCCCGAGGCCCTGCTCACCTGTGCCTGCGAGAGCTGAGTTGAGAGGAGTCGCCCCCCACCCAGGGACTGCTCCCACCCTGCGAGCTAATGCAGCTGGGCTACTCCAGTCCCAGCCAGGGCTGGTAGGATGGGCCCTGGCAGAGGCCCTGCAGCTCGGGGAGCTGCGGGCGCCCGTCTCTGCCTGGGACGCAGCAGCTCCAGGCCAGTAACAAACCCCACCCAGGCCAGGGTCTCAAGGAGGGGGACCGGCTTGTGTTTGCCCCAGGGCTGAACCCAGAGGACTAGTTCCCTGCCCCGTTGTGCCCCCTGCCTGGCCCCCAGGAACGGGTTTTTCAGCCCGTCTGCCTGCTGAGCTGGGGGGAGATTCAAGCCAGGGAGTGGTGACCTCTGGAGGGGGGAGCTGGAGAAAGGCCGGTGGCCTGGATGACACTGCCAGGGAGCCAGGCGGGGGGGGGGGGGGGGGCAGCAGGTGCCTTTACTGCGAAGGGGGCACGAGGCACTCGGGGGACAGGGATTTGATGGACTCTGGCTGCCCTCCTGTGGGCAGAGGAGGTAGAGCCCTGTCCTGATTGAACACCCAGCTCCAGGGGCCGAGCCAGGCGCTGCCCCCCACAGCGCAGGCAGAGGGTGGGCAGCAGTGTCTGCTCCCGGCCTGCAGCCCCTGTGCTGTCCCATGAGATTCCTTTGCCTGGCAGATCCCAGGGCCAGAACTGCCCAGACCTTAGCACATACCCAGCAGCTGTGGCCTGGTCCAGCTCACACACGCACAGAGTAGCTCCAGGGCTTGTGTGCACAGCTGTGGGCAGCAGGCCCCCGGCGCAGCACTGCTCTCTGCCGAACACGGCGCAGTCACGCACAGCACCAACTCCAGCACTCGGCGGGAGAATCAAACATCCAGGAGATGCACCAGCATGCTGCTAGGCTGGGCCCTGCCAGATCCACCCCCTTCCCCGGCCGCACTGCACTGGCCCTGCAGGACTGGGAGGGGCAAGGACCACGCAGAGCAGAGGCAAATGTGGCTGCCTGGCTTTGGCAGGGGAAGATAGCGAGTCCAGTTAGCCCCGTAGGCCATGGCTGCTAAGCCCTAGCCCACTCCTTGACCCAAAGCCCCAGTGGCCGAGGACCATGGCTTGGGGGAGTTGCCAAGAGCAGGCCCTGGGCTCCAGGACTGACGCTCACGGTGTGGAAGCGAGTTGAAATGTGGACAGTTGCAAAGGGTGGTGACGGCAGACCAGCCGCCAGCTCATGCCAAGGTGCCCCCGTCTCCCCTGAACATGGACATGGACAGCCCGAGCAACCTGGCTCACCAGACACGTATCAGAATGAGCAGAAGGGGGTTAGTGTTTCGGCTTAGGCGTGTGCATTGCAGCCTGCGTTAATCTCACTTGTAACAGCTGCAGCTCATAGGCCAAGGCGATAGTGGAGTGTTGGAGTGAAATTCACCAGATAGGAGGGGCATTAACTGGTGAGAAGGGCTGGTTCCCCACAGGTGCCAGGTCCACCCCACAGGGAAGGCCCAGCGACACCAGAGGGACAAGAGTAGAATATTAAAGGGAACAAGACTTGGTTGTTTTCTTCCCCCACCCCCATAAGAACGGCCGTACTGGGTCAGACCAAAGGTCCATCTAGCCCAGTATCCTGTCTGCTGACAGTGGGCAATGCCAGGTGTCCCAGAGGGAGTGAACCTAACAGGTAATGATCAAGTGATCTCTCTCCTGCCATCCATCTCCACCCTCTGACAGAGTCTAGGGACACCATTCCTGACCCATCATGGCTAATAGCCATTAATGGACTTAACCTCCATGAATTTATCCAGTTCTCTTTTAAACCCTGTTATAGTCCTAGCCTTCACAACCTCCTCAGGCAAGGAGTTCCACAGGTTGACTGTGCGCTGTGTGAAGAACTTCCTTTTATTTGTTTTAAACCTGCTGCCTATTAATTTCATTTGGTGGCCCCTAGTTCTTGTATTATGGGAATAAGTAAATAACTTTTCCTTATCTACTTTCTCCACATCACTCATGGTTTTATATCTCTATCATATTGCCCCTTAGTCTCCTCTTTTCCAAGATGAAGAGTCCTAGCCTCTTTAATCTCTCCTCATATGGGACACGTTCCAAACCCCTAATCATAGACTCACAGAATATCAGGGTTGGAAAGGACCTCAGGAGGTATCTAGTCCAACCCCCTGCTCAAAGCAGGACCAATCCCCAATTTTTGCCCCAGATCCCTAAATGGCCCCCTCAAGGATTGAACTCACAACCCTGGGTTTAGCAGGCCAATGCTCAAACCACTGAGATGAGGCAACCATATCTGTACGCAGTATTCAAGATGTGGGCGTACCATCGATTTATATAAGGGCAATAATATATTCTCTGTCTTATTCTCTATGCCTTTTTAATGATTCCTAACATCCTGTTTGCTTTTTTGACTGCTGCTGCACACTGCGCGGACATCTTCAGAGAACTACCCACAATGACTCCAAGATCTTTCCAAATTAGTTGTAGCTAAATTAGCCCCCATCATATTGTATGTAGAGTTGGGGTTATTTTTCTCCAATGTGCATTACATCCCCCTGCCCCCCCCGAGTCTTGCAAGTGAATTCCTCCCAGCAGGAGGGGGAAGGGCCTGAGGAAACGGAGGTGATTGCAACTTGGGCTCCAGGGCCAAGGCATACTAGGCATTGGCCAAAGAGCCCTGGTGCTGGACAGAGCTCGCTTATGACAGGAGCTGATCCCTGCTGAAGCTTCACCTGGGAACTCACTGGTGAGAGTTCACCTGCTTCAATCTTGTGAATAACTCCTTTCTTTTCCCTGGATAATAAACGTGTAAATAATTACAGGCTTGGCTACAAGCCTTGTCCTTGCGGTGAGATCTAGGGGGCAATGGCCTGGGGTAAGCAACTGGCCCTCGGGGAGTGAGAGCAGCCGGAACAGAGCTGAGATTCTTGGTGTAAGGGACCATCAGAGCGGCACACCCAGGGGCCTGGCTGACTCCATGGCCAGGCTAGGGTAGGGACGGAGAAGTTTACACTGGGGGGCTGGTTGGGGAAGTCTCAGCAGAGAACTCACAGCCAATTTTGGGTCTGTGCCCCGAGAGCATCTCCTCAGGCAGGCTTTCCGCCCCGAGGCTGCAGGCACTGGGCTGGCTGAGTTACAGATCTCTCCCTGGCCAGCACTTTCAGCTCCAGCCCTGCAGAGCGAGCCCAGGGACCTCAGCTGGCTGCAGTAAGGCCCAATGGGAACCTAGCTGGCAGCAGCCCCTTGCAAGCCTTGGCTCGGCGGTCAGGCCGTTAATAAGCTAATCACAGGGGTGACAGTACAGCCTCCTGCCCCTGGTGGAGCAGCGTTTCTCCATGGAGCAGGCTTCCTTCCCCCTGGCAGCGTGGGGAGCCCCAGGGGACCTGCCCCAGCAGCAGCAAAGTGCCCAGAGTGCTGTAGAAATGCTCCTACACCCCCCCTCCCCCGGAGGGAGACAGCCAGGGAAACACGCAGGTTAAGTGACACCCAGTCCCAGCTCTGCACTGGGCCAGGAGGCCCTACTGGAGGCTGGCTCTAGGCAGCTGCCAGCGATAACCGTCCACTGGGGAAGCAAGTGCTCAGGATACTGAGCATGGGGGATCCTCGCATTTTTCCCCAAGCTCCCCTGCCAGCAGGGAATTTGCACGGACAGGACAGCTTGATATGGACTCTGCACCAGCCCAATACACAGACATGCAGCCCCCAGCACAGGGCCGGGCCTAGCCACTGCTGCAGCTCTTAGCCATGAGCAGCTGGCACATGCCCAGCTAGGTTCCAACAGGGGATGTGGGGCACATGGGAGACCTGCTCCCGCGCTCCGGGCCAGTCTCAGTGCTCAGCCGGAGGCAGGCACTGGGGTTACCTGCCATAAGACTGTCCTGGCCCTAGAGGTGAGGGAGCTGCCAGCTGGTCGCAGACACTCCCTGCTCAATTTCACCTCCTTCAGCAAGGATGGCTGAATTGTGACCTGGAACGTACAGAAGCAAGACATCAGCCAGCCCTTCAGTGCAGCATGGCGCCCGGCTTTGACATGGCAGCTGCATACCCCAATACCTGGGCAGTGCTGGCATCTCCTGTGCTGAGCCCGAGGCAGAAGGGCTGCGTAACCAGCTCGCACTAGGCCTGGGCTGAGGGAAAACACCAGCTCTCCCCCTCCTCTGCTGCATCCAGACATTCACAGGCAAGCGCTGTGGAGCAGCACCTTGATGCGGATGGAGTTCTGGAGGATGCTGTTCCTTGGACAGACTTCACACAGGATGTTGATGCTGGCCTGGAGCCCGACTGCCGCAAACAGCACAAAAGCTAAAGCAATTTAGCCGTGTCCCCTTCCTCCTGCACCTGCCAGGGGAGCTCAACCCCCCCCCGAAGGGCCCCGGGGGGGGGGGGGGGTAGAGAACGACTAGGTGGGCGCCTTGCCTTGGCTTCCCATGACGACGGCTGGGTGACGGGACCAGGTCTGCTTTGAACAATGAACTGAGCTGGACCGTGCTGGGCCCCACGCTGTGGCTGTGAAAGATGCCGTGGTACTCAAAGAGTTGCGACGTGGACTCTGCTGTGCCAGCCACGTGGAACCAGTGTCCTCACAGCTTCCCAATGCAACTCTGTGACAGTCACGCTGGCTAAGACGTGCTCTTACCTTGTGGTGATAGCTACTAAAGCAAGTTTCACCCTATAGACTTGTATGGTGCTTGGGAATCCACCCAGGGGAAAGAGACCTTGTGACCCTGCTAAGCTGCTCCCCCTTTCACCAGGGGCCCTAGCTCCGACCCCCACTGTTTACATAGGAGAGAGGAGGGCTCCGACGCCAACAGGAGGTAGATGTCAGGGGCTTGGCTTAAACTGGCGGGGACCCCTGCTGCCCCCTCAGCACAGCTGCTCTGTAGCATTCTGGAGTTGCAAGGGTCAGACCCTGAGCTGTAACAAGGATGCTGAGGAGATCCCGAGTTCCCCATGTGCTGTCTGTCTGTGCCACCCCAGGGCAAGTCTGCAGCATAGGCAGAGCAGTCACTTTCCAATCCTGCAGTATTTCCATGGGGCAGAGTTCTTCCCATCCCTGAGCAGCTCCAGACCCCTGCAACCACGTCTGTATTAGAACAAGCCACCTCTGACTCCGGGGATACCCCTGTGCTGTGTCTGCACTCACTACGCCAGGCTCACCCCTCGGGGGCAGCAAAGCATCCTGGGAACCAACTTGCTCTAGCCAGAGACTCCAAGGCAGCAAGTCCCAAGCTCCCCTACCAATTCCGGGCTGGGGAGACAATGGAACAGAGACACCGAAAAGGAGAATCCTGCTTTACACTCTCAGACAAGGCAGCGGGTGGGTGTTTTTTTCAAATGGGCATGAAGCAAATGGAAATGCATGGAAGTCAGCCCATCCCTCTCCCCAGCTGAGCCAGTGTGAAGATCAAGTTATCACAGTACTGGTATTTGCCTGTCCTTCAAGCTGTGAAACACTTTCTTATCAAGACATTGCCTCTTAGCTACCACAAATAAAATGCAGTTCAGGGCAGGATAATCCAGATTCTACACTCAGAGCAAAGCAAGGAAGCCACCCCATTCCCCCTCTGCTCTCTCATATATTGCACATGCCCATTGTGTGCCGTGCTGTCAAGGTTAGAACATACACCTGGCCTACACGACAAGGCCTCAGCATAGTGCCGAGCCCTGAAGAATCAAGGCCAGTTAAAGGAAGGCTCTACCCAGCCGGAGTCTGGTAGATCAGGATACCTGCCTGACCCATCAGTCATGGATAAACTAGCTGCCTCACACTGCAGGGCATACGCTGAGTGGCAGCACCTCGCAGAGGAATGCTGCTGTCACAACACAGGGCCCATCTGTTATTTGATATGCAGAGCAGCTGGCAAGCTCTACGCCTGGGCATAGCCAGGCAGGAATGAGGAGAGAGACTGGACTAGGCTAAGTCTAGTCCCTTGATGCACAAGAACATTGTCCCGCTGTGAGTGGGACGTACACATGCTGAACACCAGCACAGCTGTGCTGTCTGTCCCACCACACGCCGCCTCAAGCCTGGGAAGAATAGGACGTATTCTCTTGCAACTGCCCAGGCCAACCCAGCCAGGAAACACATTTAGCACAAGTTTTGCAACAGTGAAAGGGGAAGCAGCTTCCAGATTTGGACTCTCCCTTAACGCACCCAGTGGCTGCCCTGGCTGGCAACCAGCTACAGGTCATCACCCCACAGCAGCAGTGTAAGAAAACCCATCACTGACTGGGTTTCAGCCCCAATATGCCCTGGGCTGCAGTAACCCAAGATGGCAGGCTGACAAAGATACACTTTGGCTGACCAGTGTGGCTCTCCCCAGCCTGCTTTTCTGCCACGGGTATGAACACGAACTGCAACAGCAAATACATACACACACACGACACACAAACAGTAACACTCTATTGAGAGCTTATCCTGGGGAAACAGCAGCTACATAGACACTGGGTATCAGACAAGGCAGCACTGGCAGTGAGTTGTACCCCAGACTGGGCGGGAGCAGAGCCGCACACTGCTCCCGTGATGCTGGTGTTAACGCACAGTGCCTGCCTGCCGCCAGGCACTCTGGAGACTGGCACAATGAGACTAGAGCTAGCTAGAAAGCAGCACAGTATGGGAGTGTGCACAATGCACAGTGTTTCCTTCAGTCTGTTAGCGTTTACTGCTCATTAGTGAGTCTGACGTTTGGACGGGCTCTTCGGGACACTAAGCAGCCTACAGGCGCCTGAGTACGGCAGGACTGGGAAGCGCTAGGCAGAGCAGCAGCCGCCTATTCTAGTGTGAACGCAGGTTAGGCTGCCGAGGAGAGCTGCAGCCTGGATTGGGGGCGGGGAAGGTGCTAGCTCAGAGATTAGCATCCAACGTGGTCCCCTTGCTTTGTGTGTTCACTTCCCTGGTGCTGGTCACCTTGGATACGTCTTGGAGCCCAGGCCAGCTCCCAGTCTTATGCTAACGTGAGCTGCTTCACACAGGGCTCAGGGAGAAAGTCAATGGCCTGGATTCTTAATCCCAACCACCTGAGAAGCGGTGCCTCCACAAAGCAGTAACGCCTCTAGCCCAACCACCACTCCCCCCAGCCTTGGCATACGTACAGCATCCACAGCTGTAACACTCCCGCCCATCGGCCCAGGAAGTCACTGTCCAAATGCGTCGCAGAGGCTGGGCATATCTCTCTCCTGTAGAGAAATGGATGTCAGCAGCACGACAGACCTAAACAAGATGCGGGAAGCCCCAGGATCCAACACAAGCCTCACGAGAGATGAGATGAGGGAGGACAGCCAGACGGGGGCTTGCCAAGGCCTGGTATAGGGAAGGGGTGTCAGACAGAACACGTGGACAGCCCAGCTGGGAGTGTGCAGCAGCTTAGCAGAGACTAAAAGGAAAATACCTCAACTGAAGGAAAAAATACCACACAAATGTGATCTGAGATTCAAAGCCACCTTAGCCCTTCCTTCGGGGGTCTCCTCTACCGAGTCTGGGAGCATTCTCCCAAGGAGCTCAGCCTTGCTAGCACCACGTCAAGATTTGCTACCAGCTTTAGGTTCTGAATGAAGAACACCTGATTCACCCATTTCCTCTACCAGACGGACATGAACGTTTGACATAAAAGAAACTTGTGCAAGGAGGGTTTGAAAGTTTCCTTCCTTTCAAGTGAAAAGCGACAGGAGTGGAGGCCAATGGGGTCCTGAGAGTTCTCTGGAGACCCAGCAGCTTGTACTTTCTACTTCTTCGAGGGCCCCGCCAGCTCCCTGTTTGAGTAGCAGGGTTTGTATGCCATACATAGTAACTATGGAAAGAGACCATTAATCTGACACTCCAGAACCAACATCTGCAGAACTACAGAAAAGCCCTACTGGCACTCAGTGGACCAAGAAACTTTGTGCACAAACCCAACTGGGGGAGGGGGGCAGGAAGAAACACGGCTCTAGGATTTCCCAGTCTAAGCCTGGGCAAGGCTAATCTGTCGGTGTAGCGAAGCGTCCAATCCACACCTCATCTCCTAGCCATTGCCCTATGAGAGCCGGGAGCCTTCCTTCGGTGACAGATACCCCCTGGCACAGGGTGTTGGCTCATCGGACGCAGGAATTCCATGCTGTTTGTTCTAGGTGAGGGAGGAGGTGTCCTTGAGACAGGCTGTTTGCGGCTGTTGGACCCTGCCTGTACCAGACACATCCTCGCCCCACCAGCCACACAGGAAGAGACTGCACAATGAGAACCGCTCTTGGGGAGCGAGGTCCTGCTGTCCAACGTCTGCTTCTGCTGGATCCTTCGTCAAAGAGACGTCCAGCCCTGGGGCTGATCGACAGGCGCACACAGGAGGGAACGGCTTTGCTTATCCAGAGGGATAATGAAGCCACTGTGGGCTGGCAAAGAATGCTCGTTCTTGGGCCCCTGACAGCTCCAAGAACAAGGCTGCAGATTGCTCTAGAAGTCCTGGCTGAAGTAACTGTAGCCCCCAGGGGCAGTTGACTCCTCCCGAACATACTGCTGCCTTGGGAACCGTCCTACGCTGGGCACTGCTCCTGGCATCCTGCACAGTGAATGGAGGGGAAGAAAGGGAGAGTAGACATAGTCAGAACCACTCTGGAGTCGGTCAGCTATCATTGCAAAACAAACACTGCCATCATTAGCCACGCCCCTACTGCAGCTGGGCAGCATGCTTACATCAAGGCAATGTGCTTTCAAGTGACCTATTTACAGAACTACGCACAAATGTCAGCACCCAGTACTTGTTAGCTACCGTGTGTTTACAGCGCCACTCGAATGTCTGTCGAGTGTTTCCATTATAAACCAAGTTTCCTTGTTTTCTTCTCAGTTAGGTTGTAGAATCCAACTTGGAGCTGGCAGCAGCAGACCAATAGCCGCTTAAAATAGATCAGTTACAATGGCCGCAAAGACTGGCAACCCCGGAATTTGTGCTCCCGGGAGCTAAAAGCAGCTTACTGCTGAACTACACTGTTGTAAGGGTTTTTTTCTGTAATGGGGATAATTATTGCTCTGCGTCACTAGAGAAAGAGCAGAGTTTTTCTGGACACATTTCGTGACATTGTTCTTTGGACTAGCACTGAAGGGCCCTGTGTGGTGGTAGACAAGCGTCTTTGTGGGTGTTCTAAGCTACAGAAAGGTAGATGTATGCAGTGTAAGGAGTTGGAGTGGGTCCCACTTGTGTTTTCTGTGAAGAACGTCGCAGATTTGAGGGCTCTACAAAATGGTTACCAACATTTAAGAAGTCACTAAAAGAAGCCCTGGCTTAAAAGTGCCAGCAGGTGTTAGCCCTATTTCAGCAGCAGAGGCGGTGGAGCTCATTCGCAATGCACATCCCACCCCTCTGCCTGGAAGTGCAATGCCCCAGTGCAAGCAGCCAGCTCCAGCTCACCAAGTGCACACGGAACACGCGCTGGTGAAGGATGTGTGAGACCACAAGCACCCACATTCCAATTGGAGGGAGTCACCAACGGCCTCCTGCCCCCCCAAAGTGTCCTGAGCTTGTACAAATGCAAACAGGGTCAGAACGAAGGCCAAAATGCTGGGCAGGCGGAGCACTGCAAAGGCTGGGCACCTCCTCAGCGCAGCGTCCTGCCTTGCGACACTGTCAAACCTTTCTGTCAGAGGAGTTTGCCTGTGCTGGAGTATTCCCCCCGTAACAAAACCCGTGGAGGGGCTGCTATTCCCTATGGTACAGAAAGGGGGGTGAAGCACCTTCCTCTGCCTGTCCCCATTCCCAGATCTTTCCGAGCATCTCTGGGACACGTGGTTGGACAGCAGGTTTCCACCATGGAGATTTCCTACTACTGAGCTCCCCTCCCTTTCTAAGGAACACTTCACCCTCCCAGTTTGGCTTCGTTATGAGCACCCTCTAATTTAAAGCTCAGAATCAGGGCTCCCAAATGTTTGTGGTATAATTTATACAATGTTTGCCTAGCAGCCTATGCTTGTGGAAATCGTTCTCAGGTCAGTAACACACTAGATAGAGCAGGTAATTTGGTGTGCCTGGTTACAGTACACTTAGTGCTACTGTCTGAGACTGAATGTAGCAACTCCAGGCAGGGCAGCAGAAAAAGTTGGAGCGGCAAACAGCTCTCCAGCTAGGTTCTCTTCATATCAAAAGCTTTATTGCTCCAGAAATGTTGCTCGACGGAAGGCTAGACAACTTGACCTCAAACGTCCATGCATATGGGACATCTGCCTGATGTTATATGGCTTACTTATACAGACACTCCCCGACTTACGCAAGTGCTCCATTCCGGAACACCTTGCGTAAGTCGAATTTTGCGAAGTTGGGAATGTATACGACAATTATGCAAAAAAAAAAAAAGTACGGAACTTTTCCCATAAGTCCGGATTTGCGTAACCCGGGGAGCGTCTGTACAGCCAACCCGCTCATCAGTTGCTTGGTGTTTTTGGTTCACAGCTGGCAAACAGCTCTCATATGTAGGGCCCTACCAAATTCATGGTCCATTTTCGTCAATTTCAGAGTCATAGGATTTTAAACATAGTAAATTTCATGATTTCAGCTATTTAAATTTGAAATTTCATGGTGTTGTAATTGTAGGGGTCCTGACCCAAAAAGGAGTGGGGGGGAGGGGAGAAGAGAGGAAGGAGAGTCACAAGGTTATTGTGGGGGGAGGGTGGCCACACTGCTACCCTTACTTCTGCACTACTGCAGGCAGCAGCACTGCCTTCAGAGCTGGGCGGCTGGAGAGCGGCGGCTGCTGGCCAGGAGCCCAGCTCTGAAAGCAGAGCCCCGCCAGCAGCAGCACAGAAGTAAGGACGTCATGGTACAGTATTGCCACCCTCACTTCTGCGCTGCTGCCTGCAGAGCTGAGCTCTCAGTCAGCAACCGCCACTCTCCAACTACCCAGCGCTGAAGGCAGCAGCGACGAAGGGTGGCATGGTGTGGTATTGCCACTCTTACTTCTGTGCTGCTGTTGGCAGGGCGCTGCCTTCAAAGCTGGGCAGCGGGCCAACAGTCGCCGCTCTCAAGGCAGTGCAGAAGTAAGGGTGGCAATACCACAATCCCCCCTAAAATAACCTTGTGACCCCCCTGCAACTCCCTTTTGAGTCAGGACTCCCAATTTGAGAAACGCTGGTCTCCCCCGTGAAATTGGTAGAGTATAGGGTAAAACCACATAAAAGACCAGATTTCATGGTCCGTGACGAATTTTTCAAGGCCGTGAATTTGGTAGGGCCCTACTCCTATGCTAGTGTGGCACCACGGATTGGCCTGTAGGGGGAGCTCTCTAAGCAAAACTGACCAGAGTGTAAACTGCAGTGTAGTCGTAGCTGTGTCAGTCCCAGGATGAGACACACAAGGTGGGGGAGGGAATCTTTTATTGGATTAACTTCTGTTGGGGAGAGAGAGAGAGAGAGAGAGAGAGAGACAGACAGACACATGCCTTCAGGCCACACCACTCACTCTACCTTGAATGGTCCCAGACACTAGGTGTTAACTATTGATGCTAAACAATCTGTTCCACCTCGTATTTAGCAGTGACCCTAGGAGCACCTTTTCCAGACTTGAAGAAGAGCTCTGGGTGGCTCAAAAGCCTCTCTCTGACCAACAGAAGCTAGTCCCATAAAAGATTACCCCCCTCCTTGTATCTGTGTAAACAGACACTAGTGGATCTCTGTCTTAAAAGGAAACGCACAAATTTGCACAAAGTGCATCATGTTGGTTGCGAGTCACACTGAACCAGTGCTTCCAATTCAATGGCATGAAATGTAACTATACAATGTAACTACTGCCATTGTAAATGCATTTAAACCAAAGATCACTTACTGATTCTTGTGTTTGAAGCCGCTGATGTGAGCTTGGTACTGCTCTATGGAATTCAGTACTATATTACATGTGTTGCAGGGGTACCCCTTCCCAGCTGAAACAGACATCAATGTTAACAAACAGCTATCCAATCACTTGGTGCCTGAGGTAGAAATAAGCAAGATCAATCAATCAACTGGACACACCAGTGAAACAGTTGCTAAACAGAAATAAATGGCATGTAAAATCCAGCATTCTGATTGGCTGAGGAGATAGAGAGCTTGTTATCTGCCCCCACCAATGGAGCCTTAGCAGAGGCCACAGCCATTTGGGGAAGAGCGTGCCAAGCCAAAACCGTCGTCTCCAATCAGAGGGCAGGTTTCTTCATTATAAAATGCACTAATGTTTGAGATCATTCATGCTCTTTCAATGGCCTGGGGTAGGGTTTGAGAGTTTTCAGTCCAAAATCTGACAGCAATGCCTCTGCAACTCCACTTCTCTCCATCTGTACATCTCAGTTTCCGAGAGGGAACGTTGTAATTTTTCGACTTGAAGGGAAACAGCATCACACAAAATTACATACACAACGTCAAATTTAAGATACAGCATGACACGCTGTAGGCCATCCCTCAGTCACACATTAAGCTCTGTCCTGAAGCATTTGATCTGCAGTTTGTGTATGATTCAAACGTAACTCTTTCCTGTTGGTAGCTGTCCCGGATACATCAGTGCTCTTGGGTAAGATGTCAAACTCCAGCTGGAGTGAGTGTTCTGGAACTTTTACTGGACGTCAGATGCTGAGCACAAGGAAGTGGGATCAGAAGTGGAAAACATGGCACAGTGTAGGCGGCTAGTTCAGGGGACAACTGCACAGAATTTTTTCTAAGATGAAAATTGCTGTGTATGTTCCCAGCTCAGCCCCTCAGGCTGCAAGCTCCTTGGGGCAGGGCCTCACTCTGTTTGCTAAAGTGCCATGCACAAAAATAATAAAAACAGGTATCTTAAGAAACAACTAAGAGGCCAAGAACACACACCTCAGACAACATAACGAAGGGAGAAAAATAGCAGTACAATGACCAACAGCGCGAAGGGCAATGCAGCACACACTCCTTACAATGCTGATGTACTGTCAAGATTTTGGACTGAGGTCATTTAGCTTTGAGAACAGTGATCTGGAGTCAGATTTTAAGAGCCAGAAGGGACCATTACGATCGCCTAGTCTGCACTCCTGCATAACCTAGGCCAGAGAATTTCACTCCACCACACTTCCTTATGGGAAGATACTCAAGTTAAAGCGATTTAAACGGCATCTCTGCCACCCTACACTGGTTGTGTTTAAAGGGAGCTTTTTAAATTGTGAGGTACCTAAAGTTACCAATATGAAAGTGAAGATTTTAGATGTGCCTGCTGGCTAATCAGGTACAGCCCCAAGATAGGCAGTCCAGGGAGATAACTGGAAGGACCATGCGAGGGAAGATGCCAGAGCCTCCACGAAAGAACAGATTTGACTTGGAGCCCAGATTTCATGGAGGGAAGCATGGGTGTATGACATCTGAAAGAGCTAGATAGCAACTGTACAAAGATCCGACAGCTGCAGGAGTTGGACAAAAATAGACAAGAAAGTAGCTCAGATCAATGCCCTTTGTGCTGCATATCAGAGTGGCTCCCGATTGCAGCCCAGACTCTGAAATCGTGTTTCTGAGAGGTTAAATGTAACATGAGATGTGACAGACATTACAGGTGCCTCAAACATCCCATGGAAGATTACAGCACAGTCTCTCTACCCCAAAGATCGCAGGGTCACAGCATCCACCTGCACTGGATAGGGTCAGAATTTAAGTGACTTCACGTTGTCTTTATTTGAGCCACAACAAAAGAATGACACTAAACCAGGGCTCTACTATTAGGGAAGGGGCAGATTTTTAGACCATCAGATCACTCCATTGCCTGGCCACCTCTAGTCGAATGTGGAAATCATGTGCCGTTGGCATCTTTAATCTTACTGCTCCGGGGCAGGGAAGCTGCTTAGTATCAGTGACACCCATTACTTGTTAGTGCCAGCAGTGCCTGAAAGGTGACATGCGAAGGGTTAAAATCTGGGCTTGTGCCCTTTTACATCTCTTTAGAATAGGGCCCGAAATTGAGGTCTATTGAAAAAGATTTTCTTCTGGCTGTTATTTTTTATTTTCGAAGTATCAGGAATGTAAAGTCTGGTTTCTCTGGTGTGAGGAAGTGCAGTGGGAGGCACAGAGGAGTTTATTGTGAGCTTTTAAATACCTTCACTCCATCTTAACAGAGACTCTGACTCAACCCTGTTTATAAATAGCAGTTAAACGAGAACATGATTTTAAACAGACTACAAATCCCTCTCAATAGCTCAGCTTTCCCTCCAGCATGTGCTGGGATGAAGCAAGCACACTACTTCATCAGATCAGACTGGAAAGACTAGTGTCAAAACAGGCAGAAAAACCTGTCACAGTCCCTATGTATGCACCATAGAGCAGCAAGACTAGTACAAGCCCAGTATTTTCTCCCCTGGCAGGGCATCTTGAAAAGTACCTTTGGAGCATCGATTGCCATCTTTATAGTTCCATTTAGAGATCAATCCACTTAGCTAGAAGTTCAACTTGCTCCCAAGATTCCTCGGAATCTTTAAATCTTGAAACTTTACATCTAGACAGACAATAGCCACAACAAAATTTCAACCCCAAGCTAATTACCAACTGCTAAGGTAATACCTCAAGCAATAACAGGAGTTTATAATGGAAACACCAACAATCCTACCTTAAAAAAAAAAGTGTGTAATTTGTTGCAAGTCTCACTCTATTCTCTTCAAAAAGCTGTCAATCCCAAAGCTTTCACACACCCACTGCCACCGCGAGACCCTCCCACCCCATCCTTCAGCCACTTTAGTAAGCTTGGCTGCCCAGGACTCACCCATGGAGGAGGATGCAGGTGCGTCAGAAGTACGACCATAGTGTGCCATCAGCTTGAGTTTGGTCTCTTGCTTTCTGTGTTTCTTGCCTATGTAATGCTGTTTTGCCATGAGCGGATTGTTGAAAGTGGCATGGCAGAGGCTGCAGAACTTGTCTGGGTCAGAAGTGTTCTGGTTCTCCTCGTTGGAAGATACAGCAGAGGGAGGGAAGTTAGCTGGGCATTTCTGTGGAGGCATCGTTACTGTAAAACGAAACAGAACACCAATTACCAATATTCAGAGATGTACAAACTAAGCAGCCAGAGTCAGTCTTTGGAATTTTCAGTTTGTTTCTACAGAGAAGGGCTTTTGACAGAAGTTTTGCTGGAGACTTTTCATTTGGATCTGCATCCATCTCTTCCTTTCATATCCCATAATTAAACACCAAATGGTAAGACAAGTCCGAGTTTCCAAGTTAAATCAGAACTGCAGATCCTCCTTGACATTCACCTGGCCATATCTTGGAGCACAGCAGGTCAACAGTGACATGTTTAAAGAAACTGGAAACAAATCACCTCCCACCCACAAGGATGTCAGTCACTCCCAGCAAATGGAAAAAGGGGACAATACAGAACAGAGCAAACCCTCCCAGAATGCACTTTGAGTCATTTCCTTTCAATGGTACGATATATAAACTGTGTGTGGATCCTGCACCATTAGTCAATAGTAGCCTTGCTGGAACAGGACTGAGCCCGATTAAACGAATTCATAGACAAATGCACACAGTTCCATTGCTGTATGATGGCCACATGCAACGTACTCTTATGCCACAGTGATAGGCACCTTCAAAATATCTGAGCGCGCTCCCCCAGTGAGCTGCCGGAAAGGGACTTGTCTCCTCATGAGCACCCCTGTATAAAGTCTCCTTATCTGACCCAACGGAGGCTCCAAGGGGTAAGAATGCCAGATGGGACCCAGAAGTCGACTCTCTCTGCATGCATTGCACATGGAGAACTAGGCACTCCAGTTGCTCCAAATTAGAATTGCCTTTCTTAAAGCAGGCTTCAGGGCAATGCAAGTCTACAAAACGGACTACCAAAAGGGGAACAGAGTTGTTGGCACGTGTTTCACCAGGCTGCCACATGCTTCTGATTTCTAACAGCACTCGTATCACTAGGAAAGCATTAGCACCCCAATGCCAATGGGTCCAGAGCTGGAGCAAGGTACTCAGCCACCCTCTAATCTAGAAATCATGATGTGAAGGGAGTGGAAAGATCACCTACTTGTGCTGCTCCTCACAGGACACCCATACAAATACTGCAGACAGCCATACCTTCCACTCTGGGGGACTGCTGCTTCAGCTTCAGGTTCTTGGCATGAGTCTTGCCTAAGTAGTGAGACATGGCCACAACGGGAGAGGAAAAGGTCATGTTACAGATGGGGCAGCATTTGTTCCTGTCTTCTCCATTGCTGCTCTCCTGTTCGCAAGAAGGAACATGGACGTTTGAGAATCTGAAGCAATCAGATATATTCAGTTGTCAAGGCCAAGGAATTTGGTGCAGCTTCATACCTTCCTTTGAAGAACAGTGCTCTCATTTCTGACTAGTCTCACTTTCATTGGGAAGTGGCACATTTTGGTAAGCTATTATGACCCAGAGAAGTTGAGGACAAGGTAGTTGGCAGCATTGGTTTAGGTTCCCAGCCTATTCTCTACAAGGTATGGACCAAGCAATACAAGGCATTGCAGCCAACTCTGTCCTCTCTAATTCAAAGCTACTTGACTAGGTTAACAGTGTCTATTTTATTCATGTCTGAACCTACCACCACACACACAGATCCTCCTTTTATACTCCTCCCTGCACTGTATATGCTATGTGGGCATATGCAAGAGGCTGGATTGGAGGTGATTAGGAATTAAAGCTGAAGCAGTGACAAAACTTGAATCTGTTACTCAAACTGCATAATCACCATGCAGACAGATTGTGGGAAATGTGTTGCCTTTACTGCCTTAAAGGCACCGTAAGCACCAGCAATGGGAACTTTGAGTAACAAGAGATCATCTAAAAAAGTAAACTCCCGCAATATAATTAATTCACAGGACATGCTCACTGAAAGTTACATAGTAATTACATTTGTGACTGCTCTTAGTCACCTTTTACGCTCACCTGTCCTTCCAAATGTTGCTTCACAGCAGTACTACTCTCACGGGGGGGTACACATTTGTTTAGGTTGCAGGTGTTCCACACACTGGCTAAGAGGTGTGCTCACTGCAGCAATGTGTAGCAACTAGAGGGCTCAGCTGTCCTCACTAAATTACCCAATCCCAACAATCCTCCCTCTGATGTATTATTCCATATTCCACTGCACCTGTCATGGAATATGTCTGCTAAGTCCCTGTCAATGAAGCACTCCTCAGCCCTTACAGGATGCTAGTCCTCTTCTAGAGCTCTGACCTGGGAGGCCCTGTAGTTTTCTACATTACCTGCTTGGTTTCCAGCTTTATCTTCTTCCCCTGACGGAGCTCCTCCTCGCCGTGAATCGACATGTACCGCCGCACTTTGTTTGCATGTTTTTTGCTCTGGCAGGGAACGAGGAAGAAAATTGGGTTAATGTGCAACAAATATTCTATTCAATTACATCCAAAATAAGAAATCCAGCAACATCTTGCTGCCTGAAGTACCTGGTAATGAGCAAGCTTCTGGGACTCTGAGATGAGCACTGCGCTGCACACTTTACATTGAGCGTCTGTGAAAATGTGGCTGTTCTCTCTGATCATACGATCAACTGTGAAGAACAAAACATGGAAACGTGTTGCAGTTTAGTTTCAAACAAGGTAGCTATGACTTCAGGGTCCAGAGTCTTTTATACTAACACTGTGCCACTACTACCATCTTCAAATATCTGTCACAATAATGTAGTTAGGGGGCCTAGAGTCTTGGATGGGCATCTTTATTATTTTAAATCTATATGAGTAAATAATGTTTTCACCCCTCAGCTCATAGAGAGCCAAGAAGTGCACCCAAATCTACATCTCCCATGCTCTGGTGCTGGACATTTAGAGTAATTCTCCCCCAGGTTCCCAGTCAGGATGAGAGAGCACAGATGCATACAAATCAAGGAGGAAAGAATCACTAAGTCTTGAATCACTTCTTAAAATCCCTTCCCACTCTCGGGAGAAATTCAGATATCACCACCACAACTAAGGGCTAGTCTACACTGGCAGTGCTAGAGCGCTGCCGTGGAGTCACTCCCAGCACTCAGCGCTGGTGCACTGTCTACACTGGTGCTTTACAGTGCTGAAACTTGCTGCACTCAGGGGGGTGTTTTTTTCATGGGGGAGGGATAGCTCAGTTGTTTGAGCATTGGCCTGCTAAACCCAGGGTTGCGAGTTCAATCCTTGAGGGGGCAAAAACCAGTACTTGGTCCTGCTAGTGAAGGCAGGGGGCTGGACTCTCTGACTTTTCAGGGTCCCTTCCAGTTCTGTGAGATAGAACGATCTCCATATATTTAAAGTTGCAGCGCTGTAAAGTACCAGTGTAGACAAGCCCTAAGTAACTTAGGCACCTAATGCATTCTTCTGAGAGAACTAAAAATAGAGATTACCTTGAACCCCACTCTATCCTCAATCCTAAAGCAGACCTCACCTGTAGAGTGAGCAGGGGCTAATAGACATTTTACACCTTTAGTACACTAGTGAATAAGAACAGCCCAATGTTATGGGATGTGCAGCCACAGAAACACAACTCTGATCATTCACACCCCAAGAAAATCCATTGCAGACTATAACAATTCTAAAAATGAAAGAAAAAAAATCCAAGGAACATTTCACTTTGGGAAAACAGTAATTAAATCAGCATGGAAGTGTGAATACCAGGGAAGATTCAACCTTTGCTTCCGATCATCAATCCATGGTCAGTTTAAATATGGCTTCAAAGCTTTCACTAGCCTCCCCCTGTTAGTGAGTCAATGGGCTAAAGACTGTGCAGCGGATATGTCAGACAGAAGATTAAATTCCTCCAGTAAGGCCTGACATGATGTTAGGGAAGAGCAAAGTCATCCCATGGTCAGTGGCATCACGAAGGGGATCTAGGGCTCTCACCCTTTCCAGACTAGCGTCCCCTTTCCGGAGGCGGGTTCGTCTTGCACACCCCCAAGTTACACCTCACTTAAAAACTACTTGCCTACAAAACACAGACGTGCCACAGCCACACTCGTGCTGAAAAGTGTCTGACTTTCTGCTTTTATTATGTACAAATACAACAAACCCACTGGGCTACAGACAGTGTCCTCACACCTCCCGAGCGGTGCGAACGAGTCCGTGAACGGAACGCGAGTCTGTTGTCAAACCAGGCCCGGCCCGAGCTGGGCGGACCCCCCCCCCGAGCTGGGCGGACCCCCGGGCACGGGGGGAGGACGAGCACGCCAGCGCCATGCAGCGGAAGCTGCGCGTTGGAGGAGGTTTGGGGGCAGCCGTGTCGCACCCGCGTCACGGACAGGCCGGGCTCGCTCTTCGCGCCGCCCCGCCAGGCGGCCCCGCCCGGCCCGGGACAGGCGCTAACGCACCGCGCGAGGCCGCGTGTCCCGGCCCGCCCCGGTCCCGCTGCCCCCCGCCCCCCCCCCCCCCCCGCGGAGCGACTCGCCCCGCCCCCCCGCGCGGGGCCCGGACCCACCTGCCTCCTTCCCCACCGGCAAGGCCGCGGCGTCCCCGTTGCTACCCGCCCCGTCCGCCATCTTCTACTAGCGCCCCGGCCGGCTCCGCCCCCCAGCACGGAGCTATCGCGAGAGGGCCGCCGTTCTCGCGAGCTCCGCGCTGGTCTCCGGCGCCGGCGCGGGGCACGTGACGCAGGAGCCAGGCCGGGGCCTCCATGTTGGTTGTGGGCAGAGGCGGCCCGGGCGGGGTTGCCATGGGGACGGGGCGGCCTGTCCGAGGGCCCAGCTTGTGGCTGCGAAGTGGCAGGCCAGGCCCCAGCCCAAGGTACCCAGCTGCCCCCCAGGCCCATGTACCAAACCCATCCCGCAGGCCTGGGCCCAGCCCAAGGTACCCAGCTGCCCCCCAGGCCCATGTTCCAAACCCATCCCGCAGGCCAGGCCCCAGCCCAAGGTACCCAGCTGCCCCCAGGCCCATGTACCAAACCCATCCCGCAGGCCTGGGCCCAGCCGGCACCCCTGGAGCTGGGCGGCAGGACCGCCCCTGTGCTCTGCTTGGTTACAGGCCGCGCGGGAAATCCAGCAGCCAAGGGCCCATGCACCCCACCCCGGGGCTGGCAGCCTCAAGTGTTCCCAGATCACACACCTGGCTTCAAAACGGAATATAACGGTACGGAGCCATTGCTGGGGGGGTGTGTGTCTTTTAGTTGGGTTCTGAACCTCTAGGCCGCATCCACTTTTCTCTGCAACCTGAACAGAGCGGGGAGTCGCTGACAGCCATGCCTCCAGGAGCTGGAGCTTTGAGACAGATGTCAAATGTCACAGCACTTGTGATAAAACTCTGAAAGTTGGCAACACTGCAATTCCCCAACACAAGGGGTAATGTCAAATAAAACTCACACAGAATCCTCAAGAGAGAATCAGTCACCCAGCGGGAAAGGTTATAACACAAAGAAAGCGAAGGTAAGAGAAAGGCCATGATACAAACTTCCATAGACGAAAGGAAAAGTTACTTATACCACAGCAACCTAGGGGAGACGAGGCGTGTGTAGATTGTGCAGACCTTTCTATGACTGTCCCTCTTTTTAAAATCTGCTTTGATCAGCAGTGGGAAGTTAACTGTTGACATTGAGTGTCATTAGGCATCAGAATGAACATTCCATTGGGATTAGGAGGGGTAGTTCACACCTCAGAGCTATTACTTCAGGCTGGCTGTAAACTCAGGCAGACCTTACTGCATTAATTTTTGTTTGGGTCACATTTTGAAAATTAGCTTTACTACCAGACAGTCTACTGACTTTTTTTTTTTTTATTTTAATTAAAATTTGGATGGTGGTTTGTAGGAATCATCCAACAGGAGAAAGTAATAATGATCTACCATAAACCAGCCCACAGTAGATTCCAGTTCCTTCTGCTACAGCAGGAATTAATTTAAATCCACAAAAAGAAAGAACATTCAGCAATCCAAGATGGTAAAATCTGGACAGAACTCTTCCAAAACCCATACAGAGGACCTCATCCAGAAAAAATTCTCTCTAACAAAAACATTTGTATGACCAAAATATACGTAGGAGGAGATGCCATTAAAATCTGCCAGATCCCACAGACTCTCCCACTACAATATAAACAAAACTTCCAGAAACTCTAGAGGAAGAAATCTTGAGGCCTGGATAATATTTCATGTATGTTTGGTTGTTTTGCAAAGCTTTAGTTTTAAACTCTTGTTCCTAGTGAAATATAAGGGAACCTATTTCTCTCACTGTTGTCTCCAGAGCAAGATGTTTGACTCCGTTGTAAGTTGTCTCCATGATGGTTGCATCTGTTGATTGTACTGAGATAGGTTAGTCTTTGTCCTCCACGTGTTCTCCTCCCTGAAGGTGATATCCAATCTAACATGTACCTTGTGCTTCTGTGCAGTTCGAACATTCACAATGCCACAATAGTTCAAGAATTGTAATATCAGTTGTTTAGATACTAGAATAACCTTTTTAGAATCCCTTCTCTTGTACACCTCCTCAGCTACTCTTGCTTTATTTTCCATCTAGTGCCACAGGAGAACAGAAACAGAAGGAAAACAGCATCAAAGGTTGCAGGATCTTAACAATATGCCACTCTTCAATGCCCCAGAGAACTTCAGCTTTGAGAAACCTTCACAGTGGACAGCCTGGAAGCAGGATTTTGCAAGATTTCAAATGGCAAACAAGCTTTACAAAGACACTGGAGATATACAGGTATCATCCATAATTTATGCTATAGGGAAGTAGGCAGAGGATATCTTTAAATTCTTTGACTTTTCTGAAGACAGTCACAAAGAGGACTATGAAAGGGTTCTGGTTATGTTTGATGCCTACTTTATACCCCAGAGAAATGTGGTTTGTGTTTTCAGCAGAAAATTTAAGAACGAGGGGAAAACATTAAATGTTTTATAAGAGCTCTGCATGCATTGGCTGAAAACTATGATTTTGGAAATTGTGAAACACAAAAATCTTTCACAGCAGCTACAATTGAATCATAGAATCATAGACTATCAGGGTTGGAAGGGACCTCAGGAGGTCACCTAGTCCCACCCCCTGCTCAAAGCAGGACCAATTCCCAACTAAGGCCGAAGACAGCCTTAAGTCTAGCTACTCCTATATAGACAGCTGCAGCTGTGCTACTGTACTGCTTTAATGCAGACACTACCTATGCCAATGGGAGGGGTACTCCCATCAGTGTAGGTAATCCATCTCCCCCAGAGGCAGGAACTGTCTACAGTTGGGGTTAGGTCAGCTTAACTACATTGCTCAGGCTGTGGATTTTTCACAGCCCTAAGTGACGTAACTGAGCCCACCTAATTTTTTAGTGTAGACCAGACCTAGCTTAGAAGCTGTTCTCAGAGGCAGCATGAATGCTAGAAATCATTGTCATAAAACCTCTGAGGCAAGGTGTAACATTGACGTGAACTGGGACAGTATAGATCACTGGTACAACCAAGGTACTGTAGTGGTACCAAATCTTGTATAAAGGGGGTCAGATAAGGTTTCTAAGACAAGGTTATGTTTGCTGGTTATGATTATGCTATCTGTGTGCATGGATCATTTTTGTATTTAAAGTTATAAGTATTGGCTCTATACTGTCTGTATTTCAAACTTGTGCTATGCTTTTGGGTGACACCCGAGACAAGTTGGCATCAGCTCTGCCTAGTCTGCTTGATAGCCCATTAAGGACCATCAGCTACACAACTGACCCATTGAGAGAAGGCAGATAAACCTTGTAACTGAGCAAGGCAGAGACATGCCTATGGACAGAACTCTAAAGTTCTTTCATGCCATGTGCTGGAATGCTTGTCTTTGGAACAAAGGAAGAAAGGCCACAAGGCAAGAGACTATAAAAGTCTGCTGCAGCTCCTCCATCTTGTCTTCAGTCCTGCTTCTTGCCTCTGGAGGGACTTTGCTAAAAACTGAAGCTCTGAACAAAGGACTGAATGACCCATCCCAGCTGTGGATGTTCCAGAGACTTGATTTGAACCTGCATCTTATTCCATCACTGCTATAAGCCTGAACCAAGAACTTTGCCATTACTGTATGTAATTGATTCCATTTAACCAATTCTAGCTCTCATCTCTATCTTTTTCCTTTTATGAATAAACCTTTAGATTTTAGATTCTAAAGGATTGGCAACAGCGTGATTTGTGGGTAAGATCTGAGTTGTATATTGACCTGGGTCTGGGGCTTGGTCCTTTGGGATCAGGAGAACCTTTTTTCTTTTACTGGGGTATTGGTTTTCATAACCATTTGTCCCCATAACGAGTGGCACTGGTGGTGATACTGGGAAACTGGAGTGTCTGAGGGAATTGCTTGTGTGACTTGTGGTTAGCCAGTGGGGTGAGACCGAAGTCTTCTCTGTTTGGCTGGTTTGGTTTGCCTTGGCGTGCATAGAAACCCCAGCCTTGGGCTGTAACTGCCTAGCTTTAAGCAATTTGTCCTGAATTGGTACTCTCAGTTGGGTCCCACCAACGCCAGCATCGTTACAGTGGTGTTTATAGAACACCAAACAGGAAAGAAAAAAAAAAAAAGTAGAATGTAATTTTAAATTGCTCAGACTTTCACACATGAAAGTCATACAGTTTTGCTAATCATTGTCCTGTACCTAGCTGGGTACTTTGGGAAGTGCTTGGTTCTGATTGTCCTGACATTTTATTCACTGCTTGGTAAATGTTTTATTTTCCCTCAAAAGTCTTTTTTTTTTTTTTATGGGTAAGTAAAAATCTAACCCCTTTGTGCCACTTTGGCACAGGAAAAAAGTGAGACAGCGCATAGATCTTCCTAGCTGATTCCCTTACTGTCATTTATAAGACTTTGCATCACTCTGGCAATGTAGAGGCCTTAAAACTTTTACAGGTTTTTATGCTCCTGGGGAAATTGACTGAGAATGGGAACAGTTAACTAACAATAGAATAATTAACAATGTTACTATGCAGACAGGTTGCTACATTTCTGCATCAGAGAATGAGATCAATTGACCATCAACAGCAACATTAACAAAATGTGTTTTTTTGTTTTTTTTACAAAAGCTATTTTCTTTAACTTAAAAACAAACAATTTACAGTAACATGATACCAATATTTAATTAAGTGTTTTTTCAATTCTCAAGAAGTTACAGGCAGGCAGGCTGCTACACTTCTGCCTCGGGGACAGAGCCTTCCTCCTGCATAATAAAAAGACCTACCCTCCTCCATGCCCCTCCAGTCGCAGTAGAGAGGGATAGAGGCTATGTCTACACTGCCACTTTCAGCATTAAAACTTTAGTTGTTCCGGGGTGTGAAAAAACACCCCCCTGAGCGACAAAAATTTGAGCATTAAAAACCGCCAGTATAGCGCGCTCCCGGCGATAAAGCTACCACCGCTTGTTTGGGATGGGTTTTTTTATCGCCAGGAGAGCTCTCCCCCGGCTGCCATGGCCGTGCTGTAACATGGGCAGTGTAGACATACCCAGAGTCTTTCTCGCTTGTTGGTCAGCCCTGCCCCCCGACGGTGATCAATGTCTCCCCCACAGGCACACATGCTGAGCCCTCCTCCCCCGGCAGTGATATGTGTCTCTGAAGCTGCTCCAGGCACGCTGGAACAGACGCGCTGCCTGGGCTGCCAGGGAAGAGACGCATGTCCCCCGGAGATTTCTTTTTGCGTTTTTCTGTGTTGGGGGGGGGGCACCAGAAATATGCGGACCATATGAATTCTGCGCCTCCGCATGGGCACAGAATTCTGTCAGGAGTAAAATAGGCATACATTGTGAGGCATACAAACAGCCAGACGGAGACTGTTACTTCATATGCTACCCTTTGGTGAACTCTTATGCAGATATCCGACCCAGTGGATCCCTGTAAAGCCCCATGCACCCCTCTGTGCCCTCTGCCAATTGGCACCAAGGGATCTCTGGGTCACACAACTCATTAACAACACTACTTGACAATGTAATTCAACTTATTGTACTAGATGGGAGTAGTCCGGGGCCCACTATAATGGCAGGTTATACCAACTGGGCCAAAACCCAACAGAAATTCAGAACCTGGCATTCTGCAAATGAGTCCTGTTTGTATGTAGGAACTTGCCCAGCCATGCCTGCAAAACAGAACTAGGGCAGTTTTCTCTGTTAATTATTGTACAACAAAAAGCCACGCACTTTCTAGAATCGTCTCACCTAAAGCAACACACTCTGTCTGTTATAAAGCACTAGAAGATCAAACACATACGCTAGATAAAAAGGCACTCCATTCCGAGGTAGCTTCACTCCCAGCCCTCAGTAACATGGACTGCAAGAGCCAGACAAACTAGTTTACTCAGAACCAGATAATGTGTCCATACAAGGAGAGATTAAAAAGACTGGGACTGTTCAGTGTGCAGTTCTCATTACTCTAGGTTACCATATTTCAACAATCAAAAAAGAGGACACGGGGTGCCGCCCTAGCCCTGCCCCCTCCCACTTCCCACCCCCCTCAGAATCCCCCTACCTGTCCCCTGACTGCCCTCTCCTGAGACCCCCCCCACCCTAACTGCCCCCAGGACCCCACCCCCTATCTAAGTCTCCCTGCTCCCTGTCCCCTGACTGCTCCAACTGCTCTCTATACCCCCTTCTCCTGACAGCCCCCCCAGAACCCCCGACCAATCTAACCCCCCGGTTCCCTGTCCCTTGCCTGCCCCCCCCACCAGGCCGAGGGAGAGCTGCGAGCTCCACATGCAGCCAAACACTGTGGCGCTGCTCTGCGGGGGAGGAAGGAGTGGGGGAGGGGGAGGGGGAGGGACTGTGGCTGCTAGAGGCCCCAGTGGCTGCGAGCGGCTGTCAATCAGGCCCAGCCGTCCAATCAGCCGCGCCGCACTCTGCATGAGGGGAAGGGGGAAATCCCGGACATTTCTACTTTATTAGAAATCCCCCCCGGATGGCCATTTAAAGCTGAAAAAGCCGGACATGTCCGGGGAAACCCAGACGGATGGTAACCCTACATTACTCCATCTCAAAAAAGATATATTGGCATTGGAGAAAGTACAGAGAAGGGCAACAAAAATGAGAAGGTGTCTGGAATAGCGTCCGTACAAGGAAAGGTTGAAAACACTGGGACTGTTCAATATGTAAAAAAAGAGACGACTAAGGGGGGATATGATGATAGAGGTTTACAATATGGAGAAAGTGACTAGGGAAGTGTTATTTACCCCTTCCCATAACATAAGAACCAGGATCACCCAAGGAAATTAATAGGCAGCAGGTTTAAAACAAACCTAAGGAAGTATTTCTTCAGCCAATGAACAGTGAACCTGTGGAACTCATTGCCAGGGGATGTTGTGAAGGCCAAAAGTATAACTGGGTTAAAAAAAAAACTAGACAAGTTCCTGGAGGACAGGTCCATCAATGGCTGCTAGCCACGATGGTCAGGGAGGCAGCCCCCTGCTCTGGCGGCCAGAAGCTGGGACTGGATGGCAGGGGATGGATCACTCAATAAATCGCCCCGTCCTGATCATTCGCTCTGACGCACCTGGCAGCGGCCACTGCCAGACGCCGGGCTGCTGGGCTGGGTGGGCCGAGGGTCTGACCCACTGCCTGTCGTAAGGCTGTGTGACGGCCTTGCCCCTGCTGCAGTGCTGCCAATGCTGGGAAACCAAACCACGAACCAGTGAGGAGGGAAAGGGACAACTCCTGGCAAATGGCGCCTCTCTGCCCGGAGGCAAGATGGCGGCCCAGGCCTCAACCGGGGTCACATGGGAAAGGGCCGGCACGTGATCCCAAAGTGAGGCCGTCGCCGCCATGTTGAATGAGGGCAGAGGGCAGTGAGGCCGCCGCCGCCAGCTTGAGTGTGGGCAGCGGACCCGCTGATCGCGGCGGGTGAGTCCGTTCGGGCCGCGGGGAGGGAGCGG